>NC_135801.1:128998853-129302604 GCF_964213995.1 Mustelus asterias | reverse complement strand
GGCAGTATTGTGGAGGCAGCAATCAACAAAGGCTTTCCCTGCTCTCATATGGAGAATTATTTATTTTTCTATTCAGAATCAAGTGTAATTTTGTTTGGGATTGAATAGATGGGGATGGTTAAAACCTAAAGGTTGATTTAATTTCAATGCCCATGCTTAAAAAGAGGAAAGATCCATGAGTGTTAGCCTTTAGTCATCTGAATTTCCTCATTCCCTACCTATAGCCCATCTCATGTATATTTTTTATCAGGAATCAATGATTGCCCATATGAGAATTCACATCACTCAACTGTGACAGGGAGTGAAAATTAATTCATGCAATGTCATTTGTACTTCTCTCTAAACCAAAGGTGAAATGTGAGGAGCCTGGAGTCTTTTGAAAAAATATCCTGGTAGAAAGAGGTTGATTTAAATATAATGCTTCTAAACCAATTCTACTTCAATTTCTCAACATTTTTTGTCCTATAGATTGATAAAATGTCTCACAGATTTAGTTAGTTGCTCATGAAAAATTAATTAAAACCTCCATCAGGGATATAATAAATCCTGCTCTGATGTTAATGCTTTAATTCCTTAATACCGATAGCGGTAATCGGTAAGGGTGCTATATCTGTCCACAGCACCCTGAGCTGCAGCAGGGGAAATCAGCCAGATGTCCCACTTTTAATTGGGATGAAGTGACTGGCTGAAGTACTAGCGGCGAAGGGGAGGATTTTGTCTCCATGACTTGTAATAAATTCCATAGAACAAGGAGAGGATTTGCATGGATACTGCCAACCGCCATTAAGGTTAATTTAGTAGTTACAAGTAGATGCACATTCACACTGTAATGAAGCTACTGTGAAAATCCCCTAGTCACCTGTTTGGGTACACCGAGGGAGAATTTAGCACAGCCAATGCACCTAACCAGCAGATCTTTGGACTGTGGGAGGAAACCAGAGCACCCGGAGGAAACCCACGCAGACACAGAGAGAACGTGCAAACTCCACACAGACAGTGACCCGAGCTGGGAATCGAACCCAAGTCCCTGATGCTATGAGGCAGCAGTGCTAACCACTGTGCCACTGTACTTAAGCTGGCTTGTGATGAGTACAGTTTAGGTGGGAATCAGGAGCTGAGACCTCCCATGGAAATACAACCCTAGAGGAGAGGAGCAAGAAGCAGAGAAAAAATGTGATGGGAATAACATTTTCAAACAAATATATTGAAATAATTACTTGAGGAAAGAGATAATAGGGGAAAAGAAATAGAGCAGTAGTAAAAATTCTTTACGGTTGTGTGAAATGTTTATATTATGATACGGTATATAAAATGAATCGATCTAAGCCTGATGCTGTGGGCCATTGAAGGTTCAGTAGATCCAAATTAGTTAAGAGGATTCTGTGGCGTCACATAAACAAAGGTTTCCAAAACCCGCAATGTTTCAGTGGAGCTGTAATGATTCCGATGAAGTGTGTCAGCTTGTCTCAGTTGGAGCAGACTCGCATGTTTCAGAAGGATATGGGTTCAATGCCAACTACAGGACTGCATGAAAGACTGCTGTATCATTTTGACGGAATTCAGATTCTCAAACTGGCATGAAGAAATGAGAGATTTCAAAAAATGTAAATGGGAAAACCAGGAAAAATAATAAGTATTAATGTGCCAAAAATAATCTTCAGTCAGGATTGAGTGGTATTTATGTGAATGGACGGCACGGTGGCACAGTGGTTAGCACTGCTGCCACACAGTGCCAGAGACCCAGGTTCAATTCCGGCCTCGAGTGACTGTGTGAGTTTGCACATTTTCCCCATGTCTGCGCGGGTTTCCTCCGGGTGCTCCGGTTTCCTCCCACATTCCAAAGATGCGCGTGTGGGTTAGGTTGATTGGCCATGCTAAATTGACCCAAGTGTCAGGGGATTAGCAGGGTAAATATGTGGGGTTACAGGAATAGGACCTGGGTGGGATTGTGGTTGGTGCAATGGGCCAAATGGCCTCATTCTGCATTGTAGGGATTCTATGTACAAAACATTCAAAATGTAACATTAACAAGTTTTGATAGAAGATGAAGCTGAATTATACAGGGTGTCCCAGTTAAAAGGCTGTGGTAGAGGGAGCACACTGATGCTAAGAACAGCTGCCCACAGTCATTAACATATCCTGGAGCGATCATTTCTGCCCCTCAGGGACAGGAAATCCCACCTCAGGAAGCTACTGGCCAATCAGAGGCCAGCAGTTCTCAGTGTACCAGCAGCGGCAGCAGGAGCGCTGGCTACTGCTGGTACTGCACTCAGGCATTGAAAAGGCAATGGATCAAAACTTTATAAGTGTTTGGGGGTCAAAGACGGGAGTGAGGACCCAGGGTTTGAAATGCCATGGGGGAAGGACATCCTTTGGGGGGGTGGGAGTTTAACATTGCAAGGAGAGCCCTTTGATGGGTGTCTGATGCCAGTTCTGGAGAGGATCCTGCTCTGCCCACCATCAGTCCACGCAGGAAACCATCAGGGCTGCCCTATTGTCACGGGGCTTGTGGTGGGATGAGGTCCGTATGTGGGCATTCATTTCCTGCTTAAGGGCCTTACTTAGCCCAGTGGCAGGCGGAATGCCCGACTCAATCCCTACCGCTGATGTAATTGCAGGCTGGGTAGGGGCAGGCGGGTAGGTGGGGCGCAGGCCACCCACTGGATTTTACACATAAGTGGGTGAGCATTAAATTCAGAGCAAAAGACACAAGAAATAGGAGCAGGAGTTGGCCATATAGCCTCTCAGGCTTTCTCTATCATTCATTAAGATCATTGCTGAACTTTTACATCAAATCCACTCTCCATTCCCATTTCTAAATCCCTTAATTCCCACAGTGTCCAAAAATCAATCGCTCTCAGCCTTGGAAGTGCGTAGGGATGTTTTATTACAGTAAAAGGCCATATAAATACAAGTTGTTGATAAATATACTCATCATCTAAGCAGCCTTTGGTGTGGAAAATTTCAAAAACTCACAACCATTTGGGCTGAATTCTTCCATCCCACTCCTGATGTGCTGTACACCATTCTGCCGGGACGGACCAGCCCTCCATCTCCATGTTGAGCTGGCCTTTAAGGACAGCACCATGCTGCTGGTCATGGACCTCCTGTATCAGTGTCTGAGTTCAGTACAGAACCTGAGGTTGGAGAGTACAGAGATCTCCTACCGCCTGGTGCCACACACCAGTGTCTATCTGGACAGCACTGTGCTGCAGGACTCATGCACTCACCACAACAAAGGTCCGAAGTTCAATCGGGGCAGGGTGTGAAGGTGAAGGCAGTTTTGGCATTGATGAGGGTGGGGGGTGGCGGAGGGTGCCTTCTGAAGACAAGGGTGTAATGTAGAAAGATGATTGTGCAAGGAGGGGTGTGGGGGAAAGGCAAACACTAGAAAGGCAAAATGGAAGGAGAGTTGTGCAAGGGGAAGGGCAAGGGCTCATGATGACAAGCAAAGGGTCAAGGAGATGAATGAAGAGCACAAACAATGTCACTAATGTGTCCACCTCAATCACCTCACTTGGCAGTGGATTCCAGGCCCCCACCACCCTCAGTGTAAAACACTTCCCCTGCACATCTCTACTGAACTTGTGCCCCTTGTAATTGTCATTTCTGCCCTGGGAAAAAACTTCCAACTGTTTACCTTATCTATGTCCCTCATAATTTTATAAACTTCTATTGGGTTGCCCCTCAGCCGCCATCTTTCCAGGGTGAACAATCCCAGTTTATTCAACCTCTCCTCATAGCTAACACCCTCCATACCAGGCAACCCAACATCCTAGTGAACCTTTTCTGCACTCTCTCCAAAGCCTCCACACCCTTCTGGTAGTGTGGTGACCAGAATTGGACACAGTATTCCAAATGTGGCCTAACCAATATTTTATATAACTGTAACATAATTTACCAACTTTTATACTTGATGCCCTGGCTGAAGAAGGCAAGTATGCCATATGTTTTCTTCAACACCTTTTCCATCCATGTTGCTACTTTTAAAGATCTGTGGACCTGTACTCCCAGATCTCTCTGTCTATGCTGCTGATGGTTCTGCCATTTATTTTATAGCTGTCACCTGAATTGGATCTACCAAAATTCATCATCTCGCATTTGTCTGGATTAAATTCCATCTGCCATTTCTCCGCCCAATTTTCCAGCCTATCTATATCCTGCTGTATCCTCTGACAATCTTCATCACTATGCGCAACTCCAGTAATCTTAGTATCATCCGCAAACTTGCTAATCAGACCAGCTACTTTTTCTTCCAAGTCATTTATATATATTACAAACAACAGAGGGCCCAGCACTGATCCCTGCGGAACACCACGAGTTAGAGCCCTCCATTCAGAAAAATATCCTTCTACCACTACCCTCTACTATGGCCAATCCAATTCTGATTTCAACCAGCTAGTTCACCCATGATCCCTTTTTATTTAACCATTTGCACCAGCCTGCTATGAGGGACCTTATCAAATATTTTACCAAAGTCCATGTAGACAACATCCACGGCCCTTCCCTCAGCAATCATTTTTGTCACCTCCTCAAAAAACTCAATCAAATTAGTGAGACATGACCTCCCTCGTACAAAAGCATGCTGTCTGTCGCTAATAAGACCATTCAGATCCAAATGTGTATGGATCCTATCCCTAAGAATCTTCTCCAACAATTTCAATATCACTGACGTCAAGCTCATTGGCCTATAATTACCCAGGTTATCCTTGCTACCCTTCTTAAATAACGGGACAACATTGGCTATCCTCCAATCCTCTGGGACCTCACCTGTGGCCAACAAGGAAACAAAGATTCCTGTTAGAGGTCCAGCAATGTCATCTCTGGTCTCCCTCAGAAATCTGGGATAGATGCCATCTGGCCCTGAGGATTTGTCTATCTTAATGTTTTTTAATACACCTAACACGTCCTCCCTCGTAATGATGACTTGCTTTAGAGGGTTTACATACCCCTCCGAGACACCATCAATCGACGTGTCCCTCTCCTTTGTGAATACCGATGCAAAGTACTCATTAAGGATTTCACCAACTTTCTTTGGTTCTATGCATAATTCCCCTCCTTTGTCTTTGAGTGGACAAGCTCTTTCTCTAGCTACTCTTTTGTTCCTAATATATGTATGAAATGCCTTGGGATTCTCCTTAATCCTGCCTGCCAAGGACATTTCATGACTCCTTTATGCCCTCCTAACTCCCTGTTTGAGTTATTTTCTACTTTCCCTGAATCCCACCAGACATCATGATTGAATCTCTGTGAGACATCAACAAGGAATAATCTACCAAAGCAAAATACACCACACAAAATGAAAGAGTCCCTTCCCATTAGACAGATAATTATGTCATTAATCAATTTACCCATTCAGATTAAAGAGTATGAATGGTACAATGGTCAGTCTAATGACAATTATTTCAATGTATTGCATCCACCAGTTTTGCTACAATCATGTCATTGCCCTGCAGTGACAAACCACCATGCGTCATCCAGACTTAAAACACTGGCTCTATTCTCTCTCCACAGATGCTGCCAAACCTGCTTAGATTTTCCAGCATTTTCTGTTTTTTTTGTTTAACAAACAGCTGACTTTTATTCAGAACATTAACACCTATATCTAGGTTGGAGTTAATTAACATCAGAGACAGACACCAATGAAACTGGTTCAATGCTAGATGTGATAAACAGCAAAACCCAATCACAGTAGCTACTTGTGAATGCGCTGCTGTCTCAGCAGATGTGATGACTGATTAGACCCCTTTCCTCACACAGAGCAGGTGAACAGCCTCTGTCCAGTGTGTATTTGCTGGTATACAATGAGTTGAGATAATTGCTTGAACCAAGACTCACAGTGAGAGCACCTGAATGGTTTCTTATCAGTGTGAACATGTTGATGGGACATAGTTCCTGGGACATTATAACCCTTCCCACAGTGTTGGCATATAAAATGTCTCTCAGCAGAGTGTCTCAGCAGGTCAGGTGACAGAGTGAATCTTTTTCCACAATCGGAGCAGGCGAATGGTCTCTCTCCAGCACGAACTGGCTGGTGTGCCCGCAGAGCGGATGACTAAGTGAATCCCTTCTCACACCCAGAGCAGTGAATGGGCTCTCCCTAGTATGAGTGCAGTGGTGAGATAAGATGATCGCCTGAACCCAATACCACAGTGACAACACCTGAACGGTCTCTCATCAGTGTGAAAACGTTGATGGTACATTGGCGCCACAAAACTTTTAAAACACTTCCTGCAGCCTGGGCATTTATAAGGCCTCTCATCAGTGTGAACTTACTGATGTAATTGGTTGAATTATTGAATTGCATCCCACACTTGGAACGGGTGAATGGCTTCTCCCTGGTGTGAACTCGCTGGTCTTTCTGTAGGGTCAATTCTTACTGAATTCCTTCACACACTTGGAGCAGGTGAATGGTCTCTCCCTGGCGTGAATGCGCTGGCATACAATGAGAATAGATGATGCCTTCAAACCTGCCGCACACTCAGGGCACCTGAACAGTTTCTTGTCAGTGTGAACACATTGATGGAGCATCAGTTCCTTGGAAGCTTTAAAGCACTTTTCGCAGTCTGGACAGTTAAAAGGTCTCTCATCAGTATGGACTTTGTTTCAGATTCCAGCATCTGCAGTAATTTGCTTTTATTGCCATGCTCCTTTACCTCGTTGTAGGCATCTAAGCCTTGTAGCTGTATACGATTTTCTCTCTCTAATGGAGGAGCTACCAATCCCAGGTGTGATTCATGGCAACAACATGTCTGGGTTCAGCATTTGTAGTCAAGCAGGTAATATTCTCGCTTTACACATTTCCCTCTGGTTCCAGCATGGAGCATTCAAATCAGCCCAGAAACCTTTATTTCACGTGGATTATTCATGTTGAGGACATGTGAAGGGAGCACATCAGAAAACGAAGACATAAAAAATTACAAAGACACTGGGCCAAACACTTTTAAAAAGGTATCAGCTACACATATATGTTCATTAATTAATCAGCAGGATACACAATTGATGGAGCACAGCAGATGCTGTCCTTTGCTTTTTACCAGGTGGGGCATAATGACCTGAAAAACAAACATGCTTCATATGAATATTGGCTGAGCAAATGTTAGACTCCCCCAATAGTGAAATCTTTAAGTGTTTCTTCCTAAGGACCTATTTTTCAAATCATTTAATCAACAGGAAATTGATTGGAAGTAGTCTGAAATTTGATGCAGCCTCACTGTGCTGGGAAGGAATCACAAAGATATTTTGCATCAAATTATTGAAATCTCTGCATAATGGGCCGTAACTTGGGAGTTCCAGGGCATTGAGTCCGGGGGTGGGGTTCATCTCAAAGATGTGCTGGGAAATACATCCCCACTCCCCACCCCCACAGTATCTCCCAGGTAAGGTTTGCATGGCAGTTGCCCAGGAAGTTCAAAGAAATTGCCCTTCACTGGGAACATCAGAAAAACAACAAACATGGATACCTTCATCATTACTGAGACTAGTTTTCAATTCGTTAGCTTTCAGATTTATGAATTGAATTAAAGCTCCATCAGCTGCCATGGTGGGATTTGAACCCACATTGATAGCTTGAGTTATAAGGAGAGGCAGGATAGACTGGGATCTTTTTCCCTGGAGCGTAGGAGGCTTAAGGGTGATCTTACAGAGGTCTATAAAATAATGAGAGGCATAGATGAGGTAGACAGTCAACATTTTTTCCCAAAGGTAGAGGAGTCTGAAACTAGAGGGCATGGGTTTAAGGTGAGAGGAGAGAGATACAAAAGAGTCCAGAGGGGCAATTTTTTCACACACAGGATGGTGAGTGTCTGAAACGAGCTGCCAGAGGTAGTAGTAGAGGCGGGTACAATTTTGTCTTTCAAAAAGCATTCGGATAGTTACATGGGTACGATGGGTATAGAGGGATATGGGCCAAATGTGGGCAATAGGAATTAGCTTAGTAGTAAAAACTGGGCAGCATGGACAAGTTGGGCCGAGGGGCATGTTCCCATGCTGTAAACCTCTATAACTCTATCTCCAGAGCATTAGAACTCTGGATAACTAGCCCAATGATATTACCATTGGACCACTCTTTATTGATGTAGATCTCAATTACCGACTGTAATATCGTAACTATGTTAGAGGCTGTGAGTTTTAAAGAAAAATAAAATTTGTTGTTTGTACACCTAGATTCAAAGTAATATACAACAGGTTTATTGAAAGAGATGTTCTCTGCACAGAACAGGAAATGAAACTAAAAGCAGGAGCCTGTGAAATGCCACCAATGACATCACCATTATATCATGTGACTGGCTCTTAAAACAATCATGCAACCTCTTAAATATATAACAACCCTCCCCCATTATTGCTATGGACATGACAACAAATTACTGTGATGTTATAAATAGGATCAATAATACTCTAGACAAAATCTTATTCACCATTAATCATTATACACAGTCAATAAGATAGTCAATCAGGAAGTCATCTATTTCTCTTTGGTTGTATACAACATACTGGAATTTTGTTGTCCTTGTCTCTAGAAGTCTGATTTGGAACTTCAGTAGGCATTTCTTCTCTTGGAACTAATTCTGCATCATTCTCACGTGGTATAGGAGCATCGACACAATCATCAGCCAACTCAGATTCAACTAAATCTTCCGTTGTGGTAATCACAACACTAGGGACTAAAGAAGTTAGTATTTCTGGAGATTATTCTAAGAAATCATTCCAAGATGACAACAATTGGTAGCAAGGCATCGACAAACTAGTTCATCTTCAGTTATAATCGTGTAAGTGCTTGGAGCTGTTTTGCTAAAACTATGGTTGGTGCCCCTTTCTCACTCGTGGCATAATTACACGCTAACACTCGATTTCCTTGTTGAAATAAGCATTGCTTTGCCTTCATTTCTCATCTAGCAACTTGAGACTGTGGTTAATGTTCTAATATCTCTGAAGTTTCTGGAGGTAATAACAAATCAAATGTAGTTTCAATGTTCTCTTTAAAAGTAGTAATGCAGGTGAACTTTGGGTAGTTGCATGAGTAGTGTTTCTGTAAGATGCAACAACGTTATTCACATGACAGGATAATGAACGTTGCTCTTTTGAACCTTTTAAAGAATGTTTCAAGGATTGTATGGATCTTTCAGCTAATCCATTGATTGATGGCTGATAAGCTATGGATTTTATATGCTGATTACCATTTACTTTGAGATAATCCTCGAACTCCTATGAAGTAAACTGTGAACCATTATCACTAACAAGCTATTCCAGTTTACCAAATCAAGCAAAAGTTTTTCAATGATTTGTTCAGATGTAGTAGATCTTATGATAAGAACTTCTGGCCACTGTGAGTGTGCATCAATTATGACTTAGAACATGTAACCTTCATGTGGACCAGCAAAATCTACATGCAAGCATTGCCAAGGCATTTTAGGCCACTCCCAAGGGTGTAAAGGAGACAACGGTGAAGTATTTCTTATATGTGCACAGGATTGACAATGCCCACATTTTCTTTCTTTATATGCAGACCATCATATGTTGAAGTCATCCCTGCTTCTAAATTATTAAAGTGCTCTTATTCACTGGATCCTGTAATTAAAATATTATCCAGGTAGCATTGTACACCAGAGAGACCACTTAAACTCTGATCCATCGATCTTTGGAATAGGGCTGATGCAGATGTTATTCCAAAAGGCAATCATTTATAATGAATGTAATTTATGAGTAACAGTGATAAGCAAACATTGAGATTCAGTGGCTACTTTTATCTGTAAATATGCTTGTGAAAGATTAATCTTGCTGAATTTCTGCTCACCTGATAACCAAACAAATCTTCAATTAAAGGGAGCAGATATTGATCAGCACACAACACTGGACTTATGGTTGCTTTAAAATCATCACAAATACAAATTGAATCATCTGGTTTCATGACAAGTACGATGGGGGGTAATCCAGTCACTCATTGTAACCAGTTCTAACACACCAGTATTAACAAATTGTACTAATTCTTCTTCAACTTTGGGATGAATTGCATATGGCACCGCTCTTGCTTTGAGATTTTTTGGTTGATTATTAGGTTGATTATTGATTACAGGAAAGATGTGGAAAAGATTGAAAGGGTGCAGAGGCGATTTACAAGGATGTTGCCTGGATTGAGTGGCATGCCTTATGAGGATAGGCTGAGGGAACTTGGTCTTTTCTCCTTGGAGAGACGTAGGATGAGAGGAGACCTAATAGAGGTATATACGATGTTGAGAGGCATAGCTCGGGTGGACTCTCAGAGGCTTTTTCCCAGGGTGGAAATGGCTGCTACGAGAGGACACAGGTTTAAGGTGCTGGGGGGTAGGTACAGGGGAAATGTTAGGGGGAAGTTTTTCACACAGAGGGTGGTGAGCGAGTGGAATCGGCTGCTGTCAGTGGTGGTGGAGGCAAACTCAATAGGGTCTTTTAAGAGACTCCTGGATGAGTACATGGGACTTAATAGGATGGAGGATTATAGGTAGGCCTAAAAGGTAGGGATATGTTCGGCACAACTTGTGGGGCCGAAGGGCCTGTTTTGTGCTGTAGTTTTTCTATGTTTCTATGTTTCTTTCTTGAGTTTTACTTGAACTCCCTTCATTAAGCACAGTATATTTTCGAATGCACTCTTGTATTTATCCAGAAGGTGCTGTAGGTCTGTTTTGGCATCGACCAACACATTAGTGACGGGTTGCTTGTCAATTGTGAGGGAGGAGGCTGAAACCCAATGGTTCCTTTGTGGATTCAAGTCAGATGTTAATATGAGGGAACAGGGAATACAAAGGGTGGGGATCAAATGAGCACCAAACAATAAATGGGAAGTTGAATTTGATCAAGGAGGGTGATTAGAAACATAGAAAACTACAGCACAAAACAGGCCCTTCGGCCCCACAAGTTGTGCCGAACATATCCCTACCTTTTAGGCCTACCTATAACCCTCCATCCTATTAAGCCCCATGTACTCATCCAGGAGTCTCTTAAAAGACCCTATTGAGTTTGCCGCCACCACCACTGACGGCAGCCAATTCCACTCGCCCACCACCCTCTGTGTGAAAAACTTCCCCCTAACATTTCCCATGTACCTACACCCCAGCACCTTAAACCTGTGTCCTCTCATAGCAGCCATTTCCACCCTGGGAAAAAGCCTCTGAGAGTCCACCCGATCTATGCCTCTCAACATCTTATATACCTCTATTAGGTCTCCTCTCATCCTACGTCTCTCCAAGGAGAAAAGACCGAGCTCCCTCAGCCTATCCTCATAAGGCATGCCACTCAATCCAGGCAACATCCTTGTAAATTGCCTCTGCATCCTTTCAATCTTTTCCACATCCTTCCTGCAATGAGGTGACCAGAACTGAGCCCAGTACTCCAAGTGGGGTCTGACGAGGGTCTTATACAGCTGCATCATTATCCCCGGACTCCTAAACTCAATCCCTCGATTCATAAAGGCCAGCACACCATACGCCTTCTTAACCACCTCCTCCACCTGCGGGGCCAATTTTAGAGTCCTATGGTCCCGGACCCCAAGGTCCTTCTGATCCTCTACAGTACTAAGAGTCTTTCCCTTTATATTGTACTCCTTCATCCCATTTGACCTGCCAAAATGGACCACTACGCATTTATCTGGGTTGAAGTCCATCTGCCACTTCTCCGCCCAGTCTTGCATCCTATCTATGTCCCTCTGTAACTTCTGACATCCCTCCAGACTATCCACCACCCCACCAACCTTCGTGTCGTCGGCAAACTTACCAACCCATCCCTCCACTTCCTCATCCAGGTCATTTATGAAAATGACAAATAGCAAGGGTCCCAGAACAGATCCCTGGGGCACACCACTGGTGACCGACCTCCATTTAGAAAAAGACCCATCTATACCCACTCTCTGCCTCCTTTGGGCAAGCCAGTTCTGGATCCACAGGGCAGCAGCCCCTTGGATCCCATGCCCTCTCACTTTTTCTAAAAGCCTTGTATGGGGGACCTTATCGAACGCCTTGCTAAAATCCATATAAATCACATCTACCACTTTCCCTTCGTCATTTTTGCATTTTTTGACCCACGGAAATCAGAGATATCAAGATTTATTACCCATTTTTAGAGCACATGTTCCTTTAAGGACCAATTTTTATTTATTATGACTGATGTAAATATTGAGCGACATCTACAATTTTATGTGGTTAAGCCATTTAATTACATCCACTACAGCAGAGTCTATTATTGTTTTGGTTCCGTTTGCATTGTGAATAAGGCATAGAGTTGTCGTATGTTCCATAGTGGTTTCTGTGACTGTGGTTTAGGGTTGCCCATAAGCTTCATGGAAAATTGAAGACAGGGATCTTCTGCATTGAGTTTTTGACAAAGTATTTGTTGGTTACATCTTGTTAACTCCATTCAGCTTTCCAAGCTTCATCAGAGTTGAAGTCTCATTGTCAAAGATTAAGTGCATGGGTCTAAAATGACATACACAATTTCAAACAGTGTTGAAGAATGTTGTTGAAGGCCTGATGGATGACCGGATGGTCATATTCTACAATTCTTTTGACTTCCCAAAGTGTTAGCACTTCCCAATGAATGGGTGGGGTAGCAATGTACCGCCACCAATGTGTTAGGGTCAATTTGTTATTCACCACATAGGAGTGTTCATTTAAAAGATAACAAGATGAGAATGGCTATTTCTGGTCCATGCCAGTGTACAGTACTCTGCCACTGAGTACATAAGGGCCAATGTTGATGTCTGAAGTACCAAATTGATGCTCCCCAGTTTGCCAGTTTCTGCGCGGGATTAATTTATTGTTGTTTTGGCAGCGACCTTTTTCCGGTGATAACGGAAGGTGTGCATTCCAGTTACATTCCAAAATAGGTTCGAGTAGGATTGTGTCACACAGCATTTCGACAGAAGGTCACTGTCAGGGAGTGCTTAGCTTTCCTGTTATTAAGATGGAATTCAGTGGCTGTATTTTTGTGGGGCTTGATCTGAGCTTCAATTTCCAGGATGTTCCTCCATTTCAACGTAGGCTCAATCTTGTTGAAGAATGCTTGTACTGTCAGAGTAAGACCATTCAGAGATGCAGATTTTCAGGACCTTGTTGATGACATGTCACTTGTGTAGTCATTGAAAAATATCATGGTGAGAATTGAGTCATGTGGAAGCCTTTGCTGGAATGAACTGACTTTCTTGCCAGTGGACACAGTTTCTGTTGCTCAGCATTGTCTATATCAGGTGTAGGGTGATTTTCCCCCAAAAAATCAATGTGTCCAATGGGTGGGAAAATGTGAGATTTTCCCACTCTTTTTATGGCGAGCTGAGGCTCATGAATTTACGGCACTCTGTGCAATACAGAAGCCATCAGGCGATTCATGCCGGGGTGGTGGGGCCTAAATCTGCTGGAGAAGCCAACAGCAGAGTGCTCAGGGGGCCATCAGGCATCCGCTGATCTCCTGGCATACTGGGTGATTGGTTGACATCTCTCCCCTCCTCCCCACCCAATCATCTGCCTCCCAATCGCTGGCCCTGACCACACACCCCCGATGGCCATTGGCACTGCCAGTATGCCAGGCTGGCAGTGCCAAGATGCCTGATGGGCGGTGCCAGGCTGGCACTGCCAGGATCCCAAGCTGGCAGTGCCAGGCTGGCACTGCCCAATAGCCTCCGGTCGCATCGGAGGCCATCACGTCTCGTCCCTGTTGCTGGGGACCAGCTGTGATCCCCACTGGTGGGAACTTTCACCGCAAATCGGAAATTCAAGTGAGCCTGGACAATACCATCTGGAGCTCGCTAAAGAGATTCACACGAGATTATGAATATTGAAATCGTTGCAAGGCTGATTATACGAAAAATATAGCCCAGGAGAATTGCGACCTGCTGGCTGACGGGCGGGAATTAGATTTTTTAACCTCACTCTTACGTTTCCTGCCCCACTACACTAAAGTTTTAAAGTTCGAAGTTTTATTTATTAGTCACAAGTAGGCTTACATTAACACTGCAATGAAGTTTCTGTGAAAATCCCCTAGTCGCCACACTCCGGCACCTGATTGGGCACACTGAGGGAGAAATTAGCATGGCCAATCCAGCTAACCAGCACATCTTTCGGACTGTGGGAGGAAACCGGAGCACCTGGAGGAAACCCACGCCCACACCGGGAGGACATGTAGACTTCGCACAGACAGTGACCCAAGCCGAGAATCGAACCCAGGTCCCCGGCACTGTGAGGCCGCAGTGCTAACCACTGTGACACCGTGCTGCCCTTACTTGACCAGCGTAAAAAGTCAATTTAAGACAGGGGAGGATCCTTGTGAACTGGAGCACTGGTCTGTCCACTCGATCTGCATCCTGTACCACTAGATGAAGCATGCATCTCGCACATTCCACCAATCGGTGCTTGAAAACAGGTGGCGGTCCTACAATCAATCTGAATAAGACTTTTGTCTGTTTTAGACAGGAGTGCTGCCACACATTTCAAGACTTGCTCATAAATCAAGTTAGGAGAACCTATGCAGCCAGCAGCATTTTCTTTATTTACTGACCCCCCTCTCCTGCTTTATGAGCATGAATGGGACTGAATGACAATGGAAATTGCCGACACCAATCTATATGTATTATTCCCCTTATCCCTGCATTGACATTCGCTTCCAAGATCATATATATGATATAAAATCTAAATAAATGCATTTCTGATTCAAGAATTCTGCAATCTCCCTTTGCTTTAAAAATTGCTCCAGACTTTAATCTTCAGTGCTCAGTTCCAGAGAGTTCCTGCTGTGAGAAACCAGCTGGGAAGTCAACCTGTTGAATGGTGGTCATGCTGACACTGCAGCTGACATGTTATAGCCGCTGTCATTGAACCACTTGAGAGTGGCTTTCCTATTATTTTCTTTATAACCCAAATTTTAAAATGTATTATGCTGCCAAACAGCATTGGCAAGGTGATGATATTCATCAGACTGTCGTATGATTGTGCTCCGTCCATTTAATCACATGGCAAAGCACTTAGTCAGAACAGCAACACCATCCATTTACGCTAGATCCTTAGCTGAATTAAGTGAACCTACATATCGTTTCCAGGGCAACTATTATCATTTCTGAATAAGTGGCCCTTTAGGTCTGTCCGTGTTAATCTCGAACATTTCCTTTAATTTACTGCCTGACGTTCTATATTGTGAGTCACATCAGACACATTGCTTTCTACACATTGAGACCAATTTATGAAATGCGCAGTCTGGCAAATAAATGCATGGGCCATTGATGTTAATTTGTTCAGCTGCTCTTGTGCAGCACTTCCTTGTAATTGTGCTGCAAAATAGGTATAGTTGTAAAAGGGCATGCATTGTTCATCTTAACATAGAAACTCTGAGCACTATTTAATCACAAATAGTGTATTTGGAGTAAGCTTATAGACACACAGCCTCTCGGCTTTTGATTTTCATCACAGCTTTTAATTTTCCACCTTTGCAAAGTGCTAATGGTTGATCAAGAACACACAGCACAGACGAGTTCACACCAGTTTGCAAAAACTGACTGTACGCTGGCTTTGGTTTCAATATTTATTTGGGTCATCCAGATAGCTGATATAGGCAGAGACTGGTCACAATAACAGCTTACACTCATTTGGCACCTTTAATATCATGAAGTGCTTAACAGAAGTGGAAACAACTGGAGACTGAGAAATAGAGGCAGCTGACTGAACCCCAATCAAAGGGCTAGGTTTTGAGCAGTATCTTGAAGAAATTCTAGGCAGATGGAAAAGCTACAGAAATTCCACAATGTGGAGATGGAGGTCCTAAAGCCAAATGTGAACTGAAGACAAGGGGAATGCAGAGGGCAATGTCAGGGACGTGCACAGAAATAGAAAGGGAATTGGGCTTACTGTGGCATAGAATACAGATAGTGGAATTTTTAATGGGCTGTGATTTAGGACAGAGAAAAATCCAGTGGTCAGCAAGGACTCATTGAAATTGGAGGTGAAAAAGCATGTTAAGCATTAGAGTGACATTCAGAACGAGATAAAGGCCTAAATTTCATGGTTCCCCACCAGTGAGTTTTTAGGTGGGAGGTGGGTGGTTGGTGGGAGTGGGGTTGGGGTTGTGGTGGGGTGGGGGTGGAATGTGCAGTGGTATGAATGGGTGTCCAGCTGGGTTCCTATCCTCCTTGATTTCTCAGCAATTTTACACTGGGATGGGCGAGTCCTTGGACAGGCCAATTTCTCCATCGCAAGCCCCCTTCTAACCACAGGGCTCCTCCTTAGGGTCCGTTGGCTGTTGGACCACCCACCACTCTCCCCTTCTACCCCCAACTAATGGCCTCTCCCCCAACATCCCAAGCCCCACTATCCAGGCCTCACCTACCCTGAGACCCTATAACTTGCCTTTCCAGGGCCTTAGGCTCTGTGAACTACAACTTTCACTTCCATCCACTGCAGCCTCTGTCGCTGCAGGGACTATAGAGTGGCCAGCAGGTGGCCCAGTGGTTAGCACTGCTGCCTCATAGCACCAGAGGCCCGGGTGTGATTCCGGCCTTGAGTTACTGTCTGTGTGGAGTTTGCATGCTCTCCCCGTGTCTGTGAGGATTGCCACCAGATTTTCTCCTACTGTCCAAAGATGTGTGGGTTAGGTGGATTGGCCATGGTTAAATGTAAGGGGTTATGGTGATAGGATGGAGGAGAGGAATTGGGTAAGATGCTCTTTTGGAGAGTCGGTGCAGACGCGATGGTCCAGATGACCCTTTCTGCCCTGTAGGGATTCTATGGATTCTATCAAAATCTCTACTATGGTTTCTTTAGTTCATTTGTATTTATTTCCTTGTATCTATCCATTCTATCCTTAGCCTTTACATGAATTTACAACTAGCTATCATTTATGTCTCCCCCATATCTTACATAGAAATCTGTTTGTACACCAGACGATTTGGAGCAAGTGTGAACGAGAATTTCACTGGGATTGGTTCTGGGATCTGCTCTACTTCATCGATATGCCCCAACCCTCAGCCCTCTCTCGCCACTGCACCAATGTGACATTTTCCAATTCTCGCACATTAAAATTGAATTCAGTATTAACTCTGTAATGACTAAAAGAGAAATGTGGATCTGTGCCCAAAATCCCGAATCAATGTATTCTTCACTGCCATTGATTAGTGTGATTTTTGCCATTGGGCGGAATCTAAAGCGTCAGGATCTGACTGGAAACTGTCATGTTTCTCTCACTTTAAAAAGGGCGCCCTGATCAGAGGAAATAGTAACTCAGAGATCTCAGGGGCTTCCTCTGGCTCTTGTGATCAAAGCCGGCATCTCTCCCCCCAACATTGGTCAAAGCCGGCATCTCTCCCCCAACCAACGCCGGCATCAGCCTCTTTCTCTCTCCCATCGCCACCGCCCCCGCCCGCCCCGATAACAGTTATTGCTGGAGTTGGACCCCGCCCCACAACCAGTCAATGCCAGCATTGGATCCCTTCCCCCCCGTCTCCCAAGCAGTTAACATCTGCTCCGAACCCTTCGTCCCCATTAAGCAGCCATTGCCGGCATCCCCATCGCTCCCAAATCTGATCCCCCCCTCACCACCACAAATATAGGATTGTTGTTCCCACCCCTCGTGAGGGTCCCACCACCCCTGGCACTGGCCTGGCCATGTCCCTCTCCCCCAGGGGTTGTACTCACGCCTACACCCCGGGGGGATCCCCCACGACTGGTTTGCTACTGGTCGATGTAACATCACTCCAGTGAAGTTTGAAAATACGGTGATGCGGGAGTGTTTAATGATGTTAGAATTTATGTAAATGCATTAAAATGTGGTTCTTGTGTTTGACGTCGCGAGATTTACTCCCATATGGGCGAGTGGTGGGGAAAATCACAGAACACAATCTATCCGGAGAGAATCGCATTTCCTGATTTTTCAGCCCTGAGGCCTCTGAGTTACTATTTCCTCTGATCAGGGCGCCATTTTTAAAGTTTCAGTCAGATCCTGACATTTTAGATTCTGGGGGGGCAATGGTAAAATCAAACTAACCAATGACAGTGGTGAATACATTGATTCGGGATTTTGGGCACAGATCCACAGTTCTCTTTTAGTCATTACAGAGTTAATACTGAATTTAATTTTAATGTGCGAGGATTGGAAAATGTCACATTGGTGCAGTGGCGAGAGAGGGCGTTTCTGGGCTGAGGGTTGGGGCATATTGATGAAGCAAAGCAGATCACTGACAGCGAACGTGGCTCAAAATCACCCCATAATCTCTCTCTTCAGTGGCATTGGTGACCATGGACCTCCATGTTAATCTTGCTCTTGAAGCATGGATCATCTTTATTGGTGGTGCATTCACCCAATTTGAAAGGCTCTTTAGAAAGTTTGTTTTCTGTTTACCTCGATCTCTTTTACCATCTATTTTTCCCATCAGCATCCGACTTTCTACAACATGATTTCTTATTATGCTCTCAAAAATTCCAGCTGTCCCTTCCTGGTCTTAGTCAGCAGAGTTCTTTTGGACTCAGGTTTTGCTAGCACCTCTCCATTCGTAGTGTGACTTGCCCGATGTGGAGGGGATTCTCAGGACTCCCCGTTATGTGTTTCTTGCGGTGGGAGGCAGCACACCATTCACCAGCAGCAGAATCTTCTGGTCTCGCCACTGTCAATGGGATTTCTCATTGACTGCAACCCACAGGCACCGTTGACAGGACAAGAAGATCCCATCAGCGTGAACAGTCAGGGAAATCCAACTGATATCTTCATTATTCACCTCAAAAACCACAGCCTCGATTCATCTCTGCATTGCTTCAAAGATCAGCCAACACTCACTTCCATATGTCAGAATTGGTGTGATGTAGCATGTTGCCAGTCAGAAGGGTGAAGGAAGTGCCAAGTCTCTGCTGGTTCAGTCTTGTGAATCTTACAAATAATTCACTGAAGTGCGGTAATGTAAGGTTGTGGAAGCAGGTCTGCTTGCCCTCTTCATTGTGGAAGGCTGGAGGAAAGCAGAAAGAAGATAAAAAACAAGAACAATGACAAAAAAGAACAACAGTTGAAAGAATAATAACATTTATAAAAATACTGTCACAAAAGTATGGAGGAGTAATAGTATTTCCTCTGTACACTATTTGGTTTGCACTATCCAGGTATTTCGAACATATAGAAACATAGGGGGACTAGCTAAGGTAAATGTATGAGGTTATGGGATTATGAGGATAGGGCCTGGGTCAGTGCAGACATGATGGGCCAAATGGCCTCCTTCTGCACTGTAGGATTCTATGGAGATAGGGCCTGGGTGGGATTGTGGTCGGTGCAGACTTGATGGGCCGAATGGCCTCCTCCACTGTATGATTCTATGGTTCTATAGCAACGTAGGAATTAGGAGCAGAAGTAGGCAAATTCAGCCCTTCGAGCCTGCTCCGCCACTCAATCAGATCGTGGCTGATCTCTCCCTGGTCTCAAACCCACCTCTCCACATGTTCCCCATATCCCCTTATCCCTTTCTTTATTAGACATATCCATCTCCTTCTTGAAACCATTCAATGATTCAGACACCACCGTGCTATGGGGCAGCAAGTTCCACAACTTCACCACCCTCTGCAAGAAGTAGCTCCTCCTCATCTCAGTTTTAAATCTACCGCCCCTCAATCAAACTATATGGTAGTTTCTTCTCCACTCACCATACTTGCTTACCTCAATCACAGGACTCCCCCCTCACAGAAAATTGAAGGTTTCACTTTAAATTACACAGTAATAAAATAGGATACAATCTTATAAAATTTCTGAAACTTATTTTCAATGGAAGCCTTCCAGTAAACAGCAAACAGGGGAATTTTATACAGAAGTATTAGGTCATATGCTAATATTCACAGCATAATATTTAGGTGATACTGTTAATTTCCTCGTTGGAAGAGTTCCGTCAGATGATCTGTTAGTTTGTAACTGCTGAGGTAATTTCAAGGTTCTTGATGCTAATTCTCTGTCACAGTGTGACAAAAGTTATTTAAAGTTTAAAGTTTATTTATTAGTCACAAGTAAGCTTACATTTACACTGCAATGAAGTTACTGTGAAAATCCCCTAGTCGCCACACTCCGGCGCCTGTTCGGGTACACTGAGGGAGAATTTAGCATGGCCGATCCACCTAACCCGCACATCTTTGGACCGTGGGAGAAAACCGGAGCACCCGGAGGAAACCCATGCAGACACAGGAAGAACACGTAGACTCCACGCAGACAGTGACCCAAGCCGGGAATCAAACCCCCAATGTAGGTCACCATATAGATAATTATTGAAGAGCTTTCTGTGCTCAGAAAGTCATATTATTATCATATAATAATCAGTCATTAAAGACTGAGCACTGTTTCATTGCAACACACTTGAACTCATTTACAGAAATGACATAGAGAAAGCATATTGATGCTTTATACTCAATATTTTATGAAGGGAAATACTCCATGATATTACTTAGCAACCGTATCCCATGGTCCTTTCTGATGGAAAATTAAACAAAAGTACTGTGGCGATATATAGAACCACATTTTAAATGGATTTATTTAAGTGGAAAGGATTTAGAGGATTATAGGTGAATGGTTTCAAATTTGTGACTTAAAAGATACAACATTTTATGAAACGTGGAAGATGAGATATCATAAGAAACTTGGTGGGAAGGTGAGTGGTGATGAGGATAGCAAGAGATGTCAAGTGATTTAGATGAGTAAAGTGAATGAGTAAAGACATAGTACAACATGGATAAACATGAAGTTATCCACTTAAGACGGAGAAACAGAATGGCAGAGTATTATTTAAACAGTAGTAGATTGGGAAATGCTGTCCTAGTACACCAGTCACGGAAGGCAAGCATGCAGGTACATCAAGCAGTTAGGAAGGCAAATGGTATGCTGGCCTTCATTGCAAGAAGGCTTGAGTACAGGAGCAAGGATGTCTTACTGCAGCTGGACAGAGACGGCGGGTGGGATTCTCCCAAAAAAATTCCAAGTGCCAAATTCGCGTTAAAACTGGAGTAAAGGCTGCTGGTTTTTTAAGTGGGATGAATCTCTCACATTCTGTGCACTGCAGAGTGCACCAGCGTGAATCTCATTAAAAATCCATGGGTGGGACCTATTCCTGCTGGAGAGGCCGGTGGCATAGCGCTGAGTGGGCCACTGCACATGCTCCGATCTGTCAGTGCGGCGATGGGCGCATGCGCAGTAGCTCCGCACTGCCGGCCTCCTGATCACTGGCCAGTCCAATCGCTGGCCAGCACAGCAACCCCTCATCACTGGCCGTGCGACCCTTCCACCACCTGATTGCTGGCCTCCCAGACATCACTGGCAACCCCAACCCACCTCCTTGTGGTTCCGACCCCTCCCCCACAGCCCCAAACACCCCAGCTGGCTGACCGCCCCCCTATCCCGATGTCCAGCCCCAATTGCTGACTTCCCTCTCTCTTGTCACCAAACCCAAGTGAAGAGTGGCAGCGGGTCCCCCTACTTCCAATGATCTACCCCCCCAGATGCCCCACCTCCCCCAGTAAGCCCCGTCCCCCTCTGGCCTTGCCCCCTTGGCATTGCCCAATGGGCAGTGCAAGATGCCAGAGCAAGGGGGTCAGGCTGGCACTGTCAATCTGGCAATGCCCAGGGGGTACCCCCCATACCCCCCGACCTCTTGGGGGCCTCCATGGCCCCCCTTTATTCCAGTGGGGTCGGGCTGCCAGCTCCCTGCTGGTGGGAGCTATTGTAAATCCTGCTGGAGTGAAACACATCTGGTTGGGGGGAGGGGGAGGGGGGAGGTGCTAACGAGTCTGAAGACTTCAGTCCTGGGCCCGCTAATAATATTAAAATCTTCATTTGAATAATTTATACAGCTTTGCGAGAGCCATGGTGCACAGCGGGAAGCCCACTACACAGGCTTCTCTTGAGCCTGTCAGCTAGAGCAGTGCAGCCGGCTGGGAGAATTGCCCCCCACACTTGAAGCACTGTGTGCAGTTGTTGTCTCCGTTTCTAAGAAAGGATATAATTGCCACACTGGGAATGCAGTGAAGTTTCACCAGACTGATTCCCAGGATGGCAGGATTGTGGTATGAGGAGAGATTGGGTCGAATGGGCCTGTATTCACTGGAATTTAGAAGAATGAGAGGGGATCTAATTGAAACAAATAAAATTCTGGCGGGGCTGGAAGACTGGATGCAGGGATGTTGTTTCTTGAAGCTGGAGGGTCTAGAACAAGGATATAATATAATGTTGGAATTGTATGAAACACTGGGTGAGGCTACAACTGGAGTATGGTGTGCAATTCTAGTCACCACATTACAGGAAGAATGTAACTGCTCTGGAGAGAGTGCGGAGGAGGTTTACAAGAATGTTGCCAGGACTTGAAAAGTGTAGCTATGAGATGAGATTGGATAGGCTGGGGTGATTTACCTTGGAACAAAGAAGGCTGAGGGGTGACTTGATAGAGGTGTACAAAATTATGAGGGGAAGAGATAGAGTGGAGAGGATGAAATTGTTTCCCTTGGTGGAGAATTCTAGAACCGGCGATATAGATTCAAGATAAGTGCAGTGGGTGTGGAGGGAACCCAAGGAAGAACCTTTTTACATGGAGGGTAATGGGTGTCTCGAATTTGCTGCCCAAGATGGTGGTGGATGCAAAGACTCTAAAATCTTTAAAGATCTGCACCTTAAGTTTGTAAGCTACGTGGCTATGGACCAGGTGCAGGAAAGTGGGATTAGAAAGGACACCTGGGTGTCCTTGGGCTGACATGGACAAGATGGGCCAAATGGCCTCCTTCAGTGCTGTAACTTTTCTATTGTCCTACGATTCTAAGGGAGTCACAGTCTCAGGATATGGAGTGCACTCAGTTCACTTAGGACTGAGATGAGGAAACATTTCGTCACTCAGAGGGTGAATTTTCTATAGAATTTTCTAGCACAGAAGACTGGTGGCCAAATCTGAATATATTGAAGAAGAATGTAAACAGATCTCTAGACTCTAAAGGTGTCAGCGGGTATGGGGAGAGTGTTGGGAGTATGGCTTTATGATAGAGGATCAGCTATTATCATGTTGAATGGTGGAGCAAACACGAAGGGCCAAATGGCCTACTCCTGCTTCTGTGTTTCTATACTGGTCATCCATTACAAAGAATAAAATTTGTCTCAACTCTCCCCTTCATCACACATTCTTCCCCTTCCTATTCCATTCCAAGTCTGGTCAGTAATCCAGTTGGCAGCTCCACTCCTTCTTATGTCACCACTCCCAGTATTACAGACATTATTCCTAAAATGACTTGTAAGTCAGCATGTCTTAGAAAACATATCAAAGTTGATTGAGACTGGAATTGTGGAGGAAGAAAACAAGAGCTTAATTCTATTCTGAAAGTTTTATCAATTAGAAATCCATCAATATAAATACAACCCGTCTCTCTAAAAGTATTGATTTTTGGATAATTTGCTGTTGAGAAATATTATGATTTTCATAATGTTGGTATTGATATTATTTTAGCAAAAGTAACAAATCTGTCTGCACTGTATTGTCCAATTTTCCTCTTAGGTCAACCCAAATCAAGACATACTCCTGGGACAATGCTCAGGTTGTATTGGTTGGCAACAAATGTGACATGGAAGATGAAAGGATAGTATCGATGGAGAGAGGAAAACAGCTGGCAGACCAACTTGGTATGTTTGGCCAATGTGAAATGTCTTGTTTAGCTGACATTTAATGCATTTTGTCGATAACACATTGTTACAAATTCAGGTTTACTCTCTTGGGTTCACAAGCTGTAAGTCACCCCGGCATCATACTTTGAGCCAAGTTGATTCTCAGTGCCGCTATAATAGTGCACCTTCTTCTCTGGATATTCATGTCTTTTGCATGCATTCTACTTCAATCCTTCTGAAAGTGGTTTGGACAAACACTTGATAAGCTGAAGGCAGACATGAATTGTTAAACTGCCTAATTTATAATAAGGTGACCACACAAAACATTCTTTGGCTGAACCGTCTCAGTAGCAGAAAGCCTTCTGGCATCCCACCATTCCCAATTGTAAGTATGGCCATAGTGCCCAGATATCTGACTTTAACATGGCAATGATCCTGTCTCCTGGATTACAAGTGGAGACGTGGCAAGGATAAAGTACCGAAGAGCAATGGCACCACCAGAATTTCAATGTGCATTTATTTAAAGTAGTCCTATATTCTAAAAGGTTCTAAAATTCTAAAGTAAATGAAGTGAATTTTGATATTGAGACCCTTAAGATAAATAAGTATCAATTAGAATTTATCATATGGAAAGCAAAATTTATCTCTGTGACAAATTACATGATAACTAATCAATACGGCTTAATAAATTCTCTGCTGAGCATCTCTGGATAACGCTAGTACAAAATTAAATGAAAATCTTTAAACTGTAAAGTAAAGTTTATTAGTCACAAGTAAGGCTTACATTAACATTGCAATAAAGTTACTGTGAAATTCCCCTAGTCGCCACAATCCGGCGCCTGTTCGGGTCAATGCACCTAACCAGCACGTCTTTCCGACTATGGCAGGAAACCGGAGCACCCGGAGGAAACCCACACAGATACGGGGAGAACGTGCAAACTCCACACACACAGTGACCCAAGCCGGGAATCAAACCCGGGTCTCTGGTGCTATGAGGCACCACCATGCCGCCCACACTGACAAGTTTTTGAGGATTTTTAATCATCATAAAGATCAAGGTGGAAACCACAGGCTCATCTTATAAGAGGCAGGCAAGCAATGCAAATAAAGTCTGTCGAGCCACAGTTATGCCAATGGATTGATACAGGAAAACATGGACAAGCAGGAGACCTGTGTTGAAAGCACCCTGTGCAGAGACCCACTGCAGCAGGATATAAAACCTCCTTCTACCCTAGGGGGTAATGGCCGCACTGAAGGAAGAAGATAGACTGGGAGAAAATGATATCAACCAGATCAAAGAGAAGAGCAGAAAATATTTATGAATCAAACTTGGATGTTCTGCCGACTGAAATGTAGGATGGGAGTCATAAAAACATAGAAAATAGGAGCAGGAGGGGGCTATTTGGCCCTTCGAGCCTGCTCTACCATTAATTATGTTCATGTCTGATCAGCCAACTCAATAGCCTGATCCTGCCTTCTCCCCATTTCCTTTGATCCCCTTTGTCTCCAGTGCTGTATCTAACTGCTTCTTGAAAACATTCAATGTTTTGGCCTCAACTACTTACTGTGGTAGCAAATTCCATAGGGAGACCACTCATTTTAGGAAACTCCTAAAATTTGTGATGGGAATTTTGGGGAGGGAAGTGGCTATGACAGTGAGTGCTAACTCCTTGGTCTCTAGGATTCCTCAGGAAGAAGATCAGCGATCCAAATGGGACGGTCAAGGTAAGTGTATTCCTTCCAATGGTTCCGTTTCTGTTTATGGCACTGTAATATATCATACCCCACTTTGCCTCAAGAGCTGTAATCTGCACGAATGCTCTCTGCTCCCATTACCGTATGCAATCTGCAAGTGCACCTTTCCTCACAGTGTACATGCATGCAAACAAATCCCTCATTAACCAGACCTGTGTTTTTGTGCTTGTTGGCCCCATTATCATTTTAAGTGTCCAACGCTTAGAATAAGATATGTTGCTGCTCTTCAATGCTATCCTTATATCTTCTCTTTTCTTTTCTCTTTCAGGAGTAGGTGGCCTTCTTGAGCGAAAGGTGGTGGCCACCCAATGAATAAAGCCTCTTTAGCTACCTGGTGACGAATTACTGGAGCTCTAGAATGACATATCCTGGATGCTGTTGGGGATGGAGAAGTCGGAGGCAAGTAGCAGCTGTATATTTTCCTGGGCCATAAGCAGCTTTCCCATTTTATGTCTCAGGAGCAAAGATATTATTACAAGAAAAGTCATTATGCACCTTCAAGTGCTCTAGAGAACATCTCAAATTATCCACCTAAGCTCTTCTTTTCTTTTAGGTAACACGCAGCAAGATACTGCAGAGGAGAAGAAAAGCTGGCAAGACCCTTCGACCTCTGAAGCCCACCACATTCTCAGCTACCACACCATTCAGTCTCACTTTCACTGACTCACTTTTCTACCTGAGAGGGCACAGCTCCTGCCAATGAGTGTGGGGTTGAGCACAAGAACATGCAGAGGAATCAGGAGTGAAAGTAGACTCCAACATTGATGAGAAGAGATTCCATAGACATCAGCCCCTGCTGGAAGACTCTACTAGCTATCCACATAAACGCTCCAGTCAGCACCCTTGGGTGTCTGCTCACGTAGTTAGAAGGTGACAGCAAAACTGTCAAGGCACCAGCAGTGGCAAAGCAGCTTTCAGGCCAGGACACATTGGTCCAAGAAGCCCTGGTTCCCAAATCATCTAAGGATCCTGGCTTCAGGCAGTGCTGGACAACTAGAATAGATTCAATGACAGCACAAGGTTCAATAAGAGATGCCAATATTAAGTAGAAAGACATGATGTAAGATGTTGGTGTGCATTAAAAGATGACAATTAGGACGCAGAATGTAGAAAGATAAGAAGTGAGATCATGGAGGGCATGTGGAAATTGGCATAGGTCTATTTTTCAGAAATGGGTGCAGTATGCAAATATACAATTAAAAAGAGATAAATTCAAGTTTCAAGGTGTGATTAATAATGAAGAGGATAGAAACAGTTTGGTAGAAAGCAGCTGTGATGCCAAAATTAGAAGAAGGATCGAGATAGCCTAAAGTAATTTTGTGAAGATGAAGGATGTGTTAACAAGAAAACTCAAGCTTGTAACAAGGGAAAAATCCCTGCAGATGCTGCATTCCATCTACTTTCCTGTATGACTCAGAAACATAGGCAGTGAACAAAAGATCTGTGGAAGAAGTAGAAGCCTTTGAAATGTGGATGCTAAGGCATATGCCAAAAATTCCATATGCAGACCAATGAAGAGGTACTTAAAATTGAAAGACTAAAAATAATTCTAAAAGTGACATTCAGAAAAGAAAATGGTTGGGATTTTCTGTCTGTTCACACCGGCAGGATCTTCCAGTCCTGCCAACAGTGCACCCCCGCCACCGGTTTTCCAGCAGCAAGGAGTGCATTCAGAACCAAAAGATCCCACCACCGGCCAATGGTGGACCACCTCGCACGGAAAGTTCCGCACTGTGTTTCAGCTATTTGATCCGATCTGAAGCCTGCAGTGATCTCTTCTAGAGGGCAAACTGGAGGGCAGGCACAGTGATTAGCACTGCTGCTTCATGGCGTCAGGGAGCTGGGTTCAATTCCTGGCTTGGGTCACTGTCTGTGTGGAGTCTGCACGTTCTCCCCGTGTCTGCTTGGGTTTCCTCCAGGTGCTCTGATTTCCTCCCACAGTCTGAAAGACGTGCTGGTTAGGTGCATTGGCCATGCTAAATTCTCCCTCTGTGTACCCGAACAGGCACCGGAGTGTGGTGACTAGTCACAGTAACTTTGTTGCAGTGTTAATGGAAGCCTATTTGTGATACGAATAAATAAACTTAAACTTAAAACTTAAGAGGGGCTGACTTAGGCCTAATTGGATAACAGATAACACCGAGTAGTTACAGATGTGCTACACTGGACATGTGAGGATGGCACAGTGCACACAAGAGTGACATACCATGACAGCAGATTGCCTCACAGGAGTAGCTACAAGTAGCAGCAAAGCTGCTCATTTTGAAAAGTCAAATTAACTTTTTGCTATATACTTAAATTCTAAGTAATTTTAATATATGTTCTACTTGGTCTCACCCTTCACATCAAAATGTGTCCTCCTAAAGCCCAAGCAGCTCAATAAAATACTTTATTAAATTACCTTGTGTAGTTATGATAGCTTCCACGACTACTGAATAGAACAAAATTACTATGGCCGGGATTCTCCCAAAAAAATTCTCAATCCCCAATCCGTGTCCAAAGGGGAGTAACTTGCACCAGTTTGTTCAGCGTGATTTCCAGAGCGAATCTCTGACACTCTGTGCATCACCGAGTGCCCTAGCAGGATTCCCTGTGAAAAACAGAGGGCCACCCGAGGCTGGCAGCATAATGCTGAGTGGGCCACTGTGTAATCACCAATCTGTCAGAGCCGAGATCAGCCTGAGATCTGTCGGAGCCGAGACCAGGGGCCAGCTCGATTGCTGACCAGTCTCACAACCCCCGCATCACTGGCCTTCCCACCCATCCCCCCTTTTGCTGGCTTCCCAGACCTCCCCGGGCAAGCCCCAATGTCCTCGACCCCCCAGCCAGCCCCAATCCCCCCAACCCCTCACCTGGCCAGCTCCGATCCCTCCCCGCCACCCCCCATCCCCACCCGGATGGCCAGCCCCAACCTCCTCTACCCTCGCTCTGTTTGCGATCTTAGTGCGGAGTGGCAGCGGGACCTCCGACCCTCACTAATCATCCCCCATTTGATCCCTTCCCCAATAGGCCCTGCCCTTCTGACCCTGCCCCTTGGCACTGCCTGATGCCAGTTTGCCCCTGTGGCAGTGCCACAGGGCCATGCTGGCATTGCCAGGCTGGCACTTCTCAAGGGGCTACACCCCTTACCCCCAAATTCCTGGAGTGTCTCAAGGCCTCTGTTCCCTCCAGCAGGGTCGGCCGCCTGCTCCCCATTAGTGGGGAGCAGTTTTAAACTCCGCTGGAGTCAATCACTCCCGGGGGGGATGGGGGGGTAAACGTTAGTGGGCCTGGGATTGAAGTCTCCAAGCCCGGTAATAACATGGAAATGCTCATTTCCGGCATGGAACTGATTACGTCAGAAATCCTTGGCTGAGAGACTCGACCCTACATTACCACAAAGAGAACTTGTAATTTACCTGTTGGTGTTAATAATTTGTACATCATTCCTCTCAAAATCAACTTTTGATATTACCTAGATCACCAGTCTAGTCTTTCATATGCTATGATGTTATTCAGCACATTACACATTATATACCTACACGTCAAAGGTAATTACACAACTAAAGCAAAAATGATACTTGAACAGTGATAATGAATGTAATTTATAAAAACATTTCTTATTTAAAATGATCACCAATATTAGCAATATGTACAGCTTTGTAGATAAAGTTGATCATGTAGATGTTATTTTTAAGCCTTTGTTGATAACAATATGATCATTGTAGACACCGAATTTTGACATTTTGTTGTGCATTTCCACCTCTGAAAATTGAATACATTTAATTGGTTAACATAAGGCTGCAATTGAGAAAAAAAATCCAAGTTCTCAGTGTGGATCAATAGCCGATGATTCCTGCTGAGAAGTGTTTGCATGTGACAATCAGGTGTGGATATCCCCACTGTCACATCATTGACTGGTTGAGCTGACACAAAGGACTTGAAGAATTGGAACACTACTGAAACTTGAATTACTGCCTCCAGAAAAAAAGGACAGAAAATCAAAGAGCCATCACAGACAGGAGTAGAAAGCAGGTTTTACCTGTAGTTCCTCACACAGCGGGTACTAAATCTCACAAATGGCCCCGTGGGGGGCTTTTGAATCATGACTGGCAACTTTTGTGAAGTGATGGTGTGAATTTTAAGAGGCCCAGTAGAATTTGTATGCTTTCTAGCAGCATGGCTACAGTTGGCAGAATAAATCTCCAGTCAATTTTCTGATTCACAGAAAGAAAAACAAGAGAAATATTGGGCACAGGCTGCTCTTTCTGATTTGATTTGATTTATTATTGACACATGTATTGGGATACAGTGAAAAGTATTGTTCCTTGTGCACTATACAGACAAAACATAGTGTTCATAGAGTACATACGGGAGAAGGAAAGGAGCAAGTGCAGAATATAGTGTTACAGTCATAGCCAATGTGTAGAGAAAGATCAGCATAATATAAGGTAGGTCCATTCAAAAGTCTGATGGCAGCAGGGAAGAAGCTGTTCTTGAGTCGGTTGGTACGTGACCTCAGATTGTTTTCCCAATGGAAGAAAGTAGAAGAGAGTATGTCCAGGATGCATGGGGTCCTTGATTATGCTGGCAGCTTTGCCGAGACAGCGGAAGTGTATTCAGAGATGGGAGGCTGGTGCACATGTATTGCAACTGTTAATTGAAAAACTAATACTTCTTATTCTTTCTACAAGGTTTTGAATTTTTTGAAACCAGTGCCAAGGATAACATCAATGTAAAGCAAACATTTGAACGCCTTGTTGACATCATATGTGAGAAGATGTCGGAGAGTTTGGATACAGACCCTACTGTTGCTGCAGGAAAACAAAACACAAAACTCACAGAGAACCCTCCTCCACAGCAGCAAAACTGCGGTTGTTAGTGACTTGTCCATAGGCACATGGACACAATCAAATTGTGTCCATATTGCAAAGATTAGTCCTTAGTTATTAGTCCATGAAAATGTTACTGTATGGCCTCTATATAATCTTAAACAAACCAATCTATATTTATTTTTTGCTGGTCTGTGCACAGTACTGTTTCCCAATACCTCTTGCATTAAAACTGACACTTAGCCAACCTTTACTTATATTGGTATCAGTTCTGCAATTTTTCTGTAGATTCAAGGTTTGTGTGACTGTTAACAGGAACAATGAGTTCCCAGACTCAGTGTACTACATTTATAACTTACTTAGATCTCCCTGCTTACTAGATTTATGTGGCCTTTCAAGCATTTCCTCGATGATAAATTAATGACAAATAGCTTATCCTCAGTCTGCACAAAACTGTGAATTCAGTAACAGAAATATATGCATTTAAGTTACAGAGTTAAGTTAGTTTGATTATTTGTATGAATACCCTGTGTATGAGTATCAATATTTCACTTAAAGGGTAGAATTCTTTGATTAATAATAAGTATTTGAAAAATTAAAGTTTTGCAATGTATTTGCTGGCAGTCTCAGGCTACAGTTATATGATCACATTCATGTTGATGCAAATAAGTTGCGTGCGTTTATTGACACGAAAATGCAACGTATAACTGCAGAGTCAGATTCTGATCTGCAAAGCCACCTATTGCAAGACCACCTCCAGTAGGCCATGTCACACCACTCATATATCAAAGAGTGATCTTCCTGCTCCATTGTGACATGAGACTGTGTTCAGGAAGCCTGTTGGATCTCTGGGATACTTGAAATTGAGTTGTTCAAATGTTATGCGAAGGCAGATGCTCCTGACATTCTCTCATAACATTAAATATTACTTACCAAGGGAGTAGAGTGCACATTTCCAGAGCTAAGTCCTGGTAGACACAGTACAAGTTGAAGCCAGCTATAGCCTGCAGTGTAACTTTGGTTTTGTTAGCTGTACTTTCCAGTACACAGCTACCTGTCTCACCAACCAGCCTCATTTGTAATTATTTGTCATTAGCCACTATAGAGAGAGTCGTTAATATAAATCTCTTTAAAATATCAGCCACCCCCAGCAATCTTGAAGATAAGTTGTATCCACTGAGGATTTCATCATTTTCAAGATTCTACACATAATTTTATAGCTAATTTACCATTTGCATGGCAACTCACAAATCTCAAAAGAGTGCTTTGCCAGCAGTTAGACCACATCATTAAAACTAATTACAAAGGTAACTATTTTTAGCTGCAAAAAATGATGTATTCTGTAATGTGTAATATTAAATGTAACAAGAGTTATCTTTCTGGTGTCTGAATTTTTATTTTTACCTGATGGAAGAAAATGTAAAATGGTGCATAGGTACTGAAGTAATCTGCGTTTTATATTTTTGTGTAGCCTCTGTATTGAGGGACAATAGGCCACTAAGTGCAATATTTCAGAATATATAGTGCATCTCTAATTCAATGCAGATATCTGTGCAAAGTTGCATACTGTAGGACTTGAAGTTAACACATTTTAATAAATAAGCTTCATTAATGAGCCCAGTGAGTTTTTGAACCATTAATAGCATTAGACAAGACCATCTTTAATGAGATAACATTTAGCTTTCATCGTTTTAATCCATTGGGATAAAATCTGTAAAAAAGGCCAGGTACAGAATTTTCTCACTGTAAAGCAAAGGGTGAATTTGTACTGTTTTCCTGAGATTTCCCACATCTTTTCTGCCAAAGTAATAGACAACAAGTGGGAGAAGCTTGTGAAAATTCATCCTCGCTGTCTTTTGTGGAAAATGACAATAAACATTATTCAAATTGGACGGTCAGGAAAACAATACAACCACAACTAAATATCCAGTCGCAAACAATCTGCTACATGCAACAAGTGAGTCCATTTGATCCATTTTAGACCATTATTCAAGAAAAACCCTGTCATCCCTCCACTATAACTGCCTCTCAAATGATTGCAAAGATTTTGCCCCCAGTCCCCATTTCAAACATTGATCATTACTCTTTAATGAAAAGGAACTTTCAACCATCAGTCTTACAATTGTGTTTCACCAGTTTGAACTTGCCCCCTTTGACCTACTTTTGTAGTATAGATGTAGTGATTTTCTACATTTTCTATTATTTTATACCTCAATAAGATTCTCTTCACACACCTCCTTTCAGGGTTGAAGAGCCTAAGTTTCTCCAGTTTTTCCTCATAATCCAGTTATTTGACACAAGGGATTTACCTCAGCTGTTCAGTGCCTCCAGGAATTGAATATTTCCCTTGTGTCATGTACAGATGCCAATTCAAGCCCTGGATATGATATACTAGAGCCAGTATCTGCTAGCATGGTGTGTGATTTGCGAATTTGCAGAGACATTGTTGGTCTTGTGTAAATGTATGTGACACTGTAAAGTTATTTCTAAAAATACAGTTTGTGTAGTAAAGTTACTGAATATGTGTTCAGTGACCATTTTATGATAGTGTGACTGAAAAAGGATTTCTGTGTATCAATGTATATTGAACTTTATCATTAGCCTATTGCATGTGTGAATGAGTTTCTGATTGTGTGAAATGGTTACATTTTAGTATACTCTCTCCATTGATCTTTAAGTCTTTGAATTAATTGTATTATTGACTAACAATAAGGAATGGGTATGTTGTACTGTAGTAATTTGTTCTATTTTTCTGGGATTGAGTAGTCCTGCAGGTTAAACAGTAGGCATTCATCACTGAGACAGATGAGACAAAACTCCTCCATCTGCTGACTTTAAAGTTCCTTATGAAGTACGTTTTGGCCATGTTAACCCAATTCCTAAGGGGACACAGCAAAAAAAACTCTATTAATTTGCAAGCCCAAGAGGAAGGTAGATGAAATAAAATAGAAAAATGTCACACAGATGACATTTAAATTTGAGATTCAGCCATGTTACTAGGATAGAAAAAAGATTGGCTATGTATATAATTGTGCCGTCCCTGAATTGTGAGTCTTGATGCTGACATTGGGCACCCAAAATGAAAAAAAAATCCACTCCCCACCATGAGCCCTTGCTTTGTATAAAATTATCTATTTAAAAAAAGCATTATTTTTCATCATTGCTGAACTTGAATTCTACACTCTATGGTTGAACTGGTGCTGTAGTTAAAATGAGAATAGCCTGGTGCAGGTAGCTGATCAAGTAATATAACGGAAGTGAACATAGTTTATTATTAAATAAAGGTTTACAGATATTGTGCAGACTGGAGATATACAGGCCATCATTTACCCAAGCCTTTCTGGTGGACAAACTTGAAGCAAAGTGTAACTGCCACATTTGTACATTCTACAAAATCTACCACTGCCTTTCTTCAATATATTGGTTCAAGCTTGCTAGTTTTATTATAAATGTAATTACCCCAGTTATTTCAAAAAAACTCTTCAACCCAATTCATCCCCCTCCCCAGATAACGCTTACTGCCCGTAAAAGCTTGGTGAGGTGGTGTCATTTAGACCTATTGATTGATGTTGTAATTCCTTTATATCAATGTAAAGACAAAAATTATGTTGTTGTCTAAACCTGAAGGTTCTGTAGGTCCATAATATATTTTACCTCTATTGTTGGAATTTGTTCTCAATAGACTGTACAGTAGACCAGTTACTTTGTGTTTGTCTGTGAAATATGTAAATGAATGTGTGTGTTTGAAGGGAAAATAAACTTGCAGAGACTATATCAATCACATCGACATTCTAATGTTGCTCCATGTTTCTCTTCAAGCATGCGATTATAATTTGAAACTTATTTTTCACCAATTGTTTTCACAAATTTATGTGGTATTTCTCTGATTGCTACTTGAATACATGATGCTTGTTTTTAAATGGGCGAGCAACTGTTCTAAACCGGCAGCCAGAGCAATGTCACGCAAATGGAAGGCGATGGCCTAGTGGTATTATTGCTAGACTATTAATCCAGACAGTCAGCTAATATTCTGGGGACCTGGGTTCAAATCCTGCCATGGCAAATGGTGGAATTTGAGTTCAATAAAAAAGTTCTGGAATTAAGAGTCTATTGATGACCATGAGATGATTGTTGGTAAAACCCATCTGATTCACTAATGTCCTTTAGGGAAGAAAATCTCCATCTTTACCTGATCTGGCCTACATGTGACTCCAGTGCCACCACCAGCTCTGACAAAGGATTGTCCAGACTCAAAAGCTTGGCTCTATTCTCTCTCCACAGATGCTGTCAGACCTGCTGAGATTTTCCAGCATTTTTCTGTTTTTGTTACCACAGCAATGTGGTTGACTCTCTCCCTAGGCCTTCTGAAATGGCCTAGCGAGCCACTCAGTTCAAGGGCGACTAGGAATGGGCAATAAATGCTGGCCAGTTGGCGACGTCCATGTCCCACAAATGAATTGAAAAAAAACTAATCACTAAAACTAAAATCACTGAGGGTAAATTTAGATGGCAGTAATTTATTTCATAGAACAGTATGTATTGCAATGCACAATGCATTGAGTAAGAAATTGGTCATTTCTAATTCTATTGCTAATAAAACTTAATTTGTGAAAAGCAAGCATGGAATTTACTTGTGAAAAACATGCAAGATTTAACAAAGCTCATTAATTTTCCTCTCTTTGAGTTCTGGCGAATGGAATTTCTGGCAGCACCCAAATTGGCCCAAACTCCAAACCAATTTCTTAGTCAATGGTTCATCAGAAATGCATGGCAGACCTCCAGTTGAACCACAGGGCCAAGAAGGAGAAGGAAGTCCATGTTATTGCAGCAGGGGCTCCAGCAGAGCCAGTGAGCCACAATGAAGGGGCAAAATCAACCTCAATATGATAGTCATGTTCCACCTGCTTTCAGCGGATGAGTGTTGGGGCCTAGACTTGAAGTACTATCTCCCTTCACAGGGGTATCTTGTGGCTGTGACCAGGATTTTACAGGCCTACTGAAATGGAAACCTCTTATCCAATGATGGTTCCTCAGAAACTATGGACCTTAAGCTTCCACTGCCATCTACATGCAGTAGGCAGAGGATGGGGGGCAGCAGTAATCTAAGCAAATTTAGGATGAGAGAATTGCAAATTGAACAGTAAGGAAGCAAGATGATTCACCATCCACACTTTCTCTGCTGGATTGCAGGGATTAATCATAGCTGTTGTGTCCATTGGCGATGGTGCATTTGGCACAATCATGATTATATTGCAAGTAATAGTTTCACAGCAAAGTCAGCTTGATGTTTCTCAAGATGGAGTCATTAAAGCACCCTGTTACTGCATCTAATTAACATGTAGGATAAGCATATTTTGCGACTTTCTAATTTATTCTATTGCTAGCAATATTATAAAATTTTACTTTCTATCTGATTTATCTCCTTTTGGTAGGGGATTTAATGCTTTTAATCAAAATAACATGAGACTTTTGCAATAAACAGATGGGATGTATTCTGATTAGAAATGATTAAAACATTCTGAAAGTGGTAGTCACTGCTGACATGTGTTTACATATTAAGGTTCCCCATCCTTTACATATGTTGGGATTTTTCTAGGACAGAATTCAACATTGAGCCCCAACCACTGAATGATATTTATCTTGTCAGAAAAGTCACCAATTTTAAATTTGTTCCTATCACAAAATATAAAACTGTTTATAAACAGTTAAAACAGTATATAACAGTTATAAACAGCAGCTAAAAATGGGGGGAGCTCTGGAGGAGTACAATGAAAGTAGGAAAGTACTCAAACGGGGAATTAGAAGAGCAAAAAGGGGTCACGAAATGTTCTTGGCAGACAGGATTAAGGAGAATCCCAAGGCATTTTATTCATACGTTAGGAACAAAAGGGTTGTTAGGGAAAAAATCTGACCTCTCAGGGACAAAAGTGGGGACTTATGCTTGGAGCCCAAAGAAGTAGGGGAGATTCTAAATGAATACTTTGCGTCGGTATTCACAAAGGAGAGGGATGCGTTGACTGGGAGTGTCTCTGAGGGGAGTGTTGAACCATTGGAGAAAATCTCCATTACAAAGGAGGAAGTGTTAGGTTTGTTAGAGAATATAAAGACTGACAAATCCCCAGGGCCTGATGGAATCTATCCAAGGCTGCTCAGGGAGACGAGAGGTGAAATCGTTGGGCCTCTGACGCAAATCTTTGTCTCGTCACTGGACACATGTGAGGTCCCAGAGGATTGGAGGATAGCCAATGTGGTCCCGTTATTTAAGAAGGGTAGGAAGGATAACCCGGGTAATTATAGGCCGGTGAGCTTGACGTCCGTGGTGGTGAAGTTGTTGTAGAAGATTCTTAGAGATAGGATGTATGCGCATTTAGAAAGGAATAAACTCATTAACGATAGTCAGCATGGTTTTGTGAGAGGGAGGTCATGCCTCACTAACCTGATGGTGTTTTTTGAAGAAGTGACCAAAATGGTTGACGAAGGAAGGGCCGTGGATGTTGTCTATATGGACTTTAGTAAAGCGTTTGACAAAGTCCCTCATGGTAGGCTAGTGAAAAAGGTTGGATCTCATGGGATAAAGGGGGAGGTGGCTAGATGGGTGGAGAACTGGCTTGGTCATAGAAGACAGAGGGTGGTAGTGGAAGGGTCTTTTTCCGGCTGGAGGCCTGTGACTAGTGGTGTACCGCAGGGCTCTGTATTGGGACCTCTGCTGTTTGTGATTTATATAAATGATCTGGAAGAAGGAGTAACTGGGGTGATCAGTAAGTTTGCGGACGACACAAAACTGGCAGGACTTGCAGATAGTGAGGAACATTGTCAGAGGCTACAGAAGGATATAGATAGGCTGGAAATTTGGGCAAGGAAATGGCAGATGGAGTTCAATCCTGATAAATGCGAAGTGATGCATTTTGGTGGGAATAATGTAGGGAGGAGCTACACGATAAATGGAAGAACCATAAAGGGTGTAGAGACGCAGAGGGACCTGGGTGTGCAAGTCCACAGATCTTTGAAGGTGACGTCACAGGTGGAGAAGGTGGTGAAGAAGGCATATGGCATGCTTGCCTTTATAGGACGGGGCATAGAGTATAAGAGTTGGGGTCTGATGTTGCAGATGTATAGAACGTTGGTTCGGCCGCATTTGGAATACTGCGTCCAGTTCTGGTCGCCACACTACCAGAAGGACGTGGAGGCTTTGGAGAGAGTACAGAGGAGGTTTACCAGGATGTTGCCTGGTATGGAGGGGCTTGGTTATGAGGAGAGATTGGGGAAACTGGGGTTGTTCTCCTTGGAAAGACGGAGGATGAGGGGAGACTTAATAGAGGTGTATAAAATTATGAAAGGCATAGATAGGGTGAACGGTGGGAAGCTTTTCCCCGGGTCGGTGGTGACGTTCACGAGGGGTCATAGGTTCAAGGTGAAGGGGGGGAGGTTTAACAGAGATATCAGAAGGACATATTTCACACAGAGGGTCGTGGGGGCCTGGAATGTGTTGCCGGGCAAGGTGGTGGAGGCGGACACACTGGGAACGTTTAAGACTTATCTAGACAGCTATATGAACGGAGTGGGAATGGAGGGATACAAAAGAGTGGTCTAGTTTGGACCAGGGAGCGGCGCGGGCTAATTGTTCCTTGTTTCTCGTTTCAAGGCTTCATTCTATGATCATCTTGCTGGTGCCAGTACAGAGCAAGACTGCGGATAGTTGGGAACCTGTCTCGGGGGCAGGGAATTCAGATGGTGTTCGTGGAAGTGGAAATGACTAGGGTTGGGAAGCATTTTCCGATCAGGGCCATTGTGATCTCCTGGACTCGTTTCGATCGCCTCAGGGGGTCGGAGAGGAATTTCCCAGATTTTTTTTCCCCATATTGGCCCTGGGGTTTTCACTCTGGGTTTTCGCCTCTCCCTGGAGATCACATGGTCTGGAATGGGGGGGTGGGGGTGAGTTAATAGGTTGTGATGAACAAAGCATCGTAGCTGTGAGGGACAGCTCGGTGGATAGGATATTGGTATGTAGATAGGCTGGAAAATTGGGCGGGGATCCTGGATTCAGGATTCAATCCTGGACCGGGGAGCGGCGCGGGCTTGGAGGGCCGAAGGGCCTGTTCCTGTGCTGTATTGTTCTTTGTTCTTTGTTTGTTATAGACCCAAAAGGAACAGTAAAGGCTTCAACTTCAATAGGGTGGAATTCTCCCACTTTGAGAGTGTGGTGGTGGGTGGCTCCACTGGCGTCTGTCCCGCCAACCAGAATATTGGCATTTCGTGCCAGATTCTGCACTTAGATCCTCATTAAATATGCACAGGCAAGTTCCCTCCAACTCTCTTGGCAGGCTAGCAGCTGATTCATCCACCCGCCCTCAGCTAACAGGTTCCAAACTCTCAGTGCCATATTTAAACACCAGTCTAGCACACTCATATCACTCTCTCCAGCCACATGTCTTCACTAGACTGTGCAGGATGTCAGCAACCCAGGGGGACAAGGCAAGCAGCCTCAAGAAGAAGCCTGTTCTTCGATTCAACCACCTTCCCCTGCAAGCTCATCATCTGCAAGGCTCCCATGCCTCAATTGGACCTCTACCCACCACATCTGGAGTCTTTATAAATCCCCTACCAGTAAATGTGGTATCCCTTTGACCCCCTTGTTTGTGAGCTTGTCATGCAGCTTTGTCAGGATCCTGCTTCCCTCCCCTCAGTCTTCCCTCTGCCTTCCATTATTCATCTTGCTCATTCACCTACTTGCCCCTCTGCCGACCATCGTGAGCCCGCACCTCCCCACCACCACCACCCCCCCACCCCAACTCCTAGCACTGCCATCCTTCCACATTATCCCCCTTGTCTTCATCAGCCCACCACCCACCTCACCTCACACCCCACCCCCAGTTGAACTTCAGATCTTTGTTGCAGTGGCTGCAGGAATCCCACAGTACAGTCCTGTCCCAGCAGACACTGGTGAGGAGACCCCTGTACTCCCCAACCCCGGGTGGTGCACAGATCCTACTCAGTGACACAGAAGGGTCCATGGGTCCAGTTGCACTGTCTATGAAGACCAGCTCCGCTTGGAGCTGGAAGGCAGAAACTGGTCTGCCCCAGCAGAATGATGAACAGCGCATCAGGAGCAGGGCAGCACTATGACAGAAAGTTGCACTCAACTTGAGGTCTCTTCAAACTGAGGACTGCCTTGTGCGCCATTCTTTCGCAATCGGTTTTGATGCCAATGTGATTTTCCACTGGCGTGATGATGGAAGATTGGGAGGTCCAACAGGACACCGGCGGGCATTCATGAGATGCAAATTGACGCAAATGAAATGCGTGCCACCTGCCAGCGGGAAGACCGACCAGGCAGAATTGCAAAAGTAATTTTGCACTAGCAGGTTTCCAACCTTTTGGCTCCTGCTAGATTCTCTATGTGGGTGAGTTTAGAGAATTCCATCCATGATAGCTTTGTGTCTACAGGAGTCTCATTTTAGAACTGATGGCTGGAATTCTCCGGCCGTTCACACCCCGCCACCACTGCCAGCGAGAACGCAGAATTTGGCGCTCAACCAAATCTCCATACTGCAAAAGGACCTGAAAATCCCAGCCGCAGGCAGGATCGGAGAATCCAATCCAGCCCAATGGATTCCTTTTGAAGTAAAGTTGCTGTTGTTCTGTAAGCTGCAATGGTAGCAAATCACAAATGGCAAAAAAAAGAATGACCAATTATTCTGTCTTTGGTGACAACAGTTGAGGGATGAACATTTTGCCAGAAAAGTGAAATCTTTCTGCCGTTTACAATAATGTGCCATGAGAAGTTTTACAGCCTCCTCCCAGAGTGGAGAGAGCATCAGTTTAAAATTTTATCTAAAAGGTAACAATCTGGCAACAACCCTGCAACAAAGGCAGCCTGACAAAAAGACTTGTCCAAAGCTGGATACCAGGAGTCAGTAATTTTCCCAACCCTGCGATCCGGTTTCCATTCTGGAGAGTCTGCTGACCTTATTTCCGTGTGGTGAGGTACACTGGAGACAGACCTGCTAGGCCCTGCCTCCTCCAGAAACAGGCCTGAGGCAGCAAAGAGGGCAGCTGGATGATGAACTGGCAGGTTAGAATGCCTGTCTCCACGTACTGCCACAATCACCCAGTTGTATTTATTGCTGTTAAGCCATTGAGCCCTCACCCAAAAGACCCCCACCACATCTTCTCTATGCCCTTTAATACTTACCCATGTTCCATCCAAATCCCCTCCATGCCCCCACTGCTCCTCCATGCCCATTCACTCAATGTGCACTAGGTACGTAACCAATGAGCCATGCAATAATACTATAAAATTGTTGAAATGCTTGTGAAATGAAAAAGCTATTCCCAAATCCCTTTGAAAATAAATTTCCTCTCACCATCTTATAAGGTTGTCAATCATACGCAGACAGTGAAAGTCCCATTGAAGAAACCAGGCACACCTGAGGAATTATCAGCCAAATGGCAGGTCCTGGGGCAGCAGTGTGAAATGTGTGGAAATCTGTCAGAGTTCCTAGAGGTTTTTTGCACCCATTCACAGATGATGGGAGTCCATCCATGCCATTAGCAGCGCCATGTCTCTGACTTCTCTGTCATTAATGTGGTGACCCTCACAGAGATTCACGTGCAGCAAATCATACAGTGGATGCAGGAGATATTCATTTCATGCCATCAGTCATGAGCTCTGCAGATTGATGAGTGCATGAGATGTGCACAGCACAGCTAGACATGGGACATGGACAAAGACAGATGTTGGAAGGATGGGGCAGAGGCTGCCTGCAACCCTGGGGCAACAGCCCTCAAAGCGCTCCTGGCAGACAGCAGCACCTCGCTGCCCATTGATAGTGATACCAAAGCTTCACGAAGCCACCATGACAGTGTGTGTGTCCGTACAGTCGCAGGTATGGACACACAGACCCATCCTCTCCCTCCCCATTGCACATTCCAGGCCAGGAGAGGAGGAAAACCAGCCTGAAAGGCAACCTGCACCCGGCCTCCCCACGTCATATAAATATTTTCATGGGTCAGCTTAGACTGTGGACCACCAGAGGTGAACCCAAGGTCAGTGTTAGTTAAACCCAATTCCTTAACCAAGCCCCAGTGCCCTCTCTTTCCCTGGTGATCGAAACCTGTTGCCTGCTCTGTCCCTCTCTAGTTCTGCTTCTTATGCAAAAAAGCAAACAAAGATCTATTGGTTAACTGTGCTACTGTCTCGACAGTGCAGAAGAGGCCATTTGGCCCATCAAGCCTGCACTGACTATCTGACAGAGGATCTTACCCTTTCACCCGCCCTAACCCTGTAACCTCATACATTTAACAAGGCTAATCCACCTAATCTATACATCTTTGGATACCAAGGGGCAACCCACCTAACCTGCACATCTTTGGACTTGCCCCTGTTTAATGGTCATTTTTATTAATTACTCTTTTTAAAATTCTTAATTTATTGCTTGGACTTTATTTTTGCTCCACAAGTTGATTATATTTTCCATAAAATCCCTACAGTGTAGAAGGAGGCCATTCGGCCCATTGAGTCTGCACCAACTCTCCAAAAGAGCATTTTACCCATCCCTGTAACCCCACTAATCCACACATCTGGGAACACAAAGGGGCAATTTAGCATGGTCAATCCACCTAACCTGCACATCTTTGGACTGTGGGAGGCAACTGGAATACCCGGAGGAAACCCACACAGACATGGGGAGAGCATGCAAACTCCACACAGAGAGTCACCCAGCTCTGGAATCGAACCTGAGACCCTGGCGCTGTGAGGCAGCAGTGCTAACCACCGTGCCACCCATTTTCTTCATATCTTAACTTTAGGTTTAAAATTCATGTCTAAAGTGTGCCAAACTAGATCTCAGGCAGCTGCTGCTGGATTTCTTGCTGCAGGAGAATCAGAGGCTCACAGGAACTCTGACTGCATTTTGCAGGGCTGTTAAAAGGGGTTGGTTTTGCTCCAATAGGAATAGGAATAACTGGAAATGCTTAGCTCATTTGGCAGCTTCTGTGCAGAGAAAAACAGAAGTCAGTGACCCTTCATCAGAACAGGTGAGGATCGTAGGATGGAAAACTTGATTATGTTTCTCTCTTTGCAGTTGCTGCCAGGCCTGCTGAGTATTTCCACCATTATCTGTTTAGAGTTCAGATTTCCAGTATCTATAGTATTTTGCTCTCCTATTACACGCTCCAGTCTGAGCACTTGCAAGTGTGGTTAGTTACAGTTTAACATGAGAAAATATTTATCACCCAATGCAAGGTGTATTTTTTCTGATAACAAAGCTTGAGTGAACAGGGATCATACATTACTGCAGGTTGGTGCTAACTTACTGTAAAATTTTGCCATTTTTAAATTGCAAAGAAAACCAGGAATCATGCATCAATAGAATGTGTCACTGTTAATTCAAGATATTTTCACTTGTGCATGGGATTGGTGTTTGCAATGTTTGTGAGGTTTAACGCTTTTGGATGTTGCTGACCAGATACTGCATTGGACCAGGCTCAGAGAAGCAGAGCTGGATACACAACATGAATGGCATAGGTTTGTATAATTGTCCGGCAAAGCAAACCTGAGCTTTCAATGGGCTTGATAAATAGAGGCATAGAGTACAAAAGCCAAGAAGTTTTGCTGAGCCAATATGAAGCACCTCAGCCCCATTGTGGCTTTGCTTTCTAATCCTGGGCACACGAAGGATGTGAGAGGAGAGTTAAGGCGGTGGGGGGGGAGGGGGGAAGGGGGTGGACACAGGAGACGCATCAGGCTCCATGACTGTTGCCAGGGCTAGAAAAGTGTAGCTATGAGGAAAGATTGGAGAGGTTGGGGTTATTTTCCTTGGAACAAAGAATGCTGAGGGTGACTTGATAGAGATGTACAAAATTATGAGGGGAAGAGATAGAATGGACAGAATAAAATTGTTTCCCTTGGTGGAGAATTCTAGAACCAGGAGACATAGATTCAAGGTAAGTGGTAGAAGGTGTGGAGAGGATGTGAGGAAGTTTACGCAGAGGGTGGTGGGTGTCTGAAATTTGCTGCTGAGTGGTGGTGGATGTAAAGATCCGACACTGTTTTAAAAAGTACCTGGATCTGCACCTTAAGTGCTGCAAGCTGCAGGGTTATGGGCTGGATGCAGGAAAGTGGGATTAGAAAGGGCTCCTGGGTCTCCTTGGGCTGGCGCGGACAAGATAAGCCGAACGACCTCCTTCTGTGCTGTACCTTTTGTTCCCCTTGTCTATGGGGAGGTCCCCTTCCCGCAGATAAGGGGAACCCCCCCCCAATCTCACAAGGATAAGGGGAACCCCCCACGGATAAGGGGGAACCTTCCCCAAAGATAAGGGGAAGTCCATCCAATGGAGCTCCACAGATGGATCCCTGGCACCGCTCCGTGGTATTGTCCCAGTGCCAGGGTGCCAGGAGACAGTGCCAGGGGGCAATGCTAGGGTACTCCTGGGACTTGTTTGTGTCCTTTCAGGGACTATACTTCCTGTATGCCCCTGGCTGGTTCATGTTTCACAGAATCTGTTGTGAACCTCACTGATGTGACGTCACATCGGCAAAAGGGAAATTCCAAAGATGTGCGGGTTAGGTTGATTGGCCAGGTTAAAATTGCCACTTAGAGTACTGTGATGCGTGGGTTAGTGGGATTAGCGGGTAAATATGTGGGGGTGGGGCCTGGGTGGGATTGTGGTCGGTGCAGACTCGATGGGCCGAATGGCCTCCTTCTGCACTGTAGGGTTTCTATGATTTCTATGATTTCTAATGTGAGGGAACGGTACAGCGAAGAAGCCTGATAATTATATTTTTAAAATGGAAATGGGATTCTCAACCTTCCTGGGCGGAAAGCTCATCATGTCATTGGTGAGGGACAGGGAAAATCAGAAAATGAGATTTCACCAGCGAGATTCTTATTTTTTGACTCTTGTGGGATTTTGCGTCCACGTCACCATTTGCCACGGGCTCAAAATCCCACCTTTTGTTAGCACTCCTATTTTAACATTAATTACCTTCATCCCTTTATGTTTCAATTTTCTCTACTCCTTACCAATGCATATGTATCTGTGACTAATGGTAAAACTAAACTGACCAGGCAAATGGTTAACAGTAACACTGCTGCCTCACAGTACCAGTGCCCTGGGTTCAATTCCCGGCTTGGGTCACTATCTGTGTGGAGTCTGCATGTTCTCCCCGTGTCTGCGTGTGTTTCCTCCAGGTGTTCCGGTTTCCTCCCACAGTCCAAAAGACGTGCTGGTTAGGTGTATTGGCCATACTAAATTCTCCATCAGTGTATCCGAACAAGCACCAGAGTGTAGCGACTAGGGGATTTTCAAAGTAACTTCATTGCAGTGTTAATGTAAGCCTACTTGTAACCAATAAATTAATAAATGTGTGAGCTACTTGCAAATTGACACTCAAAAAGGATTAATGCTCTCAACATTGGAAGAAAATTGGCCCCAGTGGTCTAGAATTGATAAAGTCATCTAAACACTTTGGAAGCTGGTTTTAACAGATAGAATATAGCACTTAATCGACACAGTGCAACCGCAGCCTCCTAAGAGGAGATAGTCTCAAATTCCAACCATGCTTTATGTGAAAACTTTCTTAAATGGCTTACATCTAATTTTAATGTCATGGCCAGAATTTTCCAATCACTATACAGATATGACCATGAACAAAAAGGAACATGATGACATTAGGAAGACATCGCAATGTCATTGATCCACCTCATTTTGGTCGTCTGATGCGCACAGAGGTCGGAAGCATGCCCGTCAACACTTGAAAGGAGGCACAGTGACCCAGTGGTTAGCACGGCTGCCTCACATCTCCAGGTACCCGGGTTCAATTCTGGCCTTGGGTGGCTGTCTGTGCAGAGTCTGCACGTTCTCCCCGTGTCTGCATGAGTTTCTTCCATGTGCTCCGGTTTCCTTCCACAATCCAAAGATGAGCGGGTTAGGTTGAGTGGCCATGCTAAATTGCCCCTTGGTGTCAGGAGGGTTAGAAGGGTCAATACATGGAGTTGTGGGGTTAGGGGTTGGATGGGACTGTTTTTGGTGCAGACTTAATGGGCCGAATGGCCTCATTCTGCACTGTAGGAATTCTATGAATTCACAGCAATTTTGAAAGGTCCACATACATGGGTCAAGCAGCCAGGCAGCCTTCATGTTTCTCATTTATTCTACATCCAGGATGGGATAAAAGGCCCACAAGATGACCACAAGAGTGAGATCCTGCTGGTTTGTGCCAGGTATCCTGGAAGCTACCATGATGTCTACATCCTGAGTCACTCCAAGGTGCTGAGGCTTCATTGCTCCAGCATGGTTGGATAGCTGTCTCCTGGGGGACAAAGGCTACCCACAGAAAAGGTGGCCAATGACACCATTGAGACATGAGTGAAGAGAAAAGGGTTTGCTAAACTTAACCGAGAACTGCAGCAAATAGGAAATGAGGTTAACATTTGTGGCCTTACTCTAAAGGAGAAGCAGTCCAGCTATATCGAAGCTAAGAAAAAAAAAACAAGCACTATGAAAAAGGTAGAAGTAACTCAGAGATCTATTAAGGCCAGTAAGAAACAGTGCAACATTTACCAGCAAGCGGGGAAAGAACTGGAGTTCGAGCATGAAGATGTGACTGAAAAGTAAACAAGGTTGAGGGGAAAAGCACAAGCGGAACTTTTCCTCAGCAACAGAGGTCATAGCGTGGAACTCAAGTAGAACCCAGGAAATCCAATGTAATAGATCCTATCAGTTTTGTATTGGGTGAGAGAACTGCTAGTCTCAGAGTGGAACACATCAAAGATTTGATTCATGGCACTCATGTATTCATGTATCCTGTATCATCCACTGAAAGAGTCACCATACTGCTGAAGCAGAAATTGGAGCAGAGCTATTATTTGCTAGAGCCATTATTGGGAATTCTCTAGAGATCCAATTGAATGATCAAACTACCCGTTGTGTGGAATATACAAATGAGCTTGAGAAATTGACATTCTGCAGAGAGGCAGAAACTGTCCAGTATTGAGGGTACTGAGGAGGACTTCATAGAATCATAGAATCCCTGCAGTGCAGGAGGCCACCCAGGGCCCTATTCACATAACCCCAGATATTTACCCTACTAATCCCCCTGATGCTAAGGGTCAATTTACCATGGCCAATCAACCTAACCCGCACATCTTTGGATTGTGGGAGGAAACCGGAGCACCCGGAGGAAACCCACACAGAAACAGAAAGAACGCGCAAACTCCACACAGACAGTGACCCGGGGCCGGAATCGAACCCGGGTCCCTGACGCTGTGAGGCAGCAGTGCTAACCACTGTGCCACCGTGCCGCTCCTTAGCAATGGAAAAACCCAAAGAGAGGACACAACTGTTGGAACAACTTAGCAATTCAGGAGAATTGTTTAATAAATATAACAAGGAAAAGGAAGAAATGTTGAATGTAGAAGTAGAGTTTAATGCAGCTACAACAAAAGGAACGTGTCAGTTCTCTGAAAACATGCAAGGCATGAGAAGGGAGAGATTATTATCAAATGTTGTTAGAAGAGAATGTTGGATTCACCTTGGAAGAAATGGACAAACTGAAGGGTTGAAAAGCAGAGTGATGACTAAAGAATGATTGTGATTCTTTTCAGCAAGAGAAAGTTATTATGGCAGGAAAAATCTACAGTGATTGAGGAAGAACTTCAGTAACGGAGTGTTAAACTGGTGAAAAATATCAGTAGATTAAGAATTTCCTGCAAAGAACTGGAAGTCAAGGTTGGAATGCTGATGGAGCAATGTTTACATGAGACAAATGGGCTGAGAGTAAAACTTGCACATGCTGAGAATGAGAATCAGAAACCAAGAAGCACAGCTTAATCATCAGTGATACAGAGAGATTGGAAAAGCAGCAGTTCGGAAATAAAGCTAAATTGGAAACTGAGATTACATGCCAGAACAAGATTGCTGAAATGGTCACACTAATAGAAATACTAGAAAGAGAAGGAACTTTATCACACGACCTAAGTACCAAGAACATTTTCTTCACAAGTGGCACAGTAAGAAGTCTCACAACACCAGGTTAAAGCCCAACAGGTTTATTTGGAGTCACGAGCTTTCAGAGCACTGCTCCTTCATCAGGTGAGTGATGAAGTAGCAGGTGAATGATCACTCATCTGATCACCTGATCTTTACTTCACAAGTGGCAGATCAAGATTGTGAAAGAAATGTCAAAACATAAGACTCCGCCGTCTTCCCTCCGCCGCTGACAGCGCTGAGTCTGCCTCGCGAGCATCCCCCCGTGGCTGCCAGTTCATTGGCCAACCAGCGTGAAATTGGTGTCAGGGGCCAATCACAGGTATGTGCGCATCGCTCCCCCGCCAAGCCTAAAATTCAGGCCCATGTCTTTTTTCAGGATTTCTCACAAGAAAAATTAGGTCTTTTTAAACCTGTCCAATGAATTCCCTTTATCATTTCAAACCCTATGCCCTATAAATTCACCACAACAGAAATTATGATAGTGTGACTAGTGTCACAACAGCAGGCTGTGAAGGGTACACAAATGGGAAACAAATATTCATTACAACTCCAGGTAGACTGCCAACTACATTGGTCAAAGCCAAAACATTGATGTTTAGTGAGCACATTTGAAGTAGACACTCAAGCACTTCATATATGCAAGATTGGTTCACCCTGAGACAGCCAGTGCCATCGCTATCCACAACCAGCGGGAGCCAAGTCCAGAGGCAGGATTCTTGCTCTGGGGTCGGGATCCCCTCAATCGGAATCATTTCCGGGCCTTGCCCTTACATATCATGATATGCCCACCATGATTTTTGTTGAGTTGACAAATTTATGGCCAGAGGGCAGGATTTGCAGGTGGCACGGTGGCACAGTGGTCAGCACTGCTGCCTCACAGCACCAGGGATATGGATTCAATTCCGGCCTCTGGTCACTATCTGTGTGGAGTTTGCACATTCTCCCCGTGTCTGCGTGGGTTTCCTCCGATTGCTCCATTTTCCTCCCACAGTCCAAAGATGTGCGGGTTAGGTTGATTGACCATGCTAAATTGCCCCTAAGTGTCAGGGTAAATGTGTGGGGTTACGGGAATAGGGCCTGGGTGGGATTGTGGTCGGCACAGACGCGATGGGCTAAATGGCCTCCTTCTGCCCTGTAGGGGTTCTATCAATCAATGATCCAATGCTGGCGAGCCAATGGAAAACCCTCCAGCGGTGAGAGAGCTGCACAGCCTGCAAATAGGGAAGAGTCAAGATGGAGATGCTGCACTGACAAAATCATTGAGAAAATAAACAATTACAGCTACAAGATTGCATGCTGCAGGAGTAATCCTGTGGCTATTTGTACATCAGCTGCAGATGAAGGATCCTTAAATATTGAAACAGTTCAGGAGAGAGGCCCTAGGAGGCTGGTGGTAGGAAATTCCTGGTCCTTCATCTGCTTTCCGGCCTCCAGCAGATTTCCAAATTTTGTTTCTCGTGTGCAGGGGTGCGATGACAGTCACTTGTGGAGACTCACCTAAGTTCTCTGGACGTAATGGGAATGAGTGATAATGCCGAGTAAGGTGTTCAAATAACAGTTTTGTTGAATATTTAGTAATAATTCGAATAATCATAATGATATGACAATTATAATTGGCCTGTTCCATGACAGCACCCTAAATTGGCAAAATTTCCCCTTGCCAAATACATTATCAAGTCTCCAGGTAACCTCACACATCGGGGTGGACTCCTCAGCCAGTCACTCCACCGTCCCTTCCACTGTGATCTTCAGTGGTTAACTATTCCACTCCTGCTGCAGCCCGAAGTACTGGAAACAGTGTCCTTTTAGCCAAATTTATAGCTCGCTTCTAGCCTTTTGAGGCCTTGCTCAAAGCACAATCACAGCTAGGCTCAGATCAATGTTTACATAGTATGATTTTTTTTAAAGTTTACTAAAGATCAAAAGTGAACCAGAAATAAAAGTACAAATGATTCCCAGCTGTAGTAACCTATTTAAGAGGACCTATTATAGCCTGCAACAAGCAAGACAACTTCTAAAACTTTACTTATCTGAAGATAGAACAGGAGGAACAGGAGCCTCTTAGTATAGAGCAACAAAGGTAGAGACTTGGGAACAAAAGGTAAGATCAGCAGAATTAGATCTGTAATACCCATGAAAGCCTGCCAAGCAGTTGCATAATGCACTATTTGGACTATTTTTCACATTTAACTGCTGTGACTTTGTCAGTTCACTCGAGGTGCACTGAGGACAAGCTTTCCAATTGTTAGCAATGTTTTCTTTCAATTACAGGTTTATAAAGTATTTCAGGGTACAATGAGGGGCTTGTTAATACCCTGCACATTCCATTATAGATTTATAGTCACTGTTAGAGAAATGAAATCAATTTAGCAGGTTATTATAAGCTGCGTCCAATTAAATTGGGGAAGGTGTCAATGGGGAGTACTTTCTGTTTTATTGATTTTTTAAAAAATTGTCAATAGTCCAGAAATCCATGGTGATTCCAGTATACTCCTACTGCAGCTTGAGGGAGTATCTGCTGAAACAGTCAGAACCACGGTCATGGCTTTGGTTATGCTGAAGTATCCACAATGGACTGACCTTAACTTCAAGGCAGCACTTGACTGATTATGGCATTAAGGAGCCCTAGCAAAACTGCAGTTAATGGGAATTGGAGGGAAAACCCTCCACTGATTGGAGTCATAGCTGGTTGTGAAGGTTGGAGATCAATCATTTCAGCTCCAGGGTATCACTGCAGGAGTTGGTCAGGGAGTGTCCTAGCCCAACCATCTTCAGTTGCTTCCTCAATGACCTTTCTTCCATCATAAGGTCAAAAGTGGGGATGTTCGCTGATGACTGTACAATGTTCAGCACCAATCAAGATGCCTCAGGTATTAAAGCAATCCATATCCAAATACAGGAAGACTTGGACAATATCCAGGTTTGAACTGACAAGTGGCAAGTAACATTTGCGCCACACGCAATGTGTTGCAGCTGTACAAAACTCTGGTGCGGCCGCACTTGGAGTATTGCGTACAGTTCTGGTCGCCGCATTATAGGAAGGATGTGGAAGCATTGGAAAGGGTGCAGGAAAGGGTGCAGAGGAGATTTACCAGGCTGTTGCCTGGTATGGTGGGAAGGTCTTATGAGGAAAGGCTGAGGGACTTGAGGTTGCTTTCGTTAGAGAGAAGAAGGTTAAGAGGTGACTTAATAGAGACATACAAGATGATCAGAGGATTAGACAGGGTGGATAGTGAGAGCCTTTTTCCTCGGATGGTGATAGCTAGCACGAGGGGACATAGCTTTAAATTGAGGGGTGATAGATATAGGACAGATGTCAGAGATAGGTTCTTCACCCAGAGAGTAGTAAGGGCGTGGAATGTCCTGCCTGCAGCAGTAGTGGACTCGCCAACATTAAGGGCATTTAAATGGTTATTGGATAAACATATGGATGATATTGGAATAGTGAAGGTTAGAGGGGTTTTAGATTGGTTTCACTGGTTGGCGCAACATTGAGGGCCGAAGGGCCTGTACTGCGCTGTAATGTTCTGTGTTCTATGTTCACACAAGTGCCAGGTAATGACCATCTCCAACAAGCTGGGATCTAATCATTGCCCCTTGACATTCAATGGTATTACCATTGTTGAATCGCCCAATATCAACATCCTAGGGGTTACCATTGACCAGAAACTGTACTGGACTAGTCATATAAATAATGTGGCTACAAGAGCAGATCTAAAGCTAGTGAGTAATTCACCTCCTGGCCCCCCAAAGCCTGTCTGCCATCTACAAGGCGCAAGTCAAGAGTGTAATGGAATACACTTCACTTCCCAAGATGAGTGCAGCTCCAGCAACATTCAAGAAGCTCGACACCATCCAGAATAAAGGAACCCGCTTGATTGCTGCCCCTTCCATAAGTCTTCAAACCCTCCACCACCTACAAACAGTGACAACCATGTGTACCATCTACAAGTGCACTGCAAGAATTCCTAGGTTCTTCAGGCAGCATCTTCCAAACCCATGACCGTTACAATCTAGAATGTCATAAGGACAAAACAACAGATGCCTGGGAACACCACCACCTGGAGGTTCCACTCCAAGTCACTCACCATGCTGACTTGGAAATATATCACTGTTCACTGGGTCAAAATACTGGAACTGCTTCCCTAACAGCACTGTGGATATACCTACACTTCAGACACTGCAGTGGTTCAAGAAGGCAACTCACCACCACCTTCTAAAGGGCAACTAGGGATGGGCAATAAATGCTTGTCTAGCCAGCAATGCCCACATCCCACAAAATAACTATTCTGCTGAATATAAAGAGAGCACTTCCAGTTGCAAAGCATCCATGATGTACGTTTTGAAGGGTAACCTGGGTTGTTATGCAATCATATACACAGACCAATTAACACAGCGGAAAAGTCGCATAAACCTAGCTGAACGGGACTTGCTGAGCTGCTCTTCTAGAGACCCAACACTGATATAGAGGGCTGAATGGACTCATTCTGTGATTCTATGAGATAAATAGTCAGATAAGTGACCAGCTGAACTTTTGGTGGCATTGGTTGAAGGATGAACATTGGATAAGACAGTTTCCCAGTTCTTCCTCAGTTAGGACTACGGGTCCTTTCACATCCAAAATACAGCTCCTCCAACAGTGCAGTACTCCGCAGTGCTGCACTGAAATATCAGCATGGATTATGTACTGAATTCACTAACTGTGACTTGAACCCATTGCTTTCTGGCTTATAGGCATCAATATACCACTGAACCAAGTCAGGAATGGAGACATGAGAAAATACCTTCCTCAATTGGCTTTGGTTTGTACACAAACGTACCATAAAGATGATAGAAATCCAATTATTTATTGAGTTAAGCAATCAGGGTAAATTAATATGACTAACAAACAAAATACGGGAAATCTGCCATTGTGATGGATTCATGTTTGGCAGGAATAGGCTCAGGACAGTGTTCCTGCTCTGCATTGGCATTTGAGTGGCAGTTATGCTGCCAGAAGATGCTGTGCAGAGCGCCGGTCCTTGGTTATATAGAAGCATAGAAACTAGAAGCAGGAGTAGGCCATTTGGCCCTTCGAGCCTGCTCTGCCATTCATTGTGATCATTACTGATCATCAAATTCAATATCCTGATCTCCCCTTCCCCCCATAGCCCTTGATCCCTTTAGCCCCTAGAGCTAAATCTAATTTCCTCTTGAAATCAGACTTTTTGGCTTCAACGACTTTCTGTGGTAGTGAATTCCACACATTCACCACCCTCTGGGTGAAGAGATTTCTCCTCACCTCAGTTCTAAAAGGTTTACCCCTTATCCTCAAACTATGACCCCTAGTTCTGGACTCCCTGACCATTGGGAACATTCTTTCTGAATCTACCTGTCTAACCCTGTTAGGATTGTTTAAGTTTCTGTGAGATTCCCTCTCGCTTTTCTAAACTCCAGTGAATATAATGCTAACTGACTTAGTCTCTCCTCATATGACTGACCTGTCATCCCAGGAATCAGCCCTGGTAAACCTTCACTGTACTCTCTCTATAGCGAGGACATCCTTCCTCAGGTAAGGACACAAAAACTGCACACAATACTCCGGGTGTGGCCTCACCAATGCCCTATACAACTGCAGCAAAATATCCCTACCCCTAAACTCAAATCTTCTCACTATGAAGGCCAACATACCATGAGCCTTCTTTACTGCCTGCTGTACCTGCCTGCTTACTTTCAGCGACGGATGAAAGAGGTCACTAAGATCTCGCTGAATATCCACCTTTCTCAATTTACACCCATTCAAGTAATAATCTGTCTTCCTATTATTGCTACTAAAGTGAAAACCTCACATTTATCCACATTATACTACATCTACCATGCCTACACACTCAGCCTGTCCAAATCATGCTGAAACATCTCTGCATCCTCCTCACAGCTCACTCTCCCACCCAACTTTGTATCATCTGCAAATTTGGAGATAATACATTCAGTTCCCTCTTCCAGTTCATTAATGTATATGGGGCTCCAGCACAGATCCCTCTGGGGCCCCACTAGTCATTGACTGCCAATCAGAAAAAGAGTCCTTTATGCCAACTCTTTGCTTCCTATCTCCTAACCAACTTTCTGTCCATTTGAAGACATTATCTGTAATCTCATCGGCTTTAAATTTACATAGTATTATGTGAGACCTTGTCGAAAGCCTTCTGAAAGTCCAAATAAACCACATCCATTTGTTCTCCTCGGTCAACTCTATTGATTACATCCTCAAAGAATTCCAATAGATTCGTCAAGCATGATTTCCCTTTTGCTTTTTCTGGCCAATTTGTATGCTTCTTTCTTGAATCTGATGCTATCTCTAATTTTCCTTGTAAACCATGGTTTGGCCACAATTCCTTTACCACTCTTATGCCAAACAGGAATAAACAACTTCTGGAATTCACCTGTTCGTTCTTTAAATGCCTGCCATTGCCTATCCACTGTTTTTTCTTTCAGTAATGTTTCCCAGTCCATCATGGCCAATTCATATCTCATACCACCATAGTTACCTTTATTGAGATTCAGGACCCTTATCTCATTATCAACTATCCACCTTGACAAAGAATTCTATCATATTATAGTCACTCGTCCCCAAGTGTTCTCTCACAACTAGATTGCCAAATAATCCTTTCTCATTGCACAACACCCAAGATGGCCTCCTCCTTGTTGGTTCCTCAACGTATAGCTCCAGAAAACCAAAATATATGGACTCCAGAAATTCCTCCTCTATTGTACTGTGTCATAATTTGACTCTCCCAATCTATATGCAGATTAAAGTCGTCCATAATCACAGATGTTCCTTTCACACAAACATCTCTGATTTCCTGTGTAATGCTTTTCCCAACATTACCACTACAGTTTGATGGTCTGTATATCACCCCCACCAATGTTTTTTGCCTTTTGTTGTTTCTTAGCTCGACGCATACAGATTCCACATCATCTATGCTAATATCCTTCCTCAATATCGTATCAATATCATCTTTGACCAGCAAAGCAACTCCACCACCTTTTCCTTTCTGTCTGTCCTTCTTAAACACTGAATAGCCCTCAATGTTTAGTTCCCATCCTTGGTCACCTTGGAGCTCCACCTCTGTAATGCGAACTATGTCATACCCCTTTTTATCTATCTGTGCAACTAATTCATCCATTTTGTTTGGTTGTTGGTTTTGCCAGTCTCTGACCTGCTCTGGTAGCCACAGTATTTATATGGCTAGTCCAGTTCAGTTTCTGGTCAATGGGAATCTCCAGATGTTAATAGTGGAGGATTCAGCAATGGTAATGCCAAGATCGGAGATGCTTATATTCTCTCCTGTTGGAGTTGATCATTGTCTGGTACTCTGTGCCTGAATGTTGTCCTGGTCTTGCTGCACATTGGCACAGACTTCTTCAGTATCTGAACAGTTGCAAATGAAACTGAACACTATGTGATCCTCAGTGACCATCCCCACTTCAGGCCTGTGTTGGAGAGACATTTATTGGTGAAACTGCTGAAGTTGGTTGGGTTTAGGACACTACCCTGTGGGACTCCTGCCGTGATGTCCTGACACTGACATGATTGGCCTCCAACAACAACAATTACCTTCCTTTGAGCTTAGGAACTGAGTAGCCCAAGTGATATGCAAAGAGAGCATCAGTGAGCAGATTATCGCGGAGCAAGTGGTATTTGATGACATCTTCCACCATTTTGCTGATGATTGAGAATAGGCCGAAGGGGCTTTAATTGGCTGGATTAAATTTGTCTTTTTTTTGTGGGTAGGGTATAGCTGGGCAATTTTCTACATTGTCAGGTAGATGTCAGTGATGTGGTTGCACTGGAACAGTTTGGCTAAGTGTGTGGCTAATTCTAAAGCACAAATCTTCATTTCTATTGTGAGGATGGTATTAGGGTTTATAAGCTTTGCAGCATCCAGTGCCTTCAGCTAACTCTTGATATCATGTTTGGCTATAAGAAAAGAGTGGGAGAGTGGGACTAATTGGAAAGCTCTTGCAGAGAGCCCACAGTTCTGGACAAATGCACTCCTTCTATGCTGAATGTTTCTATTGCCTCAGCCTTCAGTCATTTTCTGGGTCTTAAATATTCCAATAGCAATATAAGAACATAGAACTTATGAACAAGAGGAGGCCATTCAGCCCTTCAAGCTTGCTTTGCTATTCAGTAAGATCATGGCTGATCTGGTTGTGTTCTCAACCTGGCCTGGCCAGCAGTGCCCATGTCTTATAAACAAAAAGAAACAATAAAATAAACTCATGTAAGACAATAAAAACAGAAAATGCTGGAAAATCTCAGCAGGTCTGGTAGCATCTGTGGAGAGAGAACAGAGACAATGTTTCGAGTCTGGATAACCCTTTGTCAGAGCTAAGAACAAAGAAAATCAAAAGATATTTATACTATGAGGGTGGGGAGGAGGGGTGGGGGGGGGGTGGGGGAGGGGGCGACTGTAACTGGACAAAGGGAATGGCCGCATTGGAAGCAGTGAATTGAAAATTGGAGGCAAATTACTTCACATGCACATCCATCAATCTGGCCTATTGCATTCGCAATGCAGTCTACTCTACATCAGAGAGACCAAACGCAGACTGGGTGACTGCTTTGCTGAACACCTTTGATTGGTCCACAAGCAGAACCCAGGCCTTCCTGTCGCTTGCCACTTCAATACACCACCCTGCTCTCCTGACCACATGTCCATCTCTGGCCTTTTGCAATGTCCTAGTGAACCCCAATGCAAACTGCAAGAACAGCATCTCATTTTCCAATTGGGCACTTTACAGTCTTCCGGACTGAACATTGAGTTCAACAACTTCAGAGCATGAACTCTCCCCTCCACCTTCACCCCATTTCCATTTATTTTATTTCATTTTGTTTCTTCTTTTCATCCCATTCATCCATTTTTATCATTTTCCTTTCTCACTTCCATATTTCCACTTCTCCATCTGTACCTCTCTTCTGCTACTTAATTCTGATCACTTAATGGCCACTTTTAGCACCTTTTTCAGCCTTCTTCATCCTCATTTACATTCCTTTTGTCCAATTACAGCCCGTCACCCTCATAGTATAAATTTCTTCTGATTTTCTTTGCTTTTAGCTCTGACGAAGAGTCATCCAGACGCGAAACGTTGGCTCTATTCTCTCGCCACAGATGCTGTCAGACCTGCTGAGATTTTCCAGCATTTTCTGTTCTTGTTTCAAATTCCAGCATGCGCCATATTTTGCTTTTACCGTGGAAGGCAATGCGTGGTCTACAGCTTTGGCTTCTCCCAACATTATTAACTCCACTATTAACATCTGAAGATTCCCATTGACCAGAAACTGAACTGGACTAGCCATATAAATACTGTGGTTACCAGAGAGGTCAGAGGCTGAATTAGTTGCACAGATAGATGTAAAGGGATATGACATAGTTCGCATTATAGAGATGGAGCTCCAAGATGACCAAGGAAAGCCCATTGAAACCAGAGAGAATACACAATGTTGCATCACCTGGATGATGCCAGGATGGAAAAACTATAGTAACAAGAAGAAACCTGAGATGCTGGACTACTTATACCAGGCAGAGGAACTTTAATACAGGATTTGAAAATTATGAAAGATTTGATAGTGTGAATAGTGAAAGACTATTGGCCAGAAGAGATCGTCAATTTAAAACTGTCTTTAGGGGAGTTCTGAGTTGGTTTAGAAAATACTTATTCACACTAATGATTGTTGGGATGTGGAACGATTTGCCAAGAGGAATGCTTGAGACAAAGGCCATTGCCTTTCTTAAGATGAAATTGGATAAATATTTGAGATTGATCATGGGAAAGAGAGCAATGTATTGAGATTAATTTTGGACAGCTTCAACAAGAGCTGACACAAACACAAGGGCTGGGCGGCTCCTTTCCATGCAGTATTTCCTCCCTATTGGAGCAAAGTTGAATAGCTTTCTGACACATTAGAAGTAGCTCAGTTTTTTAAAAAAGTAATTCCTTTTTGTTTTATTATTAAGGTGAGGTTGTTGACTCCCTCTGCACTGTGAGTCTTAACCTAATCTCATTCCTTCTTCAGCACCATGTTCTTTCCCTGAAAAAAAAGTGCCAATTTAATGCCAATTAGTGAAAGCGTGGGCATGTTTGTGCTGTGGGCTGGTATCTGTTGGGAGTTGTGCTGAGTCAGCCAAACAGCTGGTGTTGAGACAACTGAGTGAGTTTGTCATAGAAACTGGCCTATATTTCACTCTGTCTCTTTGTCCACCTGACTTGCCTTCTGTGCCTATTCGCTTTCTTGAGCCATCTGGCTGCAAATGTCAGTTCATTGTACAGACTAATTCACTGGTCAAATAATTTACAGAAGCAAAACATTTACACTATTCATCAAACAGCACAAAATGTGAGAGAGAAACGGAAACATCTCACAAAGGAATAACAAACCGTTCTCAGAACACAGCCTCCAGCTTTCCTTACAGCTTCTTGAAAAGGAACAGTTTCTTTAGATGAACCAGATGTTCTTTGCTCAGCAATCTCTCAACACAAGTCGCATCTTTTGAGATGAAATAGTGTGTGCGAAAGACGTCAGCTCGCAGTTCCCATGATGCATTTTGTCTGAACTTTAGAACATGGGTTTGTGAGTTTTAAGCATATTTTCCCTTTTCAAGTTCATGCAAGCTTGGAGAGGTGATGGCAGAAGTTTATCTTTGTAAAGCGAAGTCTTTGATTTGATTTATTATTGTCACATGTATTGGGAAACAGTGAAAAGTATTGTTTCTTGCACGCTATACAGACAAAGCATACTGTTCATAGAATAGATTGCGGAGAAGGAAAGGAGAGGGTGCAGAATGTCGTGTTACAAAGAACAAAGAACTAACTATAACTGTTACAGTTATAGCTAGGGCGCAGAGAAAGATCAGCTTAATATTAGGTAAGGTCCATTCAGAAGTCTGATGGCAGCAGAGAAGAAGCTGTTCTTGAGTTTGCTGGAACACTATCTCAGATTTTCGGTATCTTTTTCCCAACGGAAGAAGGTGGAAATGTTCGAAAAGGGGAGTTGAGGCAGACGGTGTTACTGCTCTGAGAGAGCCAACAGCGTGCTGTGCGGGTTTTGGCCCCAACTTGAGTTAGGGGGAAATAGAGCCTCTGCTGAGAAGAGATTGAAATTAGAGGGGAAATAGGAAAAGTTGGTGGAGGGAGATGTGCAACAGAGTCAAGAACCATAGAGCGGAATTTTCCCGTCCCGCCCGCCATGGGAATTGTAGCAGGCGGGGGCGGACCATGCAAAAATCCATTGATCTTGGGCAGGATTCTCTGGTTTTCAGGCGAGCACGTCTGAAAAATCCCACCCAAAGTGACAGAGGGCAGGAAAAGGTGGTGCCGGGGGACAGGGTTGAGGTGGGGGTGTGGCCAACAGGTAACAAGATCAGGGAAGTTGAACTCTCAAATGGCAGCCCACATGTGCATTCGGAATGAACATGAAACAATCCTCCAGCTAACGGCACTAAAGGTTCTGTTGTTGCCTTGTGGCAGTGCATAATGTTTACATACAATGTAATCATGTATCATCAATTTGATTGAGTTTTTTGAAGGGGTAACCAAGAAGGTAGATGAGGGCAGTGCAGTTGATGTTGTCTACATGGACTTTAGCAAGGCCTTTAACAAGGTACCACATGGTAGGTTGTTGCATAAGGTTAAATCTCTCGGGATCCAGGGTGAAATAGCCAAATGATACAAAATTGGCTTGATGACAGAAGACAGAGGGTAGGAGACAAAAGGCATTTGGCATGCTTGTTTTCATTCGTCAGAACATTGAATACAGGAGTTGGGACAGCTTGTTGAAGTTGCACAAGACATTGGTAAGGCCACACTTGGAATACTGTGTACAGTTCTGGTCACCCTATTATAGAAAGAATTTTATTAAACTAGAAAGAGTGCAGAAGAGATTTACTAGGACGCTACCAGGACTTGATGGTTTGAGTTATAAGGAGAGGCTGGATAGACTGGGACTTTTTTCCCTGCAGTGTAGGAGATTTAGGAGTGATCTTATAGAGGTCTATAAAATAATGAGGGGCATAAGTAAGATAGATAGTCAACATCTTTTCCCAAAGGTAGGGGAGTCTAAAACTAGAGGGCATAGGTTTAAAGTGAGAGGGGAGAGATAGAAAAGGGTCCAGAGGGCAATTTTTCCACACAGAGTGTCTGGAACGAGCTGCCAGATGTTGTAGTAGAGATGGGTACAATTTTGTCTTTTAAAAAGCGTTTAAACAGTTACATTGGTAAGATGGATATAGAGGGATTTGGGCCAAATGCGGGCAATTGGGACTAGCTTAGTGGTTAAAAAAAAAAGCTGCATGGACAAGTTGGGCCAAAGGGCCTGTTTCTATGCTGTAAACCTCTATGACTCTATTACTCTATGACAATCTTTTGGGCAAAATCAATGAACAGAGGACATTTACACCATTCCTATTCCTGTTACATACACTACATTTCCTTGTTTGGAGAGAGATTAATGCATCAGGCACACGTTTTGGTGCTGATATATTAACTTTCATTTTATTTTTAGCTACATGCCTTTGAAGGGAGAAAGGGGATTTCTGTGAAAAATGTGACAATTAACGTGACAATCACTTAACCCAATATCTGTTAAACCATGTGAATGGTTTGTTTATTGAAAGAATTATGGACCACCTTCTCATGGCTACATGATTTGTTAAATATATATCGGTCTGTAAAAATTAAATTGCTTTCACCAATAAAGGAAAGGGTAATTAATTTTGCAGTTGACACGGGGGTGATCTGTGCATCCAATATACGCTTGTCCCTGACAGACTGCAGGTCACCTTCAGTCACAGTCCGCTGATGATTAGTGGGATTGGAATGGTCGCATGTTACCCTCTGACAGGGTGAACACACAGCTGTTATCATCTTTCAGGTTTTATTGCTCCTGTCCTGTGTACGTGCTGACCCATGCTTTCAGTCTCAGGCAAAATGTCCTTGTTTGCAACGTCTTAACTTCCAATCAGGTTCTGTCTCTTTCCAAATTCCTTTACTCCAATGTGTTAATATGTATATTTTTAAAATCAAGTCATACATATTAGCGTTGCATTTAGAATGATAGTGCATTTTCATCTTCAATGCTCTGACCACAAGAGGGAGCACTTCACACACCAGAAGGAATAATTGACCATTCAGCCATGTGCCCAAATATCGTGGCAATCGTTTTCCATCCAGTCATTTTAATAGATAGAAAAGTGTACCTTCGCCGGTTAGGTTTATGTTCCAATTCCCGATTTGCATTCCCGGTGCGGGAAGCTCTGTGCTGGCAGCACAACATTTGGAAATATTCCTTTCCAAGGAAGTGTCTGCTGTTTGAGAGAAAATATCCTTTGTCCACCAAACGTAAATAAAGGCCACGTGATTCCACTGCATTCAATGCAGTGCAGAAATGTCCTTCCTGTCTTGGAAATATAGGACGGTTATAACGGGAGACTTTAATTATAGGCATAGTGTGAAGGGCGCAGTGGGCTGCTGGGTGACCACCATCCTGGATTTTATGAGACAATTGTGTATTTGAGGTATTTTCCCGATATTCCAGGTTGTTTACTGCCAGGATGATGTTTGTCCTGAACTTTTGATCCAAGATTTTTGGCCGGTTCCTACAGATTCACCAGCATCCTATCCCCCACGGCGCTTCCCCTCCACTGTAGTGTCGGGGGCAGTGCCAGGTTAGTGCCAGGGGAATGACCCTCTCCTCCTGGGAGATGTACTCCCCTGCGGACCTCCGGCAGGTTCTGCTCACCAAGTGCACGTCATGGGAGACCTGTCACGATTCAATGTGCCCTCACACCGACGTGAGTGGGCAATACAACGCAAAGGCCTGATAATTATATTTAAAAGCAATCAAAAGGGGATGCTGATATTTATTTCCATTTTCCCATTACGTCATTGGCAGAGAGCGGTGACAATTTGAACAGGAAATCCCACTGGTGTGTTTTAGGAATCGTGTGAAATTCCTTGCCGCTGATCCCCCCCACTCCGCCCCAAAACAGGAACAGAAAATCCGCCTGATAGCTGCGATCTCTTCCTGTCTTCCACCCTCCTTCCCCTGGTCAGCGCAGATTCACAAGAGTGAGTGAGGTTTAACAGGTTGAATTGTAAGCAGAAGCTGACCTCAGCCTTTACTCCCTTGCACTTAGGTGATTAATGGAGGTGTTTAAAATAATAAAGGAATTTAAGAGATTCTGGGAACCATTTCTTCCTGGAGTAGAATAAGATGGTATTGTCATACAGCTGGAAATAGGCTGCTTAAGAGTGAAATCAGGAAGCACTTTTTCACATGAAAGAGAGAGGAAATCTGTAACTACAACATCCTGCATCCTGAATGTAGTGGGAGAACAGTGAGCTTTCTGCGCCCTAATTTCTGGGATTCCCTTCCTGAAGCTCTCTAACTTCCCTTCTTAAAAAAAAGACCCCTAATCCCATCTCATGGACAAACTTTGAGTTCCTCTTTCTAATCTGTTTCTTCATGCTTGCCTGGGAAGCACTTTGGGATGTCTGTAACAGCAAAGGAGCAATAGCAATCCAAGTTGTTGCATGATTGAAAGATGAGAATGAACTGATGCTCTTCATCTGTTTTATGCACAAGGAACCCGCCACTTTTTAATTATAATTATAACATTTGCAATAGTCCCACGTTAGACTTTGTCTCTCTTCTAGCACCATCCTTATTTGCAGCTTTTTCACACTATTGACTTTATATGTTCACAAAGTCTTCTGCTCACCAAGGTGCTAAAGGAACACACGCTGCTTGCATATATCCATACCCTTTTCCTCCATGGTATATTGTTCTGTTGTTATATAAATGTGATTTTCGCTTGCTTTCTCAAGAGCTGCTGTAGGCGTAATAAGAAATCCTGATTTCTCTCCCGTCTCCTCCTCATTTCCTCGTCATGCTTCCCTTTTTTATTCAGTTACGAGACATGACCATCACTCACTGGGCTGGTATTTATTGCTCATCCCTAATTACCATTGAGAAAGTGGTAGTGAGTTGCCTTCTTGAATCTGCTGCAGTGCATGTGGTGTAGGGACACACACAGTGCTGTCAGGGAGGAAGTTTCAGGATTTTGACTTATCGACAGGAAAGAAACGGCGATATATTTCCAAATCAGGATTTTCCTTAAAACCTGCCTCAAAAGACAAATTAAGATATTTTCAGATTATAGTAACAGATCATTTCCTATAAGAACAACTCTAATCGCTCTCAGGGGGTGCTCCATCCTTGAGGAAAAGCACCTCAGCTGAAATAGAAGTCCATGACCAGCAGAGGGAGACTCCTAACATCTTACTGAGAATAAGATAATAACAGACACTTTTTGCATAGCACTCGTCACCAGCAGCGAGGCAGTTCAAGCTGCAGTGTAGGGTAAAGGCAAAGGGTAGATAGAAGCAAGTAGGTAGAGTGGGGGCCAGGAGTGGGCTGGGGTGGAATTATAGAAAGTGGACTGGGGAAAAGTATACTTGAAGTGGAGAATAGTGAGATAGAGGCTGATTCAAATTGGGAGAAAGATGGTGATGCGAAGGTGCTGGGTTTGTGAGTTTCAGAGGGAGGACACTTAATGGCTGAGGGAGTGGCCAATAATGGTGGATTGGAGGCAGCAGTGAGTCCATGCTACAGATGACCATGAAAGATTTAGCAAGGATAATCATCATCAAGTCAACCTTCTGATGCATAGTGAGCAAGTGAAGATTGGATAAGGAAGTGTGGTGGTCTTGGGGAGATGGGGTGAGGGGAGGGGTGCGATGGTGGCCAGTTGAGGTGGGGGGGCACAGATGAGGATCTTTAAGAGTATGGGGTTGGACCTGAGGTGATGAGATTGGGGTGCAGGCTTTGAGATAGGCGAGGCTCGAAGAGAATGGTGACAGAAGTGTGATGGGAGCACAGAGCTTGACAGAGATGAGAATGCTGATAGTTGATGGGGGTGAGTTGGTGTGACAGCGGCACAGGCATTGGTGCAGGAGAGGACATGACTTTTGGACATTTTAGACATGAACAAGAAAAACAAATCAGGACAGCCAATAAAAAGACGGCTTTGCCTGTCACACCCGTACCCTGAGAACAATTAATTTTTTTAAATGGTAAACGTTTAACACTGGAAAGCGACAGTTTATTTAATTTATTTTAATGTTCAGTTTTTTGAGAAAGTTAATTACGGGGGGGGGCAGGGGTGGAAAGTCGAAGTGGGGGCAGTTTCCATCCCAAACCTGACTCACCTTTACATGGGAGCACCCGGTTCCCTGGGTCAGGTAACTGGTTCCCTGTTGTGTGCCTGCCTCCATGTACCTGGTCTGCCCCAGACAGCCTGTGTACCCCCATCAAAATCAGAATGTGCCCCTTAACAAGATCATAATAAAGTCTTTAACAACGTTCACTATTAATAGATTGGGCTGCCCATCATACATTGTACTGGTGAACCTTGTGAGTCCATGGGAACACCACCGGGAAAGCAGCACATTGATTAATGCTGGTAATTCTGTCCTCTATCCACCCTCATTCCCACCGCCAATTGGACCTGTTGATGCAGCCCTTAATCTCACTCACATGCAAGCATTTCTGAGCTTGCATGGAATCATAAGGCACTTGCTGGATAAAGAGGGAAAATAGGAGGATAGGGTTTGTTTATTATTGAGTTACATTAGAGAGATTGCCTTGTTTATGATCTGAATTGGAGTCGGAATTAATATGGAATGCTGGTAATTCTTTTCTATTTCAACAAGTAGGAAGAGTGGGCAAAACTCTTACAAATGCAGAAGTGAATGAAAACCTCACAAAAGTTAATAATGAACACATGGGAAATGCAGTGAGTAATAAATAAAGTTCTCATTGAAATTTACTGCAACTGATGGAAGTCCATGATCTATGAGCGGCCCTGTTCACATCACTTCTGTGGGTGTTCACCATGCAGCTATCATATTGCAATCTTTTCAGAGCTTGATTGGTTGTGTAACCCTAAAGGGAGATGCTGAAGGAAGTCAGATACAGCTTTGAAGTTGCTGATGTTTGAACTTCTAATTTGTTCTAAATGTGAGACCGTGTTAACATTCACCTTACGTGGCACAGGAAAACCTCAGTGACGTCTGGTTACTTCTGGCAGGTCCTGTGTGCGATATCAAAATACGTCTTTGTAAGGTAACATTTTCAGTGCGTCAACGATTTATGCAGAAACCTTTCTCAAACATTGATTGCTTGAATTGTCCATTTAGTAATTTAGAAATGATTGCGTTAAACTTGAAACATCATGGGATGTGACAACTTCTGAAGTAACCTATTGCTTTCGACCCCCAAAGCAATTCACCGTGTTTGCCAAAGTTAAATATTATTCCATTATTGTAAAAATACCTTTAAGAACATAGGAAAGGGACAGGAGTAGACCTTACTGCTCCTTGGGTCTGCTCCAACATTCAGTATGATCATAGCTGATCTTCTGTCTCAAGTCTACATTCCCATCCTCTCCTGATATCTCAACCTTGAATATAATCAATAATGGAACACCCACAACCTTCTGGGGTAGATAATCCTAAAAATTCACACCCATCCGAGTGAATCCCCAAGACCACCACACTTCCCTGTCCACCCATTTCTCCTTATCTCAATCCTAAATGATTAACCCCTTATCCTGAAGTTGCTTTATTCTCCAATAGGTCCTGCCCCAATAGGCCCTGCCCCCTCTGGTCCCGCCCCATTGGCACTGCCCAATGCCCGGTGGGCAGTGCCAATGCAGCTCTTGGGCCATGCTAGTTTTCCCCTTGGGTGATGCCAAGGTGCCAGGCTTGCACTTTCAGGTTGGCACTGCCCAAGAGGCACCCTTCCACTTATCCCTGACCTACTGGGGGTGGGTGGGGGGTGGGGGGGGGCTCAATGGCCTCTGTTTCCTCCAGCAGGGTCAACTGCCTGTTCCCCATTAGTGGGGAGCAGAATTGGGCCCACTAATCATATAGAAATCCCGATTTCCATATTGCAATCAGCTCCGTGCCGGTTTCCGGTGCAAAGCTGATTACACTGGAAATCATAGCCACGGAGACCATGGCGCCCAGCGGGAAACCCACCAAACAGCCTTCATTGATGTCTCCCGGCCCATTGCGCTACTTGAGCAGTGCAGCGAACTGGGAGAATCGCCCCCTGTGGAATCTCACCCATTACGTCTTCAAATGATATCATCAGTGGGAAGCATGTAGTGAAAGAGGAGAATTAAGAAAAACCCTTGGGGAACAGCAGCAATAATGGTTTGGGGACAGGAAGATAATTCATTGCTAGAGATGTTCCGGTCACTATTGGATGGATAGGAGTAGGACCAAGCAAAAACAGATAGAGCTACAATGGAGAAATATTAGAGAAGGATGGCGTGATAGGGGCGGCACGGTAGCACAGTGGTTGCACTGCTGCTTCACAGCTCCAGGGACCTGGGTTCGATTCCCGGCTTGGGTCTCTGTCTGTGTGGAGTTTGCACATTCTCCTCGTGTCTGTATGGGTTTCCTCTGGGTGCTCCGGTGTCCTCCCACAGTCCAAAGATGTGCAGGTTAGGTTGACTGGCCATGCTAAAAAAATTGCCCTTAGTGTCCTAAAAAAATGCGTAGGTTAGAGGGATTAGTGGGTGGATATGGGGGTAGGGCCTGGGTGGGATTGTGGTCGGTGCAGACTCGATGGGCCGAATGGCCTCTTTCTGTGCTGTAGGGTTTCTATGATTTCTATGATAAGATACGAAGAAAGGTCAAGAAGGACAAAGAGGGATGGATCAGAATGGTTAAATATGTGCAATTTGTGTCTTTTTGTTGCAGGAGCAGAAATCTAATTGGATATATTCAAGCATGGAGTTGCGCGAGAATTAGGCATGGATTTGACAGAAGACACCATTTTCAAGGACCTTGGAGAGTAAGGGGAGGTTAGTGATGGAGCAATAGTCTGTACAAGCTGAGAAATGAAGAGAGTCTGATTCTAAAGGGGGTGGGATGATGATGGTGCTGCTTAGGGATATCATTGGTCCAAATCTTCCATTCAATGTCAGGACATTGTTGAACAATCGAAGGTTCAGAGTTCACCTTGGACAGGCAAAAAACAAACCAATGGGCTCCTCCCAGGCTCAATACTGGCTCCAACCCTCTTCAACCCTGTACATGAATGATCTTCCAAAAATGACATCCCAAAGTTTATATATGCTGACAATTTCTGCCTCATAACTCAAGCCCCTGACTTTGACGCCTTGGACCAGACCCGAAATAAGGATTTGTCAAAACTTGAACAATACTGCAACACATGGTGACTCAAGCCAACCCTGCAAACACTATCCAGCTTAGTCCATTCTCACAATGCAAAAGCCAATAAAGAGCTCAACATTCAAATGAATGGCCACAAGTTAAAGCACCACACAATTCCAACTTACCTTGGAGTGACCCTAGATAATACACTAACCTGGGAACACTTAAACATGACTGTGGCAAGGTCAAGTCTGAAACAACTTGATTGTCAAACTAGCTGGCTCAATGTGGGTGCTGCTACCACCACCTTCCAAAGCTCAGCACTTGTACTCTCATACTCAATAGCAGAATACAGCATCCCTGTTTGGTCAAGATCCACACACACAGACGTACACACACACGCACACACATACACAACGTTGACACCCAGTTGAATGCTACCATGCGTACAGTCCTGGCAAACATCACTCCTCCACATATCGGCTAACAAAACGATAGAAGTAGTTTGCAATGCTCCCCCACCCCACCTGCCGCTTCATGCTGATCTATTCAGCCCATCAAAGTACGACTCCCATCAAGAAGGCCAATCTGGAAAAACCCTCCTGCACAAAACTTCAACGCAAATTCCATCCAGACAAATGAATGGGAATCATTGGACATGAGAAACAAGTGTCTAGTCTCAAACTAACCCAACAGCTACCTGTTTCAACCTTCCAAGGAAAGAGTGGTCCACCCTCAACAGGTCCAGGACTGGCCACGGCCTCTGCTTGGTCAACCTCCACAGAGGGGCATTAGTGCCAGCCCCTGTGAGCCTGTGGGAGAGAAAACACTATGCACCACATCACAGAAGGGTGTCCAATCACAGCTCAGCGGAGGCCTATCTACACTCAACACAGCAAGACCGGAAGAAGCCAGTCATTGCATTCACCAACTAATGAAGGTCAGAACTGATACATACAATGCTAATCAGGTACAATCAGATACTTACCCTGATACGATTTAAAAGGCCAGACTTCCAATCTACAATACTCTTATTGCAGAGAACCAGTGCAGAAGCTGTGCCCCCTTTTTTGGCACCAGCTGCCATTAAGTAAGATTAAATGGTGGCACAGTGGTTAGCACTGCTGCCTCTGGCAGGGACCCGAGTTCAATTCTAGCCTTGTGTGACTGTTTGTGTGGTGTTTGCACGTTCTCCTTGTGCCTGCATGTGTTTCCTCCGGGTGCTCCGGTTTCCTTCCACAGTCCAAAGATGTGCAAATTAGGTGGATTGGACATGCTAAATTGCCCCTTAGTCTCCCAGGGTTTGATGGAATAGCCATGTTAAATGTGTGGGGCTACAGGGATAGACAGGGGAAGAGGGCCTGTGTAAGATATTCTATCAGAGAGTTGATCTAGATTTGTGGGGCTGAATGGCCTCTTCTGCACTGTAATTCTATGTCCAGTGTGAATGTTAGTGAATGGGTAGGATAGTTAGGTGGGTAAGGTAGGTAGATGGGTCAGTGGATAGGCTGGGTGAGGTAAGTGGGTAATTAGCTATGGTGGAGATGCGTTAGGTTGTAGAAGGTTGTAGGTGGTATGTAAGTAAGGTGGTAGGTGGATAGGCTGGTATATGGATAGGGTGCTGAGGTGGTAGGTGAGTGAGGTGGTAGATTGCAGGTGGGTAGGATGGTAGATGGGTAGGGTGGCAGGTGGGTGAGTGTGTAGGTAGGTTGGGGATAGTTGAGTCAGGTCAGGAGTGGTTGTCAAATTGGTGGCTGGTCAGATTCAATCAGGAGGCAGTCAGATCAAGTCAGGCTGGGGGGGATGGTGGGGGGAGTTCAATGTGAGTAATTAGGGCGGGGTAATTGCATAGTTACCCCAGGGGGGGGAGTTCAATGTGAGTAATTAAGAGGAGCACTTGCATAGTTACCCCAAGGGGGAGTTCAATGTGAGCAATTACATAGTTACCCCAGGGGTTTGACCAGGATTTTTCTGTTTAACATTTACTGGTTAGACAGAACTGTCCAAAGCCAAAGGAATTCGAGACAAGTTCAAATTTCCCAGGCAATTCCCGAGGAGTCAGCACACAGGGACTTCCCTGGGGTTTTAATGCTCATCTTGGGTCACATGTCCAGTCTCCATCGACCCAGAGACCAGAAGATCCAAAGCAATAAAAAGAAAAGTGAGCTAAAGAGTGACAGATGGCTTTCAATGTCGGCAAGTGTGAGGTGATACATTTTGCTAAAAATAGTAACAGTCATCATTATACTCTGAATGGAAGTAAGCTGGTGCTGTGGGAGAGAGAGAGATTCAAGAGTACAGGTTCACAGAATATTGTGGCTCAGGTCAATGAGTCTATAAAATTTACATTTTGAATTACAGTTTTTATCATAAGCGATGTAGAATATCAAAGCCAAGAGGAAATGATGAGCCTATATACAATCTTAATATGATCTCAATCAGAGTACTTTTGTACAGTTTTGGTCTCCCCATTTTGTGAAGTTCTAATTGAGATTCATTGGAATGTTGCCTGGTACGAGGAATTCTTATGTGGTAGCACAATGGTCAGCACTGCTGCCTCACAGCGCCAGGGACCTAGGTTCAATTCCAGCCTCGGGTGACTGTGTGGAGTTTGCACGTTCTCCCCGTGTCTGCGTGGGTTTCCTCCGGAAGCTCCAGTTTCCTCCCACACTCCAAAGATGTACGGGTTAGGTTGATTGCCCATGCTAAATTGACCCACAGTGCCAGGCGAATTAGCAAGGTAGGGGATAGGGCCTGGGTGGGATTGTTGTCAATGCAGGCTCGATGAGCCGAATGGCCTCCTTCTGGATTCTGTGATAAATGACTTGTAACATTGAGACTTGTTTCCCTAGAGCAATGCAGATTTTGGAGCAATGCAGATTGCAGTGTTTAAAATTCTAGGTATGCTAGATAAAAGTGGACTGCCTCTTGTAATTAAGGGATCTAGAACAAGGAGCCATTGATACCAGATTAAATGTGAGGGAGCAGGAGACACTGCTTTAAGCAGAAAGTTGTGAAATTGTGGAATTCAATTGTAAGGTAGTGGTTGAGATGGGAAGGAAGTCAATCTTGAAGGTGAGATTGGAGAGGTAGATCGAGAAAGGAGATGGAGGGTTACAAGTTCAGTATGTGTCTTGGGTCAATTTACTCAAGTCGAGCCAAGTGATGTGTTGTAATATCTAAGACTTAAATGTTGAAGTCCTCCCTATTCAGCAGAATCCATGGAGATAGCATCCTGAAAATAGTGAGGATTACTTTATGCCCCATTCCCACATTCACTGTGGACGTTGTAATCCTCCCCTCGGGCCTACTGCTGCACAGTCAGAGCCCCAGGTCGGCTAATTTAAAATGTAGATTGGGATCCAATGTTGCACAGAGCATCCTGATTGTCATTTTAGGACATTATTCAGTGGCTCTTCCAGCCTGGGCTGTGAGCAGCCCCATCTCCCTTCCACCCCCAACTACCTCCTTTGAATATTGAATATTGCTGAAAAGTGAGATGCCGAAGCTTTTCATCTTGATGAAAATGCAAGAATACCAAATTTCAAATGATTGCAATAATTTAAACCGCAGGAGAAAAGAGTGGTTGGCAGATCACTCTGATTGATCCAGGCATTGCCATATAGAAGGCAACTTTTCCACGGATCTGTCTGTCATCTTGCTCCTGCACTGAATTGTATATCACCTGTGGTAGGAATTCATTCCCAAGTAGAGACAAGCACTGATCACATAATAACTCCCTCCCTTCTACTGTTACAGCTGTTGAGGGCAATGTATAACTGAGCATTGATTCCCAGTGATTCTCAGTGGGGATGTCGGCAGAGAGGCACATTTGGATCAATGCTCTCGGGATCATAGATCATAGAATCCCTACAGTGCAGAAGAAGGACATTTGGCCCATTGAGTCTACATGGCCAAGGGGAGAGGCAAAGAGGTCCCCACTCACGATCACTAGCGAATGATTTGGATGAGGACAGGATTGAGAAAGGTTCTCACAGTTGAATAGCCTTCCCATACTCACTGACTGGATTCACATGTGGAAAATCAAGGAGACAAGACCAGCAGTTAACTCCAGGAAACTCAATCCTAAAATGAGATAGTGGATGGAATTTTCCTGTCCCGCCCACCACAGGAGTCATAGTGGGCGGGGGGGGGGGGGGGGGGGGGGGGGCGGGGAGCCGACCATGCAAAGGTCCATTGACCTCAGGTGGGATTTTCCAGTCTTGGGTCGAGCGCGGCTGAAAAATCCCACCCAGTATCTTTAGAAAGAGAAAAAGTGAAGGAATGGGGGAAGCAAGAGTTCACTTCAGAATCCTTTAAGCTTAAACTGGGCCACTCGGCTGGTGACCTGCACATTTTTAGTCCAAAGTGCAAAGTATAAGCAGTAATATCACAGGAATGTTAACCCTACAGAACGAAAGCAAATGTGATTTCCAATGAAAATGAAGATAAATGAAGACTGTTTAATCTTGCTTGCCCTGTTGTCTCTCTTCCCCTCCAGGCTTCTCTTTCCCTACAGCTTTGTAACATAAATTCCTTTTGCTCCAATATTTATGGAGCTAACTTTGCCCATTTTTGATTATTGTCCAGTGTTTAATAATGACCCTTATTCCAGTAGATCCAGTCACTTCTTTACTCCAGCTCCACAAGTGAAAAAAAACCGAGCTAAAGCACGTGGGGCCCTTAAATTCCTGGGAACTCACTCTGCTGGCACGAGTGTGGAAGACTGGAACGTCTGCCTGTCCTTGCCTCCAGCGGAAGAATCTTTCCTACATTTAGGGTTGGCCAATAAAGGCTGGCATTGCCAGCAGTGCTCACATTCCAAGAGTGAGTTACAAAACACAAATGGCACTTGCCCTTAAATCATTCGTCGGACTATCAGAGCCCCCAGAGAGGGAGTGGGATTTTTGGCTCTCTCCACTCAAAGGAATGTTGGGGCATGCCTGTAAAACTGGTTCAAATTGTTTGAACGAAACAGGAAAGGCAATTTAAAGCAATGGTAGAAGTTTATAGGGAGTGCAGGAGAGTTGTAGCAGTAAGCAACGAATAATTGGAATCCGTAACAAAGACAATGGGCACAATCTTAAGTGTCATAAAAGTCTGAAAACGGGAGTGTTCCACACCATTTTTTTGGATGAGCGGAGCACTGCAATCTTCCCACACTCTGTCAATTTCTTTTTGACATTTCGGAGATTTTTGATTTGATTTGATTTATTATTGTCACATTCGGTCAACATGATGGCAAAGTGGTTAGCACTGCTGCCTCACAGTGCCAGGAACCCGGGTTTGATTCCCGGCTTGGGTCACTGTCTGTGTGGAGTTTGCACGTTCTCCCCATGTCTGCGTGGGTTTCCTCCGGGTGCTCCAGTTTCCTCCCACAGTCCAAACATGAGGGGGTTAGGTGGATTGGCCATGATAAAATGCCCCTTAGTGTCAGGGGGAATAGCTAAGGTAAATGCATGGGGCTATGGGGATAGGGCCTGGGTGGGATTGTGGTTGGTGCAGACTAGATGGGCCAAATGGCCTCCTTCCTCACTGTAGCATTCTATGATTACATTGGTGTACAATGAAAAGGTTTGCACCGCTGGGGAGGTTGGGGGGTGGGGGGACAGGCTAAGTATGCTTGGGAGGCCAGCTTCAGAATGTTCGGATGCAATTGTGCATGGCACCCTAATCTCCCAGAGAACTGGGAGACCTCCTGCCATCACCTCCCCCAATAGGATTGCTAGAACAAACAAAGAACAATACAGCCCAGGAACAGGCCCTTCGGCCCTCCAAGCCTGCACCGATCATGTGTTCCTAACTAGATCATCCGCTTGTATCCCTCTATTCCCAGTCTGTTCATGTGACTATCTAGATAAGTCTTAAATGATCCTAGCGTGTCTGCCTCAACCACCTTGCTTGGTAGTGCATTCCAGGCCCCCACCACCCTCTGTGTAAAAAACGTCCCCCGCATATCTGTATTGAACCTTGCCCCCCCTTACCTTGAACTTGTGACCCCTTGTGTTTGTCATTTCTGACCTGTGAAAAAGCTTCCAACTGTTCACCCTATCTATGCCCTTCATAATTTTATAAACTTCTATTAGGTCGCCCCTCAACCTCCGTCTTTCCAGGGAGAACAACCCTAGTTTACTCAATCTCACCTCATAGCTAATACCCTCCATACCAGGCAACATCCTGGTAAATGTTTTCTGCACTCTCTCCAAAGCCTCCACGTCCTTCTGGTAGTGTGGCGACCAGAACTGGACGCAGTATTCCAAATGTGGCCTAACCAACGTTCTATATAACTGCAACATCATATGCCAACTTTTATACTCTATGCCCCATCCAATAAAGGCAAGCATGCCATATGCCTTCTTCACCATCTTTTCCGCCTGTGCTGCCACCTTTAAGGATCTGTAGACTTGCACACCCAGATTCCTCTGTGTGTCTATACTCCTGATGGTTCTGCCATTTATTGTATAGCTCCCCCCTGCATTAGATCTACCAAAACGCATCACTTCGCATTTATCTGGATTAAATTCCATCTGCCATTTCTCCGCTCAATTTTCCAGCCTATCTATATCCTGCTGTATTCTCTGACAACGTTCATCACTATCCGCAACTTCAGCAATCTTTGTGTCATCCGCAAACGTACTAATCAGACCAGCTACATCTTCTTCCAAATCATTTATATATATATCACAAACAGCAGAGGTCCCAGTACAGAGCCCTGCGGAACACCACTAGTCACAGACCTCCAACCGGAAAAAGACCCCTCCACTGCTACCCTCTGTCTCCTATGGCCAAGCCAGTTCTCCACCCATTTAGCTAGTTCACCTTTGATCCCGTGAGATTTAACCTTTTGCACCAGCCTGCCATGAGGGACCTTGTCAAATGCTTAACTAAAATCCATGTAGACGACATCCACGGCCCTGCCCTCGTCAATCATTTTTGTCACCTCCTCAAAAAACTCAACCAAATTTGTGAGGCATGACCTCCCTCGTACAAAATTGATATGAATTCAATCCAATGCAAATAGGCTCTGCACCCTTTCTGAGCGCAAAATAGTTTTCACCAACAGAACAGGGCTGGAAAGATTGTGTGCGAGGCCGAACCTATGGGGGAATTTTCCGGCCATTCATGCCTGCGGGACTTTCTGGTCCCGCTGCAGTGAACGGAGATTTGGCTGAGCACCAAATTCTCTGTCCATGCTTGCAGCAACGGTGGAAAATTCCAGCCTGGAGTTTTGGCACGCATTCTTCCCAACTCACCACACTAATCAACCGGTGCGGTGAGCCAGTAAGGAAGCTCCCAAAGTAATAATTGTGGGGGACTTTAATCATTATATAAACTGGACCATTCACATTAAAAAAAGTGGTCGGGAAGATGGGTTTGTAGAACACTTCCACTAAAACTTCTTGAAACAATACATTGTACAACCAACCAGGGCTATGCGATATTAGATTTCCTATTGTGGAGTGAGGCAGGGTTAATTAGTAAAAGATCAGCTCGGAAATAGCGTTCATAATACAATTGAAATTCATTTTAAGTTGGAACGTGATATGCCCCAGTTGCCAATAAAAAACTTAAACGTCAACAAAGCTAATTACATAGGAATGAGGGAGAGTTGCTCAGGTTAATTGGGTAAGTAGATTAAGAAGGTGTGGCAATAAATAAACGGTAAAGAAAGAGACAATTTATAGAGTATTTTTCACAATCACTTAATGCCTCGATGCAATTTACAGCCAAAAAAGTACTCAACATTTCAAGATGCAGCCAGTTTGATACGGGCAGCTGCTAAACATCGTACTCCACTGGAAATATTGGAAGAATTTCAGCAGATGGGTTTTTAATAAGCCAACAATTATATTACTTAACCTCATAATAGGTATAGGTTGGACTCTCCCCCAACCCTTGAGAAAATCAAGCAGAGCAGAAATGGAGGTGGGGCATCCAGCCACATGACTTTGAGGTCATTTCGTTTTGCTTGCCGACCCGACAAATACACTCAATCCCTTCAGCCTAGTCATTGATATAAATTGGAAATCGTTGAGGCCCCAACTGATCCTTATGATAATCCATTAATTACAATTTGCCAACACACTTATCATAGAAACATAGAACATAAGAGCAGAAGAAGGTCATTCAGCCCTTCGAGCCTGCTCCGCCATTCATTACAATTATGGCTGATCATCCAACTCAATAGCCTAATCCTGCTTTTTCCCCATAACCTTTGATCCCATTCGCCCCAAGTGCTATATCCAGTTGCCTCTTGAATACATTCATTGTCTTGGCATCAACTAGTTCCTGTAGTAATGAATTCCACAAGCTCACCACTCTTTGGGTGAAAAAATGTCTTCTCACCTCCATCCTTTCTACCTTGAATCCCCAGACTGTGAACCCTGGTTCTGGACTCCCCCACCATTGGGAATGTCCTCACTTCCTCTATCCTGTCTAGTCCTGTTAGAATGTTATAAGTCTCTATAAGATCCCCCCCTCGTTCATCTGAACTCCAGTGAAAACAATCCTAATCTAGTCAATCTCTCCTCATACATCAATCTTGCCATCCCCGGAATCAGTCGGGTAAATCTTTGCTGCACTCCCTCAACAGCAAGAACATCCTTCCTCAGAAAAGGAGACCAAAACTGCACACAATACTCTAGGTGTGGCCTCACCAAGGCCCTGCATAATTGCAACAACACATCCCTGCTCCTGAACTTGAAACCTCTCGCAATGAAGGCCAACATGCCATTTGCCTTCTTTACTGCCTGCTGCACCTGCATGCTTACCTTCAGTGACTGGTGCACAAGGACACCCAGGTCCCGCTGCACACTCCCCTCTCCCAATTTACAGCCATTCAGGTGGTAATCTGCCTTCTTGTTTTGGTTTCCAAAGTGAATAACCTCACACTTATCCAAATTATACTGCATCTGCCATTGATTTGCCCACTCACCCAACCTGTCCAGATCATTCTGAAAGATCTCTGCATCCTCATCACAGTTCACCCTCCCAATTTGGTATCACCTGCAAACTTTGAGATGTTACATTTTGTTCCCTCATCCAAATCATTAATATATATTGTGATTGGCTGGGGTCCCAGCACCGATCCCTGTGGCACCCCACTAGTTACTGCTTGCCAATTTGAAAAGCACCCTTTAATTCCTACTCTTTGTTTCCTCTCTGCCAACCAATTTTCTATTCATCTCAATACACTTCCCCCAATCCCATGCGCTTTAATCTTGCACGATAACCGCTTGTGCGAGATTTTGTCAAACGCTTTCTGAAAGTCCAAACATACCACATCTGGTTCCCCCTTGTCAACTCTACTAGTTGTATCTTCAAAGAATTCCAACAGATTTGTCAAGCATGATTTCCACTTCATAAATCCATGCTGACTTTGTCTGATCCTGCCACTGCTTTCTAAATGCTCTGCTATAAAGTCCTTGACAATGGATTCAAGAATTTTCCCCACTACTGATGTTAAGCTTACTGGTCTATCATTCCCTGTTTTCTCTCTTCCTCCCTTTTTGAATATTGGAGTGACATTAGCTACCCTCCAATCTGCAGGGACTGTTCCAGAGACTGTAGAATCCTGGAAGATGACCACCAATGCATCCAATATTTCTATAGCTGTTCCTTAAGTACTCTGGGATGTAGATTATTGGGCCCTGGAGAATTATCTGCCTTCAATTATCTGCCATCAATTTTCCCAGCACCATTTCTCTACTAATATTGATCTCCCTCAGTTCTTCCCTCTCACTAAATCTTGCACTTACCAACATTTCTGGCATTTGATTTGTGTCCTCTTTTGTGAAGACAGAACCAAAGTATGTATTCAGTTGCTCGGCCATTTCTTTGTCCCCTCTTATACATTCCCCCATTTCTGTCTGTAGGGGACCTACATTTGTCTTCACCAACCTCTTTCTCTTCACGTATCTATAGAAACTCTTAGTGTCAATCTTTATATTCCCTGCAAGCTTACTTTCATACAGTATTTTCCCCTTCTTAATCAATCCCTTGGTCCTTCTTTGCTGAATTCTAAACTGCTCCTAATCCTCAGACCTATTATTTTTCTGGGCTAATCTATATGCTTCTTCCTTAGATCGGATACACTCTCTAATTTCCTTTGTAAGCCATGGATTGGCCCTCTTACCCATTTTGCTTTTGTGGCAGTTATCCTGACTCTCTGGTTCCTGTTAGTGAGCCAATCCTCTATCCATGCTAAAATTAGGCATCAACACCATGATCTCTTATCTGGTGTTGTAACCTTTTAAGGTGACATTTTATCAAATGCCTTTTGCAAATCCAAACACATGACATCTATAGTACGCCATCATCCACCCTGCTTGTTACATCCAATGGACCCAACTAAATGTGTCAAGCACAATTTCACTTTTATAAAACCATGTTGTCTTGCCTGATTAGCTTATGATTTTCTAAATGCCATACTGCTCCTTCCTTAATCATAGATTTGAGCATTTTCCCATTGGTAAATGTTAGGCTAACTGGCCTAGAGCTTTGTGCTTTCTATCTCTCTCCTTTCTTGAGTAAAGGTGTTACATTTGCAGCTTTCCAATCTCCTGAGACTTCTCCAGAATTTATGGACATTTGGAAGATTGTAACCAATGCATCCATTATCTTTGCAGCTGCTTCTTTAAAACCCTAGGATGCAGGCCATCAGACCCAGGGGATTTGTCAATCTGTGATCCCACAAGATTCAGCTTCCAGCTTCACCATCACTAAAACACTGGGTGGGATTTTCTGGAGGTGACGGAGGTCTCGAACACCAGCTGCAGAGACTCTTTCTGCAAAGGCTTTGGCGCATCTTTTGTCACTCAGGCACTGAAGTAGAAAGCAGTGTGCCTTTCGCTGGAATCAAGGACCCTGGAGGCAGATGTCTTGCCTGCCGAGAGTTACTAGCCAGTCAGAGGCTCGCTGTGCCTCCGTACTCTACAGCACCATGGGGGAGGTGGTGGCTACTGGCAGAATGATTCACACTCAAGGCCTCAGGTCAAGGAGCCAGGCACATGTGTGTGATGGTGCTATGAGAGTCACATGGTGAGGATTGTGGAGGAGGGGTAGGGAGGGGTAACTGCAGCAACGGGAAAGGAGTGGTTTTCAACAGGTCCCCCATTGGGTGCTGAGTGCCTTTGAATCAGGGACTTAGCTCTGGAAGCCTGGAAGCAAACACACCAGGGTTTGCTTGTCCTTCTTCCCACATGATGGGCCCCTGCCTGTGGTTGGGTCAACACCACCAGCAGTGGGATAAGCCACTTAAGTGGGGATTAATAAATTGATTTAAGAGGGGTGGGGAGGGCACAAGCTTTTGTCCACTGTAACTGCTTTGTATATTTGGTCCACAAGACTCACTGCTGCAAATCAGCAAAATTAGTTCAACATCACCTCCCTCCCTATCACAGAGAAAGCTGCAAAGTCATTGATGCACGATATAACTCACGAGGCTAGAGGTACTCGGGGAAATAAAGGCTTTTATTGACTACAACAATAGAGCTACTATATATAATACACGATCCCAGACTAAAGGGTCCCAGACAGAGCAGTGACCTTTATACCTCTCCCAGGAGGCGGAGCCCGACTGGGATGTACCATAAGAACTATATTACAGGTAGAACAGCCCAACCCTAACCCCAACAGTAACATATATACAGACTCATAGCACTGGCCAGACCCCGGCTCAGCACTACCTAGTGGGAACCAACAATGGTTCACCACATTCACCCCTCCTTTGAAAACAGGCCGGTGGGGTACAAAACACAGAACAATTGTCCATCAGTCTATAAGTTCAGACGGTCAGGGGGACCGCACCGTCGTTGTGACCTCCTCAACACCGGCGATGACACCAGTGTAGGCACTCGCGGTGGCGTTCTCCCCAAGGCGGTGTCCAATGGCTCCTCCAATGTCTCACGGGCCAGTAGACCCCAAGGTGGTGACAATCCGCTGAACTTGGGCACGCCTTGAAGTGGCAACCATCTCCTGGACTCAGGCAAGCTGTACACGGGAGTAAAAGGGTTAAGTGATGGTCCTGATGCTGCCCGCGCCGTGTCAGGAGGGGAAACAATAGTTGGGGGGTCTCCAACAGGAGGTATGGGAGCGACAGGGGTTTCCAAGCCCCCTGCTGGCGCCAGGTCTCGAATCGAGACCGTGTCCTCGCGCCCGTCAGGGTATGCCACATAGGCATACTGAGGGTTGGTGTGGAGGAGATGGACCTGTTCAACCAAAGGGTCGGATTTGCGGGTCCTAACATGTCGCTGCAGGAGGACAGGTCCTGAGTACGTCAACCCAGACGGTAATGAGGTCCCAGAGGAAGACTTCCGAGGGAATGAAAACAGTCTCTCATGGGGAGTAGCGTTGGTTGCCGTACACAGGAGTGAGCGTATGGAGTGGAGCGCATCAGGGAGCACCTCTTGCCAACGGGAGACTGGAAGACCTTGAGACCTCAACGCCAGTAAGACAGCCTTCCAGACTGTAGCATTCTCTCGTTCGACCTGTCCGTTACCCCTTGGGTTGTAGCTTGTGGTTCTACTAGAGGCAATCCCATATGAGAGCAGGTATTGCCTCAAGTCATCGCTCATGAACGACGAGCCCCTATCGCTGTGGATATAACAGGGGTAACCGAACAGGGTGAAAAGATCACAAAATGCCTTGATAACCGTGGCAGCGGTCATATCAGAACAGGGAATGACAAAAAGGAATCATGAGTACTCATCAACCACATTGAGGAAGTACACGTTCCGATCTGTCGAGGGAAGGGGGCCCTTAAAGTCCACACTCAGTCTTTCGAAGGGACGAGTGGCCTTAACGAGGTGTGCCCTGTCAGGTCGGTAGAAGTGCAGTTTGCATTCCGCGCATACCCGGCAGCTTCTGGTTATGGACCTGACATCCTCCACCGAGTAGGGTAGATTCCAGGCTTTTATGAAGTGGAAGAGCCGAGTGATCCCCGGATGGCAGAGGTCATTGTGGAGAGCCTGCAATCGATTCTCCTGCATACTAGCGCATGTTCCACGCGACAGGGCATCCGAGGGCTCGTTGAGTTTCCCTGGACGATACATGATGTCGTAATTATAGGTGGAGAGTTCGATTCTCCACCTCAAGATCTTCTCGTTCTTGATCTTGTCCCGTAACGTGTTATTGAACATGAACGCCACGGACCGCTGGTCCGTGAGCAGGGTGAACCGTTTTCCCGCCAAGTAATGGCGCCAATGCCGGACGGCCTCCACAATGGCCTGGGCCTCCTTTTCCACCGCCGAATGTCGAATTTCGGGGCCTTGGAGGGTGCGAGAGAAAAAGGCGACGGGCCTGCCCGCCTGGTTAAGTGTGGCGGCCAGGGCGAAATCAGATGCATCGCTCTCCACCTGGAAGGGGATGGACTCATCGATAGCGTGCATCGTGGTTTTCGCGATGTCGGCTTTTAGTTTTTCAAAGGCCAAACGAGCCTCTGGTGCTAGGGGAAAAGAGGTAGACTTGATGAGCGGACGGGCTTTGTCCGCGTAATTGGGAACCCACTGTGCGTAGTAAGAGAAGAAGCCTAAGCATCTTCTCAGTGCTTTTACGCTAGTGGGCAGGGGAAGTTCGAGGAGGGGACGCATACGGTCTGGATCAGGGCCAATGACCCCGTTTTCCACCACGTATCCGAGGATAGCTAGGCGGCGCGTGCGAAATACACACTTCTCCCTGTTGTAGGTCAGATTCAGGCGAGATGCAGTGCGTAGGAATCTAAGAAGATTGGCATCATGGCCACAGATGGTGACGTTATCCAGGTACGGGAAGGTAGGCCGCATTCCTTTATGGTCCACCATTGGAAGACCGAGACCCCATTCGTGACACCAAAAGGAACCCTTAGAAAATGGTACAAGCGACCATCCGCCTCAAAAGCCGTGTATTGTCGGTCCTCTGGGCGAATGGGGAGCTGGTGGTAAGCAGACTTTAGGTCGATGGTGGAGAACACCCGGTACTGCGCAATCTGGTTGACCATGTCAGATATGCGCGGGAGCGGATACGCATCCAGCTGTGTGTATCTGTTAATGGTCTGACTATAGTCTATGACCATCCGGGGTTTGTTCCCACTCTTGACCACCATGACCTGCGCTCTCCAAGGACTAGCGCTAGGTTGTATGATCCCTTCCTTGAGGAGCCGCTGAACCTCAGATCGAATGAAAATCCGATCCTCAGCACTGTAACGCCTGCTCTTAGTCGCGATGGGCTTGCACGAGATTCTGGAATAAAGAGGGTGTGGTAATCTTAAGCGTCAAGAGGCTACAGATGGAGCGCGTTGGGCAATTTAGAGGCTGCGAGTCTCCCACTGAAAGCAGAGGGAGTGGCCCACCGTACTGTAGGGTTACACTCTTCAAGTGGACCATGAAATTTAGTCCTAGGAGTATTGGCGCGCAAAGGTGCGGTAACACCAGGAGCTTGAAGCTCTCGTAAACCATGCCCTGCACCGACAGATTTACCACACAACTCCCTAGCATGGTGACAGACCGGGACCTTGACGCCATCGAAATTGTCTGTTTGACAGGCTGAATCCGGAGGCCACACCACTTCACGGCGTCTGGGTGAATGAAGCTCTCCGTGCTCCCGCTGTCAAACAGACAATAAATCGTGCATTTGTTTACCTGTATGTCCATCATGGACTTGTCGAGTCTGTGAGGCTTTGCCTGGTCCAGGATGATCGACACCACCGTTGGTTCGTGGGCGCCACTGCAGGCAGCTGAGATGGATGATGACGACCCCTGCTGGTCATTCGCGGTCGGTGCCGACCAAAATGGCTGCCCCCATTGGTCGCACGTGGGCGATAGCGCCAAAACCAGCGGCCCCTGGTGGTCGCGCGTCTCTTGCGACTCCGTCGTCTGGAATGGCGACGTCCTGGCCTCGCACGTGGAAGAAGCCCTTGACAATGCCGACGACGAGGAAACCGGCTCCGGGGAGTCACACGCCGCACTGCTGTTCCTGGATGGAAGTTTGGATCGGCATACCTTCGAATAATGCCCCTTCTTGCCGCAGGCGGAGCACAACACCGCTTTAGCGGGACATCGCTGCCGAGGGTGCTTCACTCCCCCACAGAAGTCACACCGCGGGCCGTCTGGAGCTGCTGCCGTCGTCAGGCCCGAGGGTGGGAACGCAATCACGCAGTTTTTCGGTCCCGCTGAATGAAGTGGGGTCTGTGACTGCCCCTGCCACGCTGTCTTCACGTGGTCGTCGGGGTACATCACCAGACTTTTGGAGGCCATTTCTAGCGCATCCGCTAGCTCTATGGACTTAGTGAGATCGAGATTACCTTGCTCCAACAACCGAAGGCGGATGTAAGACGAGCCGATTCCCGCCACAAACGCATCTCGAGCGAGGTCGTTCATGTTCTGGTCTGCCGACACTGCTTTGCAGTTACAGCCCCTGGCTAGCTGTAGGAGCTCACACGCATACTGTTCCGTCGTTTCGCCGGGCTGCCGCCGTCGAGTGGCTAAGAGATATCGAGCATGCATCTCGTTCGGCGGTTTAATGTAGCGCTTCTTAAGAAGCTCGAGGGCCCCTTTGTAGTCGGTGGCCCCACGGATCGCTAAATATACAGCGTCGCTTACCCTCGCGTGGAGGACCCCGAGTCTGTCGGCGTCGGTGGTGACCGCTGCGGAGGCTTCGAGGTAATCCTGAAAGCATTTCAACCAGTGGTCGAAGGTGTTCGAGGCGCCCGCCGCACGTGGGTCCAACGTAAGCCGTTCGGGTTTAAGCATTTGCTCCATGTTCTCTGTGTCGTTTTTTTTTTCAACGAAGAGAGTTTAATTGTAGTCAATAAAATTGATGCGCGATATAACTCACGAGGCTAGAGGTACTCGGGGAAATAAAGGCTTTTATTGACTACAACAATAGAGCTACCATATATAACACACGATCCCAGACTAAAGGGTCCCAGACAGAGCAGTGACCTTTATACCTCTCCCAGGAGGCGGAGCCCGACTGGGATGTACCATAAGAACTATATTACAGGTAGAACAGCCCAACCCTAACCCCAACAGTAACATGTAGAACAACCCAACCCTAACCCCAACAGTAACATATATACAGACTCATAGTACTGGCCAGACCCTGGCTCAGCACTACCTGGTGGGAACCAACAATGGTTCACCACACGCATGCAAGCATCGCCTCCAGTCAAGTCACACACTATACTGACTCGAACATATTTCACTCACTCTTTAACATCATTGGGCTAAAATCCCAGAATTCCTGACCTAATAAGGAAAAGGAGCCCCATCAACTTCTCAGGGTATCAAGGGATGGACAATAAATGCATCACTCACATTCCATGGACAAAGAAAAGAAAGAATAAAAGCAAATTACTGCAGATGCTGGAATCTGCAACCAAAAGAGAAAATGCTGGAAAATCTCAGCAGGTCTGGCAGCATCTGTAAGGAGAGAAAAGAGCTGACGTTTCGAGTCTAGATGACCCTTTGTCAAAGTTAAAAGGCTTAGAAAGTGGGAGATATTTATACTGTAGGGTGAGGGAATGAAAGATGACCTCTTTCAATCCCTCACCCGACAGTATAAATATCGCCCACTCCCAATAAAAAAGAACATGCTCTTAAATAGTGCAACTCTATTCCAGTCTTGGGGCGAGCTGCACTTGCCCCAAGACTGGAAAATCCTGCCTGAGGTCAACAACCACTTAACCGATTTCAACTGTGGTCACTGTTCTCATGCAGGAAAATGTGACAGCCAAATTGACAAAGCAAGATCCCACACACAATTATTCGGTAATGACTTTAAAGTTTGTTTTACTGCTATTGAACAAGGAATAAATAAATAAAGAATAACCCCCTTGCTCTGTTTCAGATATGCCATCAGATATTTTGGGTGGGATTTTCTGGCCGCACTCGCCCAAGATTGGAAAATGTTGCCTCAGATCAACGGACCACTGCATGGTTCTGTCCCGCCCACTGTGATTCCCATGGCGGGAAGGACAAGAACATTCCACCATTCTGTCCACATGCGGAGGCAGGGTAGAACTTTGATTCAATTTCTCATAAAAGATTCCACTTTAGCAATCCTTTAGTGCTGCACTGAAGTGTCAGGCTCGATTACAGACTCAAATCTCTGGACTGGGGTTTGAACCTATGACAAACGAGAGACAAATTGCTGACCACTGAACCAAGGTAGGGAGTTATTTAAAGTTTACAACAATTAGATTTTCTTCTCTGTGGTGTGTGTTTCATAAACCGCCTTAAGTTGCAAGTTCAAAAAGCTTGCTCCTTTCCCCCTAGTCCCCTACATGTCCTTGTGAACTGCTGTACATAGAAACAGTCCAAGTCCTTAATCTGGAAAATCAACCATTCCAAAATTATTTAGCGTCTAAAATGCTGACGTCCCTGAAAGAGAAGCAATCTCAATGTCCATTTCTGGAAGATAATGGGAAGTTGTTGCACAAGCTGAAAATAAGCAGAAACAATTGAACCATAACATAATACCACAGGACATAAGGTCAATCTTTTGATGATGTATGCAAAATGTTTTGTATTTTCACATGGCCTCCAATAAGCAAATTAGTAGAAATGAAAGAGAGAAGAGCGTTTACGTTCTACATGTCATGATGGCAGGAAAGAAGGAATTTCAATGGACTGAATCATGTCTTACTGTTACATTCAAAAACAACATGATCACATTGCTGCAAGGGACAGGATGCAATAGCTGGGAAACTCCATTGTCAGAAATCCCTCAGACAAGGAGATAGGAGTGGACTTATCAGGAAGGAGGATCTGCAAGATAATGGGAAAGATGGAGGGTTTCATGTATTATTTTAATTAAAGCTGCTATGATTTGCATCAGAGATACATTGACATAAGAACATAAGAACTAGGAGCAGGAGTAGGCCAACTGGCCCCTTGAGCTTGCTCCGCCATTCAGTAAGATCATGGCTGATCTTTTCATGGACTCAGCTCCACTTACCCACCCGCTCACCATAACCCTTAATTCCTTTACTGACAGCATAGGAGGAGGTCACTGAGCTCATTGTGTCTGTAAAAACAACTCAGGTGGTCCAAATCCCTTGCCTTTTCTCCATTGTCCTGTATTGGTTTTTCTTCTTGAAATAATTATCCAATACCCTTTGAAAGCCTCAAATGAATCTGCCTTCATCATGCTTTCAGGCAATGCATTCCAGATTCTAACCACTCACAGCACAAAGTAAACTGTTTGTCATCTTGCCTTTGCTTCCTTTGCCATTCACCTTAAAGCAGTGTCCTCTGGTTCTCGCACACCCCCCCCCACTCCCCCGCCACCACCACCACTCCATCCCAGCCCCAAGTGGGGTGTCTCTCATTGGGAATACTTTCTCTCTGGCTATTCTGCCCAGACATCGTAAGATTTTGAACACCACTGTCAAATATCTTCTCAATCTTCTCTTCTCGAAGAACAGCCCCAGCTTCTTCACCTAATTGATATCCCTGAAACTATTTCCAGAAATCTTATCTGCACTCTCTACAATGCCTTCACATCTTTCCTAAAGTGTGGTGCCCAGAGTTATACACAAACTCTAGCTGAGGCCAAACCAGTGTTTTATAATCCTTGCTTTTATACTCTAGTTCTGTTTATAAAGGCCACGATCCTGCATGCTTTATTAACCACTTTCTCAACCTGCCCCTACCATCTTCAATGATTTGTTCACATATACCTCTGCTCCTGCACCTTCTTTAGAATTGTATTGTTTGATTTAAATTGCCTCTCCTCATGCTTCCATCTAAAAGGTAACACTTCCTACTTCGTTGCAATAAATTTCATCTGTCACCTGTCCACCTAATCCACAAGCAATTGTCCTCTTGAAATCAATCACTATCTTCCTCATAGTTCATTCAGAAATTTTGAAATTGTGTCCTACACACCCAAGTCCTGCTCATTAGTGTCGATCAAGAAACGCCCTAATACTGACCCTGGGGAATCACATTATAAATTCACACCCAATCCAAAAACAACCGTTCGCCACTACTCTCCGTTTCCTGTCACTCAACTTCATATTCATGCTCCCATTGTGTCTTTTATTCTTTAACTTTGCTGATGTGCCTGTTATACAGCATTTTATCATCCACCTTTTGGAAGTCCATGAATTACTAAGCATATTCACGGTCCACATAGAAATTATCCCTTGTTCCAAAATATATATCTGTGATTTCTGAACTGCTTAAGTCTTTCCCATTCCTAAACAACATTCAAATTATATAAAGCCAGAAGTCAAAACCAGTTCATAGTTACCTCTCTGATGTTTTGCTGTTTTTGAGGATATATCCTTCTCTGGAAACAGTTGTCTGGATTTCTGTCCAGAAGTGTTTAAAGGCTAAAAATCCAGCATCACGTGAGCATATTTGTTTTTGTGTTAACTAATTCTGAAGAATGGTGCATGTCTATGGGAAATTGCTTTAAATTGGAATTACAGAGGTAGCAAGCTGTTAAGGCTTATATTTTGGCACGTCTAAGTATTTTAATTGGTAAAAGTTATGCTAATTTAGGAACATTTAAGCAGTTATTGGATAGGCACATGGAGCACACCAGGATGATAGGGAGTGGGATAGCTTGATCTTGGTTTCAGATAAAGCTCGGCACAACATCATGGGCCAAAGGGCCTGTTCTGTGCTGTACTGTTCTATGTTCTAATTTTCTCTGTTATATTCTAACTGTGTTCTTAAATAAAGTTCATTTTGATAAAAGCTTCCACGTGGATCACTTGAATCATACCTGGGGTGAAACACCCAGGTATGCTCACTGTAATACCAAAATCAAATGTAAAAGTTAGGGTCTAGGCTAACTTCATAAAACACCTTGGAGTTTCTGGTCTGGGCCTTCACAATTAACATAGAGATACACTTGAGAATTTACACCAACAGTTCCCAAAAGTCTCTTTTATAATTGGGATGAAGCGTCCGCAATGATTTTTTCTCTCCTGGCAACATGAAAGATTTTTAAGTTGAATGCTTGCAATAGCAAACTCCATCGGGATAACTGGGTGTTCCAATCTCAAATTTTCTCCAGATGTTTCAAAGTGTTGTGGTCCTCATATATGATTGTCTCTGCTGATTTTCTGGCAATGTAAATCTCTAAATATTAAATTACCAGTACCAGACTTAAAGTCTCTTTCTCTATGGTTGAATACTGTGGCTGGTGACTCTTTATTTTCCTTGAGAAATATCCTACAGGCTTTTCAAGGCCAAGTTCATCTTCTTGCAAAAACACAACTCCTATCCCACTGCCAGTTTAAACTGCTTGTCGTAATTGGGTACTGCTAACACTGGCCACAAGTGTCTCAATTGGCCTTTGGGCAGGAGGGTTGTCCTTCACCTTCCCTGCCACTGGTAAAATAATATGGCAGCAGGAAGATGATGTAGTCTCACCTTCCCTCATCATTTTACTGCAACCCCTTTCTTCCACACCCTGCTCCCACTCAGCACGTCCCCAGAGAGCTGGAAAATCCAGTGTGATATCTCCGTAAGGAGAGTGTTATAATGCTCCTGTGAAGAACCTGGTACATCTTATTATATCAAAGGTTAAATTATATTATTATATTAATTGTTAAACATGCATAGTCACAAGTTGTTGTTTTTGATTGGCTGCAAACATGTAAGAATACTTGGTGGCCTGAGCCTTCAATGTAAGAAGTGCAGTGACCCCCCCCCCCCCCCATTCTCGTCAGATGAGAGAATTAGGTTATGTGGTTGCCAAAATTTTGAGGAGCCTTAAGCAGAAGTGGCACAGATTTTATTTGTGGGGTCCAGAGTGTCACTTCGGTTTTTCCTGATCCACAATAATATCTACACTTAGCTGTAATGGCATCCACTTCTCACTCAGACTTTACTGAATAGAGTGTCTGTGATCAATGCTCCACTCAGTCAACCAACATATTAGCTAGGAGAGTCCTCTATATATAATAGGACCTTCCGCGTATTCACAATATTCTTACTTGAGTCATTTGGGAGCATCAATCAGCCAAGGAACATGCATTAAAATGGCTTCAAGGTAACAAAAGAGCAACAAATGAAGAACTTAGAGTGTAACTCATTGTGTATTTCCAAAAGGTTTTGTGTGTAATTGTCTGTGGCAGCCATTGTTTTGCTATCCAGTGCTTTGTATCTTTAATGTCTCCTCCTTAAGGGAGTTATGAGTTTAGCTGGCTGTCTGGATCATTGGAAATATCTCTCTATCCACACCAAGCACCACTCCACCTCAACACCACCTCCCCCCCCCCCCCCCTCCGCCCCCCGCCACCACCACCATCCCCCTGATGGTGATTTGCCTGTTTTTTACCTTCACCTTGACAGGTGGCCTTATATTTTTAATCAGATTGCCCTGTCTCAGGTCAAACTGCAAAATTTCCTGTCAGTTGAAAGTTGAATAATCATATTTTCAAAAGCTAAAGGGTGAATAGCTGTGTGACAACTCTGAAATCCTTCATGGGTCGTGGCTTAACAGGTTGGTATTTTAATACACTGTGGTATTAGTATGATATAGCTTTGTACTTATGACTTTGCACACTTCAACTGTGCTGTCAGAGAGATCAGGGCTGGGAATCCTATATTCCAGTGAGGAATTGTGAAAAGTGTTGCAGGAAATCTATAGCAGGTTAGAAAATTAATTTTAAAAAATTATGTCGGGAGAAAATACTTTTCTTTGTTCAGTTGGGGCTCTCACTAAAAGAGAAATTAATATTTAGTAACGTTTTGATGCAAGTTGTATAATTAAATCAGAAAATCTGATTGGCACTCAGACAGCAGCATTTTATAGTGCCGCCTGCCACAGGAACTGTAGCGGGCGGGACACAGACCATATACAAGTTCATTGACCTCAGGTGGGATTTTCCAGCCTTGGGGCGAGCACGGCCGGAAAATCCTGCCCAGAATCTTTGGTATTTTACCTTGACTTGGCGACAAAATGCGGTGGAGATGAAATTGTAAGGGGTGGCACTGTTGCTTCACAGCTCCAGGGTCCCAGGTTCGATTCCTGGCTCGGGTCATTGTCTGTGTGGAGTTTGCACATTCTCCTCGTGTCTGCGTGGGTTTCCTCCGGGTGCTCCGGTTTCCTCCCACAGTCCAAAGATGTGCGGGTTAGGTTGATTGGCCAGGTTAAAAATTGCCCCTTCGAGTCCTGAGATGCGTAGGTTAGAGGGATTAGCGGGTAAAATATGTGGGGGTAGGGCCTGGGTGGGATTGTGGTCGGTGCAGACTCGATGGGCCAAATGGCCTCCTTCTGCACTGTAGGGTTTCTATGATTTCTACGGTGGCAGTGGTGATTTGTTACTGTCCATATTATTTTTTAACCCTTTAGAACTACTTCACCTTCATTCTGCTTTATGTGTATTAATAAGAAAACTAGTGTGGTTTTAAGTAGAATCAATTCATGCTTTTATTTTTTTCATTGCATATAAAAACATTTTATGAAGGTTTCTCAGCATGATATACAGTACTATACCATAGACTGTAAGAGACTAGGAAAACATTGAAAGATTCTTCGTTTGCAACCTCTAGACAACTTGGTGCTCTAAAGACATATTCAAAACAAAATAAATTGTTCAGGAGTCTCTGTAGATAACATTTTGTCTGTATAATCCCTTTATTACTATTTAATTCAATAAACAAAAAAAAAGTCCAATTCCTTTGGGCCAGGGCTGCTGAAATCTACAGTTTACGTGTCAAAAAAGGAGGGTCTGTTTTTTTTGAGGAACGAATCTCCCCTTTCATCGAACTGTCACTCAGCTAGGACGCTTTAAAATGCAGCAGACAGTAAATTATTGGAGAAAGTTAAGGCACAGCCCTGGGGCCAAAGACCTGCAACCGTTCCACATCGAGTGTCGATTTCCTCAAATTTCTCCTCAGCCAAGCTATAGGTGACATATTATTACAGAAGACAAATTTACAGGAATAAGTATATTCAGTCGTTCACCAGGAGTTTCCAATACAGTAACACCACCCATTAGGAATTATGTTATAATAAGAATCAATAATTTACAATAAACATTACAGTATGTACAGTCAATAAATACATGGTTGTAAACAGAGACAAACAAGACTGGATTACAAGTAAGGTCATCTGGTGAGGAAAAAGAAGATATGGCAACAAAATTAAATAATGCAGTAAAATATCCTCATTCAATAGGTGCTCTTTGACAGCCAGACCTATTCAAGTTTTACATTTTGTTCCATCTACATACACTCACCATGATATCCATGTGGGGGGAGAAGGGGAGTAGAAGGAGGCAGAGAAAGCTTTATATTGGTACAGTAACTTGCAAGCTAAAGTGTACTAATTTGGAGACTCTGCATACTGCTATACAGTAGTCTACACAACATTGCACAATATGGAAATATTTTACTGGAATCTTAAAGCCATTTAATGCAATGTAACATTTTAATGTATTGTTTTTACAAGCAGTGCACAGCTCAAGAGCACATTTTGGCAAGAAAATGTGAGTGTTCTGAAATTCAGTGCATTTTATCCCCAACTCCTGAGATGGCCTATCAAGGTTGATTGTCTGCTCTCAAGGTGTTTCCGGTAACTGTCTGGGCAGCATATAAATAAAGTGTTTACTTTGAATCCAATGCCTTTTAACACAGTTGTTAAAGTAAAGGAAAAGTGAGAAACATGTAGCGTCTAGGCTGTGTGGCATTTATGTTTTACCCCCAGAAAGTAACTGCCTGCTATGGTATCAAAGTGATAAAATGACAAGGTGTAAGATGGTAGAGAACTACTTGTACTCAGCATTACAGAACTGTACAGAGAACTTGCAAGTTACTTGTAATAGCTAATAACAGATGAAACTTCAATGTATTTTTAAATATAACACGTCCATAAATCTGTATTAATAAAAGTAAAATCTAAAAAAGTTCTCTGTATTACATATGATACAAAAAGAGGTCAGCACAGCTTATAGCTGTACAGTTTTACAGTCAGGTTTCAAGGAAGACTTGAAATTATAAAACATCTCATGATTTCCATAAATGATCGATCTTCCTACTGGTGACAGTTCTTCGCCAATTCCAGTCTCATACAATACTGTGTATTTCAAACTTCATTGCTAAAACATTTGCTGAAACCAGTGTCCTTGGCTTAATCTCACAAATGGATTCCCATTACTTCATTCTCATCTGTAAATGAAAAAAGCTCAAACCTCTACAGCTTTGTGAAAACAAAACCCACATTTGGTTTAAATTTTTTGTCCCACCAAAAGTAATCCATTCCTATTTCAGATTCACAAATCTGAAGGTAGCAATGATCAACCAGTTTTGAAATGGATTCCCCATGCTTTAATGATGGTGTGGAGCTGAATTGACTTTTTTTTTCCTGAGTACAGAGTCATCTAGATGATTCTAGGCTTTGTCATATACAAAGTACTAGTAGATGAGGATGAAACTTGGCCTTGGCTGTAGCTACACATGTGCTTGGAAGCTGCTTCCAAGATACCTTTTCCATCAACATTGTTATGTACCTACAACCTTCTCCTCTTCTTCCTCCTCTGCCTCCTGCTCCCTGGAGGTATCTGTTGGACCCTCTTCTTCATCAACTTGCTCATCCAGTGGAATTTCTGTTGATTCAGAATCCTGGGTACAAAGAGTTTTGGAGTCACTACAGCTGTTGTCATCCTCACCCTGACTACCGCCACTGTCTTTTTCAGTATCTGATTCACCATCTTCCTCTAGTGTTAACTCAAATTGGAACTTGTCCACTTGTCCTGGCCGTCCCTCCCCATCAGTATCAGGGGCAGGTGAAGGGCTCTGTGGAATTGTGCTCTGATACCATTCTCTATTATCCTCCAGTGTATCTAACATGTCCTGTGCATCAGGATGGACTAGGTCAGCCCATGTCTCCCACAAAGGATGGACAATGTAGTCGATGAAACCCACCTGTTGGAAAATAAATGAAAATTAGCCTTGCAGTTACAACCATGAATGTTTTGCACTACATGATGTTTCTCCATCAACAGTAACCTTCTCCTGTGATCTTCATATTTAGGTGAGCAAAATATTCTAGCTCCTGGACAATTTTGCCCTGAGATACAAGTTCTGCAAAAATTCAGGAATGAAACGTGACAGCACCTATATATGCAGAAACAAAATGCCACATGCAGGAATCGCTTGTTACATCAGAGCTATAGATTGCCTGATCATGTTTTAATGCTAATTGATGATACTGCTGTTGATTTTAGGCCTCACGAGTGGAAAAGTTAAAGATGGAAGGAGAATCAGGGAGATAAAGACAAGTAAAAATTACTGAAAAGCAGCAGAGGTGCCTTAATGAGGGACCTGACAGCAGCAAGGGGTGAGGCCCACTGTAAACCACCCACCTGCCCTTGCTGTAACCCCCCTCCCTTGAGACCCCAACACCACGACCCCCTTCCCACCATCACTCACCCCTTCCTGGGTACATGGTGATCCAAGGTCTTGCTTGGGTGTAGCAGTCACTGCCTTACTGTTGGCACTGCCAAACCATACAAACTTGCCAACCTCTGATAGGCTGCCAGTTCTCGGCTGGCAAGATTTTCTCCCTCTGGGGTATTTTATCTGGGAAAGGCCCACCATTTCCCAAAGTGCCCGATTAGAACTTAATGCAGTAAGCCTTCCTGAAAAGAGGTGAAGTGGGCCCTCAAGGCCCTGCCATTAAACCACCCAATGAATTATCAGAATCTGGAACGCACTGCCCAATAGGTGGCAGAAGCAGGTTCAATAGTAATTTTAAGATGGCAATTCAACAAATACTTGAATGGAAAAGAATTGTGGGACTATATGCAGGAGGAATGGGACTAGTTGGAAAGCTGTCCCAAAGAGTTGGCACAGGCATGATGGGATGAATAGACTCCTGCACTGTATCATTCTATGATTCTAAGTTGTGAAGGCAAGTTATTTTCTTCAGAAGACCTTACAAAGATTAACAAATATTTTGGATAAGCAGTTTAGGTTTAAACTAAATTATTTAACCATGTACAGAATAGCACTGCTGTTTGGTACTTAGGGTTTGAGATTACTTTGGAAGTTGCCAGGTGCACTTACCTGTGATTTTTCAACAGAAGCATTGTGCTCATCACACATGGGACTGATTTCCATTCCCCTTTCCCTTTCTCGGTCTCCTTGCCGAAAGAACTCTTCCATGATTCTATCTGTCCATTGTCGGTATAGCTGCAGAGGTTTTGTGGGGTTGCTTAAGTCTGCACAGTGCACCATGTTTTGTAGAACCTAGATGATTAAATAAAATATAGTTTTCAACTCACTTTCAATAGAATTGGGGACAAACATAATTTATTACTATTGGTCAGCAACGCATCCTTTGGCAAATCTACAATTATTACATTTTTAAAATTCATTCGTGGGATATGGGCATCGCTGGCTGGCCAGTATTTATTGCCCATCCCTAGTTGATCTTGCTAGGCCATTTCAGAAGGCAGTTGAGAGCCAATCACATTGATGTGGGTCTGTAGTCACATGTGGACCAGACCAGGTAAGGACGGCAGATTTCCTTCCCTAAAGGACATTAGTGAATCAGATGGTTTTTTTCCGACAATTGACAATGGTTTCATGGTCATTAGTAGATTCTTAATCCCAGATTTGTTTTTATTGATTTCAAATTCCACCATCTGCCATGGTGGGATCTGAACCCAGGTCCCCAGAACATTAGCTGGGTTTCTAGATTAATAGTCTAGCGATAATATCAGTAGGCCATCGCCTTCCCGAAATACTCAGTCCTAACAATTACAATATATAAACATTTGGAATATTTTCTCCTTACACAAAACATATGATAAAGAGGATAAATAAAGTTTATTTATTAGTCACAAGTCAGGTTTACATTAACACTGCAATGAAGTTATTGTGAAATTCCCCAAGTTCCCACATTCCAGTGCCTGTTTGGGTCAATGCACTTAACCAGCACGTCTTTCAGACTATGGGAGGAAACCGGAGCACCTGGAGGAAACCCACGCAGACACAGGGAGAACATGCAAACTCCACACAGACAGTGGCCCAAGCCGGGAATCGAACCTGGGTCCCTGGCACTGTGAGGCAGCAGTGCTAACCACTGTGCCACCGTGCTGCCCCATTTATGCCTTTCATTTGTCCAATGTATTAATTTTCATTTTGAATTGAATGAATTGTTTCATACCTGTATTCTATCTGAGTAGTTGTCCAAGAGGAGTACTCCAGAGCTTGTCACCTTTTTTGTTTCTACCATTGTCTTCAAGTCAGCCAGTAAGTTCATGTGCTTGGACATGTCTGTAGCAAGAACCTGAAGCATAAGGTTTGAGAATCATTAGCAAACGACTTTAGTTCAGAAACACAGAGCTTTTCAGTGGGACATTGCAAGTCATGCAATCCTAATAAAAACTCATTCCAAAATAGAACAATTCCAAGTAGCTCTCCAGGTGTGAGCAGTCTTTCTCAATTTATACCAGTTAAATTTAGATCAGATAAAAATTCCGACTTTAAATAAGGGTCAGTAAACTCTTTGCGATTATTCTTCTCAAATGAGTGATACTTTTGGTTTTATGTTTCATATAGAGTAAATAATTTTGAGTTTTATTGGTCTAGTCAGAATAAGTGCTTTGGGTTTGATAACAAAATGAGGTGGGAGATGCCTACTCCCTCATCTGTGGAATAATTTAATCCTTTTCCAAAGTTGTGGAGGTTACTTCCCACAGAAGAAAAATCTTGTGGTATTTTACATATCTTTTGGGTTGCAGTATTACTGTTAGGACATTGGTGGTAGCCATCGGCAGCTGCACAACCCAGCCAAGTGCTGACCGCTGTGCCTTTCCATGTTTAATTGCTAATTACAATTAATTATCTTGTGGTCAAATAGATTTCACACTACATTGTTCTATAATAAAGATAAATCAAGAGTCGGCATTTGTTTCTCACATGTTTATACCCACATTAACATTTACTAAAACACATAATCTAAATTGGACCTAAACTGAGAATATTTATAAAAAAGGATAGAGACTTCAGTTGAACAGTAAAGTTTAAGGCTTCAACTTACAATGTCAATGACCATTTTCCTCAGTGACTGTCTTTGCTTCTTTGTCAAATTCTGGAAAATATCACAGTTCTCTTCCTGCAGCAGTTTAAAACCAACAGCCAAATGATGGTTCTCCAGCACTGATGAGTCATTGTACATCAAGGCAAGTTCTGAGTCTGGGAAGTATATGAAGTAATGGAGGTAAGGAAAAAGAGAGAGAGAGAGGGTGAATGTTATAGTCATCAAATACCTGAATTATATTCACATTCATTAATGCAATACCAACAGTCTAGCTCATCAGTTGAATAATCCTACACGCTTCATAACATTTTGATGGCATTTGAAAATGGATAGTATGCCCTGATGCATGATTAGTATTCACACAACTGGAAGTATTCCAATAATACAACGCTAAGTGCCTGATTTTCACTACCAAAATGGATAGCTTGAATTGGAAAATTTCTCAATTTGGTAGATCTGCTTTGGTTTAATGGTGTGGAGATGCCAGTGTTGGACTGGGGTAAACACAGTAAGAAGTCTCACAACACCAGGTTAAAGTCCAACAGGCTTATTTGGTAGCAAAAGCCACTAGCTTTCGGAGCGCTGCTCCTTCGTCGGGTAAGTGGGAGTTCTGTTCACAAACAGGGCATATAAAGACACAAAGTCAATTTACAAAATAATGGTTGGAAAGACTGTAAAGACTCGCATTCCAACCATTATTTTGTAAATTGAGTTTGTGTCTTTATATGCCCTGTTTGTGAACAGAACTCCCACTTACCTGACGAACGAGCAGCGCTCCGAAAGCGAGTGGCTTTTGCTACCAAATAAACCTGTTGGACTTTAACCTGGTGTTGTGAGACTTCTTACTTGGTTTAATGGGTCAATTAGACTCAATTTACATTCCAGGGAGGAATGAATGGGAAAGAGTTAGCCTGCTGACCTCGAACGTTGGTGGCCACAGAGGTGAGTAAGTACCGAGTGGGTTAGAAGGCTCACTCAGTTCTGTGGAATTTTGTCCTACTTGTTTTAGAAGCTGTTAAGTCCTGTAGTCCTCACCCCACTCCACCGAATCCCCATCCCCTCTCATACCCCCATGGCCCCTCCATGCCAACTCATGTCCTCCACCCAACCCAGGAGATAGATATATTTCGGATTTTAAAAAAAGCATAAAGGATATGGGGAACAGGTGGGGAGGTCGATTTGAGACCAGCCATGATCTGATTGAATGGCGAAGCAGGCTGGAAGGCTGAATTTGCCTAGTTCTGCTCCTAATTTCTATGTTCCTATCCCAATACTCCCTTATACTCCCCATTGTTTCTCATGCCCCCATGTCATCTCTATGAGAACTGAGTCAATAGATGAGCATGGGCTCATCTTAGAAGTCATGTGGAGGTGAAATGAAAAATACACTTTTAACAATCTAATACAACTCCCACTCATATACATTTTGATAGTGAGGAAAACTTCTAACATGAAATCCATTTAAAAGGTTTAAATCTTCTCAAGTGTTCAGTTCCTTATAAAAACAAAAAAAACTTCTTTCCAGACCTCACATCAGAGACAGATAATTCCATCATAGCCTCTTTAAACTGTTAAACTGTCAAATCAAAAATGCCTGCTGAAGTAACTAGCTTTTGAAACTCAGCCAAGTATTCATAATGGCATAATAATAGCCCTTGAGAAAACTATAATTGCACAAACAGATGTTTTTTTTAAACTACACCAGATAACCTGTTAATTAAAGCAGTTCAACGAATGGATTTTTAAAAACTTCTCACCACCAGCTTAAGCCTATTTTATATTCAAGTTTAGAATACAGGAGATTTAGAAAAATGCAGATCATGTCCCTTAAACAAACCATATCTGCTCTCTCAAGTGTTTACATTTCCTCCATCAATTTGTGATTCCCACACTGCCAGTTAGGACCCTTTGAAGAGTGAAAATGAAATTTGTTTGAACTTAGTGCTAATTTTGAATGACCCTGGGTGTCTTGCCTATGTCATTCATGTCCTATCCTCTTCCCCATCATTTTAATAGGTTGGCGGAGCCTTTGCAAAAATCTGGCCCTAAGGATCGACAGTTTTCATTTCCATTTTAAAAGAAAATACTTCTTTCTTTTCATGCATATATAACTGTATGATAACAAATCGTTGCAAAGAGCAAAAAATCTCATGCAAGATTTCAACTCTCTTGTAGTGATTTCCAGTTATCTGATAGTGTCATTCAGCATTGTCATATCATCTGCAGCTCAATAGTTAATACCTGCCACCCTACTCCTTACACATCAAAGGCTGAATCATAGAGGTGACGGGGGTCTTGTGTGCTGAATAGAAGGCTGTGAGAGCTCTGCATTGCCTCTTTTTGGGAGGGCCCACTGCATCTTGCAGTTCTCATGCTCCTAACAGGTCAGTGTCAGCATTTTTCCGAGGATCAAGAATCCTGGGGATGGATGTCCCATCTGACTAATTAGAGGCTGGCACCTAAGATTGGATGGGTGGTCAACAGTGATGTGAAGCGTCTTGGGTAACAAGAAGAAATAGATGGCTCAAATGAGCAGATAAGTGGCAGATGGAATTTAACCCTGGAAAGTGTGTGATACACTTTGGAAGGAATAATTTGACAAGAAATGGTAGAACACTAGGAAGTTCTGTGGAACAAAGGGACCTTGGCATGTTTGTCCATAGATCTCTGAAAGCGGAAGCACATGTTAGTAAGGTGGTGAAAAAGGCATATGGGATACTTGCCTTTATCAATTGAGGCATAGATTACAAAAGCAGGGAAGTCATGTTGGAGTTGTATAGAACTTTGGTGAGGCCACAGCTAGAGTTCTGTTTGCCACATTATCGGAAAGATGTGATTGCGCTGGAGAGGGTGTAGAGGAGATTCACCAGGGCGCTGCATGGAATGGAACATTTAATTTTTAACATTTAATCATTAAGAGAGATTGCGTAGGCTTGGGTTGTTTTCGTTGGAGCAGAGAAGACTCAGGGGCGATACGGGCGGCACGGTAGCACAGTGGTTAGCACTGCTGCTTCACAGCTCCAGGGACCTGGGTTTGATTCCCGGCTTGGGTCGCTGTCTGTGTGGAGTTTGCACATTCTCCTCGTGTCTGCATGGGTTTCCTCCGGGTGCTCCGGTTTCCTCCCACTGTCCAAAGATGTGCGGGTTAGGTTGATTGGCCATGCTAAAATTGCCCCTTAGTGTCGTGGGATGCGTAGATTAGAGGGATTAGCGGGTAAAATATGTAGGGATATGGGGGTAGGGCTTGGGTGGGATTGTGGTCGGTGCAGACTCGATGGGCCGAATGGCCTCTTTCTGTACTGTAGGGTTTCTATGATTTCTAGATATGATCGAGGTGTACAGGATTATGAGAGACATGGACAGAATGTATAAGGAGCAGCTGTTCCCCTTAGTTGAAGGGTCAGTCATGAGGGGAACATAGGTTCAAAGGAAGGGGCAGGAGGTTTAGGGGGGATGTGAGGAAAAGCCTTTTTACCCAGAGGGTGGTGACAGTCTGGAATGCGTTGCATGGGAGGGTAGTGGAGGCGGGTTGCCTCACATCCTTTAAAAGATATCTGGATGAGCACTTGGCACATCATAACATTCAGGGCTATGGGCCAAATGCTGGCAGATGGGATTAGGTGGGAATTCAGGTGTTTCTAATGTGTCGATGCAGACTCAATGGGCCGAAGGGCATTTCTGCGCTGTACGATTTTACGATTATTCTATGATCTCATCTGAACTCAGCAACGCCACCAGGGAGTAGGTGGCTACTGCCAGTAGAATATCCACTCAAAGTCTTGGATTAAGGAAAAATACAGGCACAGCTGAGTGATGGTGGGACGGAGAGTGGGGAGGAGAAAAATGGAGGAAGGTCAACAGCAAAGGGTGGGGGTGGTGGCTCGCAGTGGGAATTCCTCCCTTTCCAGTCCTGCGTCTCTTGATCAGACACTGAGTGCTTTTGAATGAGGGACCCTCTTCCACTTCCTCCCTTGGAACTGTGAGCAAACATCCTACAGGTGTTTGACCTGTTCCCTGCATGGCAAGCCCCCCACCCGCCACTGGGTAACTTCAGTGGTAGTGGAGGAGGTACTTCAGTAGGCTTAAGTGTTTCAACTGGCAGCGGGAAGGGAATGCCGTCCACACATCTTCCCAACATGGACTTAACTGAGATAGAGGCAGGAAGGTGGCAAGGCCCCACCTGCTACCCACCCAACAGATTAAATGCCCCTCTGCCACCAAATCTCCACAGGGGCGGCCACAAAATTCTGCCTGAAGGTACTGTCCAATCTATACTGTCAGATCCCAAATTACAGGTGACTCTAAAGAACTTGGGAATAGTACTAAGTCTAACGGTCATCAGGTGGTGTGAAAACAAAGATCATTTTGAATTCCATGTATATACAGAACATTATGGTAATATATCGTAGGTTTCTTATTTTTTTAAAAATCACTCTGGCTGTTCTGGATTTTGTGTATGTAAATAAATCCCTGTGCCATCTGCCTGTTTAGCACCCTCAGCATTCAAGTGTACTTGTTATCCTTGTGATCTCTTCACTCTTATCTCTATGCTAATCTGTTCTTTTTTGAATATTAATAAATAAATACGTCACCAACAAACTTTTTTACCCCCCGCTAGCCACAGGATCTCACAAAATACTCTCCACAATAAACAACTCACTAAATCCTCCAGAGCTCAATTAAAACCTTTTGTTTGCAACATGTCAGCATGGCTGTGCTTGTTTGACTTATTTCCTTTACCATCTGAAATTCCTCTTTAATTTTTGGGCTCTAGAAGTCAAGTTAAAATGTTGAGAAGTTTCTGCACCCGGTGAATCGGACACTGTGGCCAGAATACTCTGGTCTCCCGTCATTGGGTTTCTTGGCAACGAGACATGGTGCGCCGTTTGCTAGAAGCAGGATTTCCCATTGTAACCACCCCGTGCTGCCGGGAAACCCGCGGCGGGGGTGTGCCACTAGGGAAATCGCCACTAGGGAACAGTCGGAGAATTCCGACCTGGGGTTTTGGAATAATTGTTAAAATGGAGTGATGTCACATTGGCAGAATCGTCCTGCCTTTGAAGATTTCCTGAGGTCTGGATCACAAGGAGGTCCTGACCCCAGTTCCCGGATGCCCAGCTGTGTGATCTTGCCAATCAAGGACAATGAGTATAATAGCACCCAACTTGTCCAATGGGAGGATCCACGGCAATGGCCTGCAGGCAGCTCCGCCCTTCAAGATGGAACGTCCTTGGAAGATGTGTGAAAATTTTAAAGTAATTTGTGGCCACAGCTGCCAGACCTTCATTGTACAGGGGGGGACAATTGAAATAAAGGAGAGTTCGCTGGGCCGCCAGCCTGTCACCTCCAAAGATCAGCGAACTTTACTTCAGCAAGGGGTATTGCACGTTAGCTGCCAGTAGCATCACCAATCTGGCATCGAGTGGTTGGTTACTTGACACCGATTGGCCAACTACCATTGCTGGGTGGGTGGCCACTCCTGTTGCTCACCCACCTCTGGCAAGATTGTCAGAATTGGGAACACATCGGGTGGGTCAGCCCGATGGACTATTCTGCAAAGTTACCACAACCCGTGCTTGTGCACGGCTGGTAAAACCCATGTGTTCAGTTGTAAGTTTAAATTAGTGAGAATTTTTACTTGTTAATCTTTGTTGAAATGTTAGTCGCCTTCCTAACTGTTCATCTGGCTGAGACACATACAACGTCAGAGCACAAGGAACCATTTCTAGCAGCATACAAGCAGACATCTGCCAACATCATTAGATCACTTCTCACTTAGTGTTATTTTTAGTCTATAATGTTTTTCCATACTATTATTTATGTCTGGGCCCAGTTTTTGTGATATTTTCTTCTCTCTCTTCTCTCTATTTCCAGGTTGACATAAGGAAACTACCTTTACTGAATATTCCCCACTCCCACGTGGCAACTAGCTGCTGGGGCTGGATCTCCCTCTGCCTCCCCTCAATTTCTCCAGTGCCACATTGGAGTGGGAGGTGGCATTAAAATCTAACTGGATGGAAGCTTCGAGGTGCCCAAACAACCTTCCTCATCCATAAATATCCTGTGATCTGTCTTCTCTCCCGCTTTACGAGGGAGTAGGCTGATCTGTTCTCGTCTCCTGACAGTTTTACTGTGAAATAGTCCACCACAAGGCACACAATGTCTCTCTATAATGATTTTTGTTCATATCTGCCCACGCTACCTGCAAAGAAGTAATTGATGCCAGTTTGGTGCTTTTCATGGTCACAAAGAAAAGGTCAGGAATCCAAATTTTCGATTATCTCTCTCCCAAACAGAAATTATTTTGACAGACAAAAGGAAGTATTCAAAAGGAACCTCATAACTCCCCAAAGCCAGATAACGCCAGGGCATTATACACCAAATACTGCCAATAGATAATTAAATGGTAACAGTACACTCACTTGTGTTAATAAGAAACTGGTTTGAAACCCCAGGATGATCTACATCATGAATAGCGCTTGCGAATATTGCAGTAAGGATCTCAAGATCTGTGAAGACAGCCTATGGAAATAAAATGTGCAAATCTGTCACTTTAGGAAGAATGAAAACAGATCACAATATTTCCAGCAGTTGTTTGGTATTTAACAATATCCCCATGATCTCAACTCTTTGAAGACCACAGTAATATTTCAACATTATATTCAACAGCTGATGAAATTCAACGTGGGCAAGTGCGAGGTCGTGCACTTTGGAAAAAAGAATAGAGGCATGGACTATTTTCTAAACGGTGACAAAATTCATAATGCTAAAGTGCAAAGGGACTTGGGAGTCCTAGTCCAGGATTCTCTAAAGGTAAACTTGCAGGTTGAGTCCGTAATTAAGAAAGCAAATGTAATGTTGTCATTTATCTCAAGAGGCTTGGAATACAAAAGCAGGGATGTACTTCTGAGGCTTTATAAAGCACTGGTTAGGCCCCATTTGGAGTACTGTGAGCAATTTTGGGCCCCACACCTCAGGAAGGACATACTGGCACTGGAGCGGGTCCAGCGGAGATTCACACGGATGATCCCAGGAATGGTAGGCCTGACATACGATGAACGTCTGAGGATCGTGGGATTATATTCATTGGAGTTTAGGAGGTTGAGGGGAGATCTGATAGAAACTTACAAGATAATGAACGGCTTAGATAGGATGGACGTAGGGAAGTTGTTTCCATTAACAGGGGAGACTAGGACGCGGGGGCACAGCCTTAGAATAAAAGGGAGTCACTTTAGAACAGAGATGAGGAGAAATTTCTTCAGCCAGAGAGTGGCGGGTCTGTGGAATTCATTGCCACAGAGGGCTGTGGAGGCCGAGACGTTGAGCGTCTTCAAGACAGAAATTCATAAATTCTTGATTTCTCGAGGAATTAAGGGCTATGGGGAGAGAGCGGGTAAATGGAGTTGAAATCAACCATGATTGAATGGTGGAGTGGACTCGATGGGCCGAATGGCCTTACTTCCGCTCCTATGTCTTATGGTCTTATGGTCTTATTAAAAATACTTTTTTCTCAGCTTTTCCCAACTTAGAGTGATTTCATGTATTTCTTAAACAAGTTTAATATGTGAATAAATGTAAATATGTATGTATGCATCTACCAGAGGCTGAGTGGTTGAGTTGGTGGCAATCCTGATTCTAATTGGAGGGCCCTGGCTTCAAGTCCTACGCCTGGTCTTACTGGCCAGGGACAGGAATGTTCACCTGGATCAGGTTTTTTCCACATGTCAGTAGTTTGTCATGGGATGAGGTTATGTGTCAAGTGCAGTTGCATGATCCACTACCATTGGGAGAATAGGGAGCTGAGTGTTTAAGTTTCTCCTGCCAGAATACAGCCTATGCATCACCATTCGAGTATCTGAGCACAATGGCACAGCAATTAGGCACTCTACTGTGCTAGGCTGAACTGCAAGTGATCCTTAGCCCACAGAGATGTGATATACAGGTCCAGAACAGGCTCTGATATGGTTCCAGCTATAGATCAAATAGCATGAGTGTCTGGTGGGTCCAGCTCACGAGGGTCCTAAAAGCAGCTGGTGATCGCTTTAAACAAGCACCTTACAGCAACTCTTGCAATTAAAAGAAGAACAAAGAAAATTACAGCACAGGAACAGGCCCTTCGGCCCTCCAAGCCTGCACCGATCATGCTGCCTGACTTAACTAAAACCCCCTACACTTCCAGGGACCATATACCTCTAATCCCATTTCATTCATGTACTTGTCAAAACGCCCCTTAAAAGTCACTACCGTATCCGCTTCCACTACCTCCGCCGGCAACGAGTTCCAGGCACCCACCACTCTCTGTGTAAAAGATCTGCCTCGTACCTCTCTTTTAAAACTTACCCCTCGCACCTTAAACCTATGCCCCATAGTAATTGACTCTTCCACCCTGGGAAAAAGCTTCTGACTATCCACTCTGTCCATGCCTCTCATAATCTTGTAGACTTCTATCAGGTCTCCTCTCAACCTCCGTCGCTCCAGTGAGAACAAACCAAGTTTCTCCAACCTCTCCTCATAGCTAATGCCCTCCAAACCAGGCAACATCCTGGTAAATCTTTTCTGTACCCTCTCCAAAGCCTCCACATCCTTCTGGTAGTGTGGCGACCAGAATTGAACACTATATTCCAAGTGCGGCCTCACTAAGGTTCTATAAAGCTGCAACATGACTTGCCAATTTTTAAACTCAATACCCCGGCCGATGAAGGCAAGTATGCCGTATGCCTTCTTGACTACCTTCTCCACCTGCGTTGCCACTTTCAGTGACCTGTGAATCTGTACACCCAGATCCCTCTGCCTATCAATACTCCTAAGGGTTCTGCCATTTACTGAATATTTCCTATCTGTATTAGACCTTCCAAAATGCATTACCTCACAATGAGCACTAGACATAGGGGCTCCAGCTCTTACTGAGGATTAACTTCATAAGACTGAGAGGAGATACAGAGGCTGGGCAAGGCTGTTTCCAAATCCTACCCTGGCTCTGCAGCCAAAATAAAATGGCTTGTTCCATCATCAAAGGAAGTGCAGCAGATAGAGTCATAGAGGTTTACAGCATGGAAACAGGTCCTTCAGCCCAACTTGTCCATGCCACCCCTAAACTAGTCCCAATTGCCCACGTTTGGCCCATATCCCTCTATACCCCTCTTACCCATGTAACTGTCTAAATGCTTTTTAAAAGACAAAATTGTACCCGCCTCTGCTACTACCTCTCGCAGCTTGTTCCAGATACTCCACCCTCTGTGTGAAAAAATTGCCCCTCTGGACCCTTTTGTATCTCTCCCCTCTCACCTATGCCCTCTAGTTTTAGACTTTTCTACCTTTGGGAAAAGGTATTGACTATCTAGCTGATCTATGCCCCTCATTATTTTATAGACCTCTATAAAATCACCCCTAAGCCTTCTACGCTCCAGAGGAAAATGTCCCAGTCTATCCAGCCTCTCCTTATAACTCAATCCATCAAGTCCCAGTAGCATCCTAGTACATCTTTTCTGCACTCTTTCTCGTTTAATAATATCCTTTCTATTATAGGATGACCAGAACTGTACACAGTATTCCAAGTGTGGCCTTACCAATGTCTTGTACAACTTCAACAAGATGCCCCAACGCCTGTATTCAATGTTCTGACCAATGAAACCAAGCATGCCAAATGTCTTCTTCACCACTCTGTCCACCTGTGACTCCACTTTCAAGGAGCTATGAACCTGTACCCCTCGATCTTTTTGTTCTATAACTCTCCCCAATACCCTACCATTAACTGAGTAAGTCCTGTACTGGTTCGGTCTACCAAAATGCATCACCTCACATTTATCTAAATTAAACTTCATCTGCTATTTGTCAGCCCACTGGCCCAATTGATCAAGATCCCATTGCAATCCAAGATAACCTTCTTCACTGTCCACTATGCCACCAATCTTGGTGTCATCTGCAAATTTACTAACCATGCTTGCTAAATTTTCATCAAATCTTTAATATAAATGACAAATAACAATGGACCCAGTACCGATCCCTGAGGCACACCACTGGTCACAGGCCTCCAGTTTGAAGAACAACCCTCTACAACCAAGATGATCTTATCTGAACTCACTAAATTTTGAGGTTACATTCCCATCATCTCTCACAGATGGAAGATCCAATTAATGTATTTATTTATCTATCTAATAGAATATAGTGGTGATACTTTGCACAAGGAACTAAGAGCAACTGTAATTCTCAGATGAAGCTGGGTTCAGGCCTATGGTTAATTTGACTATGTGCACTGTCATAATTTGGTCTCCATTTCCAAACTGCATGCTGTGACCTTATATTTAGGTTTCCATTATATTTGTAGCCATGGAAAGAAAATCAAGCACACATATAACAGGGAACTATTCTGATTTTGCTTTACAAGAGTGTCATAAGAAAGTTAATCTTTGAACCTACAATTCAAAGGGGGAATGTATATTGTCTGCTTAAGAAGAAATGAATCAAACAAAATAAATCCTCTGGTTAGTCAAAAAAAGGACAATTTAGTTGTTAAGTATGAAATCTCATTCTCTGCAAAATCCTCTGCTTACAGATGCCAGTTTATCTAGGAAAGTAAGAATATTTTAAGAATGCACTGCTTACCTCTAATGCAGGTGTTGATAATAGAACATGAGTGGACTGAGCAACATCTGCTGCATGAATGTTATTGTGAAAAGCCACATCTGCATGATAATGGTCCTCCAGAGTCATCAAATAAGTAATTAAAGTATCTGCTGGAATCTTGAAGGTTTTTAATAAGTCCCGTTCCTAAAAGAAGTGGAAATGGGCTCAGATTAGACACTGAAAACAAACAAAAACTGTTATGGAGAATGAGTTAGTTCTCTTTGCTTGCGTATTATGTCTTTTAGGGACCCTTTTAGGGTCATGTATTATTCGCTGCCAGTTAGATGGGAAAAGCTTATACCTAGGCTCCTGCCAAGGTAACTCTATTACCAGCTGGTAAGAAATGCCATGTGGCCCAGCAGGTCACTCACTCCCAAATCCCATGCACAACTGTCTGGTAGTCAGTGTGTAAGACTGACAGTGCAATGCTTCTTGGATGCAGCTCATCAGTTGTGTTACCAAAATGAGACTTCTCATTTGAAAAGCAATAATAGTTGCATTTTCCTAAATAAATTCTAAAGAAGTCCCCCAGCTGAGAACATGTATAGGACGTTGTCTGGGATTCATAGTACAATAATCTGTCTTGAGCATAAATGCATACTTTCCAGTAACAAAGAATCAATAAACATGATTACATTCATAACAACAATTCCCAAGTGTGTATGCAAGCGCTGCCTTTATAATGTTAAGCTCCAATTCTATTACAATAAAAGAACTAACAAAAGAATCACCCTGCCAATTCCAATGCAATCCTCAGTAAATTGTGGCATCAAATATGAAATTTGTTTTAAGGTTGTTCGCGTTCAGGTATTATATCAGGGTAATATAGGCTAGATATGAAGGAGACTGCTCAGGTCTGAAATTCATCAAATCACACACAGCTTTTATATTTTCCAGTGGGGTCAAATGTATATAATTTGACATTTCAATGAAACATCTTCAGAACTATCCATTGCTTGCATATTTGTAGTTATTGATGGATACATGTCGACATTGAATTAGGAGAACTAAAAATAAATATGACATGCTGAAGGACAAAACTGGACGCTGTTGCTTTTGTTTAGTTGTTACCCTCAATTCACTATTAAGGTATCGATTGCTGTTTAATTAGTTTCATCTACCTTTTGAGGCACAAACTTATTTTGAGATATTTTGTAGCTTCCAAAGAGCCAGGGCATGGGCTTAGGCACCAGCGGTGAATTTCCCAATGGTGCTGATCTGGTGAAGGCAGTGATTATTGACCACGTATTCCATGCTATAATGTCAAGGCATCCTTGGCTGGTTCTGAACATTCTCAACTGTGCTTGAAAAATGCAGAGCGCAACTAATCAGTGACTGTAATTTTAAACACTGCAATTCAGTTGTTGTTTGGGGTAAAGAATTCACCAATAGGCTCATACATTTTCTTTCTTCAATTCTAATAACTATTTGTGTCTTTGACATTGGAAAAGCAATTTGTAGTTGGCTCTCTCGCTACACAACAGCGCGAGGCCATTATCACCAAATGAAACATCTTAGAATGGTTAAACATGGATACTCTCCAAACTCACCTGAAAAATCGTGTACATGACAACTGTTAAAGGTCTGTTTCCAGAATATTCGGCAACTTTAAAGACATTAAGGCCCCATTTGTTAATTTCTTCTAATTCCTATCAATTGAACAAACATTACACATGAAGCATAGCAAATGAGAATAAACCTTTAATGAAATGCATTATCTTTAAATTTAACACTAAACATAGCGTGCCACTAACAGATTTAAAAAATACTAATATGCATATTGTTAGCAAACGTGTCATTTTAATTAAAAGAACAATCATCTTTAGCATCTTGACTGCACTATCAGAAAAGGGTGTGTTATTTTTTTCTTTTGGGATCTCAGGAACATATTAATCTGGCCCGACTGATTGAAAAATATAACTGTAAACCAATTGGTCAGATATTTTGCCATTAAAAGATTTGTGTTGCAGTATCAAATATTCCCCTTCATATAGCAGATCAGTAGAAGCGGAGAGGATTATAAATCCAGGATCTGAAATAAACACACCTTTGCCAAGAGATCTTCCTGGTCAGTTTTGACTCCAAATCTTGTAATGCTGGAATTGGTTAAGCTCGAGCTATGCATGAGTTTCTTCACCCCACTGATTTGTGACATTGGCCTCTTTTTCTTTTCTTCTTTCTGTGCTTGTGATGGCATTTCAACCTCATGCTGTTTGTCTGCGAAGACAAAATGTAACAAATCAGAACACTTGTACCCATTGAGTTCCAGCACACTGTGGTCGTCCAATGGTCTTATCAAGAAAACAACGCAGTCAAATCTTTCTGGGGTTTTCCCCAGATGTGTGCCACAACATCACAGAAGAAACACAGAAGAAAAGGCGTAAACAGCCATCAACACCTTTCTACAGGGCTTCAGCTGATCTTCCACAAAGTTCCCGTGGACTATCAGAAGAACTGCCATCGAAATTCCAGTAAAGAATGCAGGAAAATAGCCAACATTATAAGCTCAGCTAACTGTTATTTAGGTTCATGTGCAAGACATACCTGACAACAACCCAAACCCGTTTAGTCCCTTGAAACAAAAACTCACTGGGTAAGTACTGTGCTGATGAAAAGTTTCTATCTCAATTCTCTTTTTTCAGACATGTATTGTATATTTCCTTTTTTTTGTCTGATTTTCAGTATTTGAGGTGCTGTTTTCTTAGAATTACTCTGGGTAATAGGAATAGGCAGAATACAGTGCCTGTTATTTGAACGCAGGTTTTAGCCCATTTAAAGTAAAGCAGTTAGTATCAGTGTTAAAATAGAGTACAGAAATACATCATTCAAATGTGTCAAGCATTTGATGCTATTCTTGCTTTTTATCACTACATGATCCTTCAAATAGTCTTTTCTTGGTACGTCAGAAACATTCTGTGAAACTGACATTGTGCAGATTAACAAAAAAGACATTTTCAAGAATCTCAAATTTTAATTAATTGTTAACAGTGGTTCATCCAGGACGGTTTCCTTATAATTGTAATCATCAGACCTACGACCTTATTACTACCCAACGCCAACCCACATCAATTACTACATGGAGTCTTTGGATTTCTTGACTCCTTTCCTCCTCCAATTGCAACACTGTATTCTGAGTGCTGAGTATCACTTCCACAGACTCTTGTCTTCGGTTAATTGTTCCACTTACCAGCCAGACTGTTCAACAATATTGTCATGAGGCCCACGTTAAGAACAGCAGGACCTTGGTGGCCTCAGTCTCGTTTCTATGGACGATTAGCTGCTCCTCACACACTTTCCCCAATTTTCCATTAATATTGGAGGCTATGATCTCAAAAACCTGCACTAATTTAGATGCAATCTAAAATCTGTTACTCTCTCAAATATTAATATTCTATGAACATTCCCTTACTTCATTCCCAGAAATATGATGTGCAGGCAAGAATGCTCAGTTATCATATACAATGATGTGCAGAGTTCTTCAAGGTATTAAATGATACAGAGGCATTTGTGTTTATTATTTCCATAGTAAGAACAACAAACTTATTCAATTGTGATGATACTGTGCCTTTAAGAAATGCATTTGTGTCATGTTTCTTGTGAGGGGACTGTTTTATACTTCAGCTCTGATTATGGTGCAGATTGTCTACAACTGGCAGCCCACATGCAGAGCAGGTAGAAGAATAACTGCTCCTAGTCAATGGGGCATCTGTTTTAATCTGAGTCAATGCAGTTTTGTTATATTTAAGGCTGTCCCCTGGAGTTTCAGAGTAAGCTTTAATTAGGCTGCTTGACAAGAAGAGTCATGTGAATGAGCAGAGCTAGGCTTACAGAGACACAAGCAGGCAGTTGCTGTTTGAATTTGAGTGGAGTAGCAGCTCTTTCTCTCTTTCTATAAATTGAAGTTTGGGACCTGCTAGAAAATAGGTATCTCACTTCAGAGGTCTGCAAAAGGCAAGAGGTGTTTTCTGCGCCCCCCCCCCTCTCTCTTTCTGGAGTTCTGTTGTTTGAAGGCAAGTCTTTCTCTGGGCACTACTGCCTGAGAGTCAGAAGACAGGTGTCTCATTATATCTCTGTCAAGAGATATTAAAAGGCTGGAAGACTAGAAACCCACGTAAGCCTGTGTATTTTTGCTAACTGAATCTGACAAGGAGTTTATATCTATGGGGAATACTGCTTAAATTGGAACTAATAGCTAGCAGTTAAGAATTACACCTTGTCATGTATTTCAATTGCTAAAAGTTATGCTAATTATTTTTGTTATAGTTAAACTGTATTGCTAAATAAAGTTTGTTGCAATAAAAGCTTCCTAGTGGGTCAACAGAATCACACCTGGTTCAAAACACCTTATACTCACTTTAATGGCAAAATTTAAAAAAATAGTCGGGGTCCTGGCTAATTTCATAATATACCTTTGAGTTTCTAATCTGGTCCCTAACAAATTATCTGTACTTGAAACATTTTTTTATTCATTCGTGGGACATGGGCGTCACTGGCTGGCCAGCATTTATTGCCCATCCCTAATTGCCCGAGGGCAGTTGAGAGTCAACCACATTGCTGTGGCTCTGGATCACATGTAGGCCGGGCCAGGTAAGAACGGCAGATTTCCTTCCTTAAAGGCCGTTAGTGAACCAGATGAGTTTTTCCGACAATCAACAATGGTTTCATGGTCATCAGTAGATTCTTAATTCCAGATTTTTTTTATTGAATTCCAATTCCACCATCTGCTGTGATGGGATTCAAACCCGGGTCCACAGAACATTAGCTGAGTTTCTGCATTAATCGTCTAGCGATAATACCACTAGGCCATCGCCTCCTTCCTGTTACATGTTATCTCTGGGGTTCTTCTTAGAATCTAGTGAAGCTTATCAGAAAATGGAGAAAATGCAAATCAGGCAACCATGCAAAACATATTTGAAAATGTCAGAGTCCCAGGCTGTGGTCCAGAGTGGACCTGTTACTGGAGCAATCTGATAGCTAAGCACTGACTTGTGTGCAACAGGGTTGATGCTTATTGCATCTGTCATATGCTTAAAGTCTAACCCCATCAAAATGACAAAGAGTAAGTCTGACTGTCAGGTGATCTGAGGTGGAAAATGATGTCTGCCTGTGCTTTTTTAAGATTACTTGGAATTCCATGGGATTTCCTGCAGGCTGTGGGAATCAACAAATCCTGACTGGTTTTATTAACTATTTCATGTTTTAAGTTGATGATTTCTATGGAAGGAGCAATTGTTTAAATAATTAAAATGTATCACTTCAAATTTCCCTTATCAAATTTGCATGTTGTTATTTGAAGCTTTAGAATGATATTAAACTTTAGCTTGATATAATTTAGCTATTAGAATTCAACATTCAGGGAAGATGGTGGCATAATGGTAATGTCATTGGACTAGTAACCTAAAGGCCCAGACTAGTGTTCTGGATACATGGGATCGGCAGCAGCTGACAGAATTTATCTCTGGGGTTCTTCTTAGAATTAAAAAAAAACTAGTCTCATTAATGGTGACCATGATAACTGTCACTGATTGTTGTAAAACCCACCTGGCTTAGGGAAGGAAACCTGCCATCTTTGCCTACAGTCATAGAGCAATATAGCACGGAAACAGACCCTTCAGCCCAACCGGTCCATGCCCACGATGGTGCCCTACCAACTTATCCCAATTAGCCCATATCCCTCTAATCCTTTCCCATCCATGTACTTATTGAAATGCTTTTTAAATGTTGCTATTGTACCTGTCTCAACCACTTTCTCTAGCAGCTCATTCCTTAAATGCACCACCCTCTGCGTGAAGAAGTTGTCCCTCGGATCCCTTTTAAATCTTTCCCCTCTCACCTTAAACCTATGCTCTCTAGTTTTCAATTCCCCTACCCTGGGAAAAAGACTATCTGTTCATCCTACCTATGCCCCTCGTGATTTTATAGACCTCAATAAGGTCACCCCTCATTCTCCTATGTTGTAAGGAATAAAGCCCGAACCTGGCCAGCCGCTCCCTATAACTCAGGCCCACTAGTCCTGGCAACATCCTTGTAAATTTTCTTGGCACTCTTTCCCATTTAAGAATGTCCTTCCTATAACAGGGTGACCAAAACTGTATACAATACTCCAAGTGCGGCCTCACCAACGACTTATACAACTGCAACGTAATGTCCCAACTCCTATACTCAGTGCCCTGACTGATGAAGGCCAGTGTGCTAAGCTTTTTCACCACTCTGTCCAACTGTGACACCATTTTCAACAAACTGATGCCGCTTTCAACGAACTGCCTAGTCTGGTTTACATGTGACTCCAGACCCACAGCAATCTGGTTGACTCTTAACTGTCTTTAGAAACGACCTAGTAAGCAACTTAGTTCAAGGGCAATTAGGGATGGGCAACAAATGCTGCCTAAATTGCCAGCAATGCTCACATTCCAAGAAATAATCAAGAAATACAGCGCTATTAGAAGTTATTTAAAGAAATACAAAAGAGAAAAAAATTCAGAATTCTTTGAAGCCTTGCTAGTGAATTGTTAGTTGATTAGATTCTCCTAGACTTCACTTGCCTCTTGGAGAGATTGCAATTCTCTCTATATTTTAAGTGCACAGATTCCAAGATAGCCATTAGAAAGTGTTTCTTCAATTCATTAACACCCAAATGAGTCTCCAGATTGTATAAACAAGCAGCCATGTTAACTCTTGGACCTAGTAGGTTAATCCTTCAATATGTAAATTTTATTTGTTATTAGTGCAAAATAGAATGTAGATGCAAATTGCTACCATGTTAAGGTTAGTTTAGTCTTTAATTTACCTTTGTTAAAATTAAAAGTGATCTTGATTTTTAAGGTTCGTGCCAAGCGCCAGTGGATGGAGATCTGCATCAATTACTCTATGAATAAGTAGCAAGCTCCTACTTTTATTTAGGCTTTCAGAGGAGATGGCAAATAGAGTGCAGACAAATTGTTTTCCATTAGGCTAAGAAGAAAACAAATTGCTGGGTGAATGACTCCGGGCAATTACTGTAGACCTCCTCGTGGGAGGTTTCAGTGGGCTGCCAGATTTTGTGATGCAGAATTCCCCATGTGGTCTCTCAGCTAGATGCAGGGTAGAAAGGTGGCGATAACAAAAATAAAACAAAATCTATTTCTGTATTAGAGATTTATACCATACCTCGGCTGCAGTCTAGCTAACTGAACAGCTTGCTGGTGGGCAGTGATAAATCACGTTGTAGTTCATGACAAATAACAAGGACCATATTTTCTGGCAGGAAAGTTTCAGCTATTTACACAAAATCCATTCAATATAACTTCCTAGCCCTATCAATTTATAACTTTAAATAAAGTCCCAACATTCATTGCTGGCTAGCTGTACAATTAATTGTCACGATCCAAGGCTTGTCCACAAATAGCAACCATTCCACGATATTGTCAAATGATTCTAATCTTCCTTGACAGAGATTTAATGACCAAAATAGGTAACCCAGAGTAAAACCTTGTCTCACTTTCATAATCAGATCTCTTCCCACCACCAAGCAATTTCCTGCACAATTTGGCCAATAGACTGAAGCACATTTCAAAAAGCAAGGCACAACCTTGTTAATGGAAGACATAATACCAGGCAGAATTCTCCCACCTCACCTGCAGCTGGGATTTTCTGGTCCCACTGCTGTGAATAGAGATTTGGCTGAGCGCCAAATGGCAGTGATGAGACTGGAGAATTCTGGCTACCATTTTTATATAATGCCCAATTCAAACAACAAGCTCCAGTCATTTTGTTTTACTTACCTTAAATAAAGTTTATGTGGATGATGGAAGACTATTGCTGAATGCTATATTTTCAATGACAAGATTTGATAATTAAGCAATTGCTGTTATTTCTGTAATGTTATCTACATAAAATAATGTATCAATCTACCAAAGCATGGCAGTATAAATATTTATTTTTTCTTGTTTTTATAATCCTTATAATAAATTGATGTAACTTTCTTATAGGAGCAGATTCCCAAAACAAATATGCAAACGCTGAATCACTATTCGTAATGTGAAGTTTCAGGAAATAATGAAGAAATGGGACCATCTGTTTCACTGTTTTTCCATTAACCTTTAGTTGACTGCTCTTGCCCTTAAAGGCAATACCATGAGCTTTCTCCAGACAATGAAAAAAACACATGGATGGCGGTCATTGATAGCGGTGGATAGGGCTAACTTTTTGCGAAGCTGTAAAACGGGTATGTCCTTTCATGCTTACACAGGTCTGCAATCTGATGCTTAGCTGACAGAAAATGGCATTTTTATTTATTTACAAAAACAACATTGGTAAGATTACCATTCTTCTTTATTACAAATGAAATGCTACACCGAGTACAATATAGTTATTGCCTACGTGCCCCTATAGGCTAAGGATTTTAACAGATTATGGTTATTTTGACAACTGACATATTGTATGGGAAAACTTGAAACCTCATCCTCTCATCCTTGGGCAGTGGTGCAAAGTCTGAATGTTACCCACACTTGAAATGCAGATTCACTTCCCTGTTTACTTTTGAGAATAATAATGGGGATTAGGAAATGATGCTGTCTGTTATGCTTACTTCCTCCTGATAGTTATACACATATATTTTATAAATTATAATGTTTTTCTCCGAATGGTCAAATTGAAACTGTTCATGTCGGGGTAACTCATTATTTTAATTGCAAGGCAATTCATTCTTCTTGCATTTGACAAACACACATAATCAGGTCATTAAGTAGTTTCTCTGGAGATAATTGCGAGGAACTGCATCGGAAGAAGTCAGATCTTAAAGACTTTCATAAGTGTTTTCTGCTGTTGTGGTAATAATCTAAGGCATTCACATCAAACACTTGCTTAGTCAGATCAATCATGGAGCAAGCTTTAGTGGAAACAAAGTAAAACTGTTCCGGTCACTGGGACATTAACTATCGAAGGTAAAGTTCCTTCATATTTGTCCAAATTAATCTGGATTCAGACACCAACAACTTTACCATCCATTTCAAGTGGATTAATTTTGTTCCAGAAGAGTGGGATTTTTATTTCACAATATAAATCCTGACTGTTCAGAAATGTTCTGCAGGTGAGCTCCGACAATGCAATTTTTTAGGTTGAGGTTAAAACTTCTCAATTATTCATTATGTGACAGTCAGTCAGCCGTGGGTGATCTCATAGCAGCTCAGGGTATTGGCCGTGCTTGATGTTGACACGCGCAGCTTTTTCAATCTCCCATCTCGCAATAAGTAATGCTAATAGTCTTGTGTTACGCGCACAGATTATAAATGAGTCATAAATGGTGTTTTGTTGAGAAATAATATTTTGTTGAGAAATAATATTTTGTCAGACTTCTAAATACTGACTTCAATTTTGAAAGTGCAATAGTTGTGAATTATTTTGTTACAGATATAAAATTAGGAATTTATGGATTATCTGCCGAATGCATTTTAATTAACCACTGAATAAAATTATCTGCTCCTTTTTAGCCATATATTGCCCATTTTCCATTCTATGCCAAATTTCTGTGTCTGTTTCGGTTACATTGCCTTCACCCCTCACACACTCCACATGTCACATCCATGCCGCCTCATACCCCACCCATCCCCTCCATGCCAATCTATGCCCCGTACCCACCTCCCACAGCTCTTTATGGTATCTGTACCAACTTAATGACAACTCATGTCAATCCACTCCCCCCCACCCACCCACCATCCTTTGCCTTTACACTTACCATGTAACTCACCAAGTAACCACCATGGACAAATCTCATTCATTAAAATAAAATATTATATTTACATTCCTTCATTTACATAAAGCCTTAAAACAACAAATATTGCATTCAAGTGCACAATCTCTTATACAGGCATGCATTTGAATTCATAGTCCCAAATCAAAGACCCTATAACACGTGCACCTGTAACTCAAATTGTGAAAAGTCAGACAGACTATGTGATAATGGACGGTTGTGAAATCAGTCACACAACAGTAATCCAGTAATGGAAGTTCTCATGTTTATGCGAACAGACAGGGTGAAATAGCAAGCAGTGACTTTTTTTTAAACACTCCAGATATTTTTTAAAGATTTAAAGGGCAGGATTTTAAAATTCCTTCACAGCTCCCATTGATAGGTGCTTTTGACAGTTTTGACAGTTGATTTTGACAGGTGTGTTGACTATTCCAACAACTCAACAGCTAATGAATTTATGTGCTTTTATGCACATTTACGCCTACTTTCAATAATTCCAAAAGGCAACTTACCACCTTCAAAGAGCAACTGACCTCCCCCAAAGGTGCCCTGGGACCATATCCAAAGTGGTCTTCAAAGGGTACCCTGGCTATGCAAATGAATCTGCAAAGGTCAGACTTACTCTTACCAAGTGTACACTGCATGCTTCAAGATTCACACTCCTGGGATACAAAAATTCGACTTCAATGGAGACAGCTGGTGATATAAATGGCCAGCTGCCTCCACAGGCCCATCAGCCCACCAAACCTCTGCTGATATGCATTTTCTATCCCTCAGTTCACCTCCCATTCGTGTGTCTATCAAGAACGTTGGATGTTGCTAATGTGCCTGCTTCCACCACCTCCACTGGCAGTGCGTTCCAGGCGCCCACCACCCTCTGTGTGAAAAGCTTTCCCCGCACATCTCATAAGAACATAAGAACATAAGAAATAGGAGCAGGAGTCGGCCATCTAGCCCCTCAAGCCTGCTCCGCCATTCAATAAGATCATGGCTGATCTGATAGTGGGTTCAGTTCCACTTACCCGCCCGCTCCCCATAACCCTTAATGGTTAAAAATCTATCTATCTGTGACTTAAACACATTTAACGAGGTAGCCTCTACTTCTCCCGTAAACCTACCCCTCTCACCTTAAACCTCTGCTTTCGTATAGTTCTAAGTTATTTCTCACAATAGAGAAATTTGATATTGCACAAAAATAACATTTGTTTTCAGGATCATTGAGGTTGTTCAGCAGTAATGATGTCCTTAGTACTCCATTAAAAACATACTTAGACCTTATTCAACAAGGCATAATTTTTTTAAAGGGTTTTTACAACAAAACTAACAGTGTTGAGTTCTCATCAATTCACTGCTTTCTAATTGGCTGCAGACTAATGGGTCTTCAACAGAGTGGCCGCAAAATCACCAACAGCAGATCATGGATTTGCACACTCTGTTGTGCACATGTGAACTCCATGCATTGGATTTTCCCTGTGTGGGAGGGAAGCAGAAGTCAAGACTGTTCCCCATTGGGATTGTGATGGTGACACCCCCTTAGTTGGCATGGAGATAACTTCTCCATTGAATTAAGGGAGGTGGACAGGCTCTTGAAGATGTAGGGCCAATTAAAAATCTTCCAGCTGCAGAAGAGCAGCAGCCTGCAATGAATGGTAAATAACTGAGAGGGCATTATAAAACGGAGGCATCCTCTCACTGACTCGCTCAATCTTAAATTTAAAAACAGATACTGCAGTTAGGTCACCATCAAACCCTCTACAGGATCATCTGTAGCTGTACTTGCACCTAAACAGGTAGGAAGGGCTTCATGTCCTGCCTGGAATGCTAGACCACCAGCCTGCCTCTGGGTGCCCACCTCCAGGCAGTTAATCCCTGTTGGACCTCTTCAATTGGCCTGAACAAAGTTCTTAATGAGCTTAAACAGCTTCCCCTGGTCATATGGAGGCGATTAGCCCTGCTGACCCCAAACCCAACTTCGCCAAAATAGCCAGTGTTAAGAATGATTTCGGAAATGCATTTTGAAAAAGGTCATGTATATTTAACAATGAGACTCCATCATCAAATTCACCTCAGCTCTCACACGAAAAATAAAGAGCAGTAAAAATAAACCAGGCTTAGAACAGTACTCACCTAAAAATGTACTGGATATGAATTCAGAGACCTGGTTGCCAGATCGGCTCATCTCAGAGAGGTGAGTAAGCTCTCGATTGAGCATCCTTTTGAACTGTAAAAACAATGCACAAGAAAAAACAATCAATCTCAATTTGTGATAATTTAGTGTTTGGTTTCAAATTAAAATACATTTTATTCAATGTGCTTGCTATCAAAGGACATATTATTTGGATGCATCCTTTGCATTGGCCATGATCACTCTTCTTCAATGTATGCTCTACCTATTCATTATTTTTACATTTTCATGGAGTTAGGCTGAGTTGGAAGGCCTTTAAAAATGGCAGGTGGGAGGTGATTCTGGGATTCTCACTCCATCCTATTTCAGATAATTGTCACCAGTGCAGGATAAGCCAGGGACGTGGAAAATGTATTAGTAGAAGGAGATATCTGTTTTTTCCAGATGGCCTCATTATGAATGCTTGATCCCAGAACAACTAATCCATTCAGCTCAGCAGGCAACATTGACACAATTTATTGAGAGGAGTGCAAGCTTTGTTTAACTGACATCACTATTACCTTGAAATAAGTTATTCTTTCTTTGATGTGTTTTTTTTCAATATCTGAATGTTTATTTACACAATATTAAGAGATCTGAAGTGGATAAAAACTTCTGACATTGATACTATGAATGGCGACAATTCATTATAATATGAGCAGTTCCTTTCAAACCATCCATTTGCCTTGAGTCCCTTGTGAATCAAAAATCTGCCCAACTTAGCCTTCATGTTCAATGGGGAAGAGAATTCCAAATAACCTTCTAATGAAATAAACTGCCCATCATGTCTATCTTAAATGGAAGACCCCTTAATTTGAAACTGTGCCCTCAGTTCAATATTCCCCTATGAGGGGAAACATGCTTTCAGCATCAACCCTCTCAGCCCCCGTCAGATTCTTATGGCCTGGATATTCAGTCCTTGGGTGGGTGTGCTGAGTCAGGAATTTTCCCGGCTCACCAGACTCATCTTGGGTAAAAATGCCCTGAATGGCAGGATCTTTGTTCCGGGGATGGGTAGCGGGATCTGATTGGGCCCATCTTCCTGGATGCCAATTAGGGGTGGCTACAGGGGCTGCTGAGTTCCAAGGCAGCTGTTTAAAAGGCCTGCCTCAGCTCTCTAGGACTTTGTCCTAGTTGCTTCCTTAAACATTAGGCCCTCTACCCCTTACACCCCGTCATCAACTCCCCATACCTATACGCGCCAACTCATGTCAACCTATGCGTTTGTAACCAACCCACATGGTCCTTTATAGCCCCTATGACAATTTAGCGCTCACGTATGTCTGTTTCTGTCTCCCACCCACTACCTTTTGCCCTTACACTCTCCATGCCAACTGACCCAGTATCCACAATGGGCTATCTCAAGGGCCATGTTGTGATGAACTAAAATAAAATTCTAAATATCTATTAGAGACTTCATTCTATTAGAAAAAATCTCTAATTCATGAAAGTGCATTCAATACAATTAAATCCCCTCAATCACTTAATCCCTTATAAAAATTAAGAATTGTATTCATATCCCCCACATTAAAGACAGCTAATCATCTGAAAGCCTCTTTGAGCCTCTCAATTGAACTGTGAACTTATAGCCCCCATGATAATAATTGGTTGTGGAAAGCAGATAATCATTAATAATGCTATAATGGTAGCCTTTGGGGTTATGTCAACCAACAGCTATTGAAACTGCTAGAATAGATCTTTTCCAATTCAGACACAGGCAGGCAGGTTTTTTTAATGAAGTTTTTTAAAGGGCTGGCCCTGTAAATAACTTGACCCATTTACAGCACCACAGACTTTGGTCGGAATTTTACCACCATGCCCGCCCCAGAATTGGGGCGGGCGCGGCTCGCAGAACGAAATTCTCCATTGGCCTCTGTCAGGATTTTACAAGCCTCACCCGTGCGAGGTCGTAAAATACCAGTCATTGTGTGTCCTTCCTGAGCATTTAGGACTACTCCAAAGATATGTACCTCCAACACTGTGGAATAAGGGCTTTACTCCAGCAAAATGTGGGCCTGTTTGAACTCAGTATTGAATTTCCCATATGTGTGTGACACCCTGGTTCCCCCTCCTCCTGAGTGAAAAATGTTTCTGTTGGAAATGGAGGCAGGAATTCTAGATCTGACGTTCATCCGCCGTCTTGGATATGCATAGCTCTGCAGAAATCCAGGCCTATATTTTTTAATAAAATCACTTCATTCAACTTAAGGTTAACTGTTCTGCCCCTGGTACAATACCTCTAAAAATCCATCTTATAGACTGTTTAATTGCTTTGTGATTTTTCAATGATTTCAAGTTTTTTTTTCACCGTTCTTTTGTTTTTCTCTGCTAATATCTTCCCTACCCATGGGGAGTTTGTACATGGTGCGGGAAAGTCTTACATTCTTCCAGGGCTATGATCCCTGTTGCTGTTTCGTACTGCACCCAAGAGTATGTGATGGTGGAATTTTCCCAGTCCTGGAGGCAGATCTGGAAGAGTGGGGAGGCAGTGATGGATTTCTGCTGCCAGGCAGCTTACCCAGGAGTGGGCTGGGAAGAGAATCCATGCAGGCAAGCAAAAAAGCCACAGCTATTTAAGCTCCAATAAGGGATGACTCTGTGACATTGCTGGCATTTTTCCATTGCAGAGTAGCTGCCCGCCACATGCGGAGGCTGCCTGATCATTAGAGGTAACCTTCCTTTGGCAAGCCAGGGATTTATCGGAGCCAGAAACTCCATACCACAACTAAGGGACTGCAATTGCTGCTGTGGCCATTGAGTGGATTGTCTACCCTGATGCACGTATTGCCTAGACCCTGCTTACTGGATCCTGGCCTTGATTATGATTGTGTAGGCCAGCCTAGAGATGCCTCTATGTTGAGGTGCCCTCATGGTTTTTATCTGCATTGCAGCATCCAGACTCCCATTGGTGCAGTCTTGGTTCCAGATCTGACCCTCTGATTGTACAAGCAGCATCGAGAACCCGCCCAGCATCCATTATTTTGAGTTTAGAGACAGCCTCATGGAAAATTGCTCAGCCTGTCTCAATGTTGAATGAGTGGGCTTGGAACCCCCATTTGGCCCATGTCAGGTTCTTAAGCCTATGGGAAAATCTAGCACTGTCCTTCAGCAAGATAGTTGGTTGTTTGGGAGCTGGATCACTGCAGGGACCAATCCTAGCTGTACCTGGTAGCCACAGTTGGGTACTAGCAATGGTCAGAGCTATTACATCTCACAATCAGCAGTTCAAATCAAAGCTCTGCAGTCCTGCCACATCCAGTCCTGAATGGTGGTGGACAATTAAATAACTAACTGGGGGAGGAGGCTCCACAAATATCACGAATCATAATGATGGGAATGCCCAGCACATCAGTGCAAAAAACAAGCATTTGCAACAATCTTCAGCCAGAAGTGCCTAATGGATGATTCATCTCACCCTCTCCCTGAGGTCTCCAGCATTACAGATGATAGTCTTCATCCAATTTAATTCACTCTACGTGATACCAACAAATGGCTGAAGGTACTGGATACTGCAAAGGCTATGGGCCCTGACAACATTCTGGCAGTAGTACTGAAGGCTTATGTTTCAGAACAAGCCATTCTCTTAGCCAATCCACTCCAGCACTGCTACAATACTGGCATTTATCCGGCAATGTGGAAAGCTACCCAGGGATGTTCTGTCTACAAAATACAGGACAAATCCAACCAGGCCAAATTACTTCCCCATCAGTCTACTCAACATCAACAAAGCGATGAAAAGGTTCGCTGGCAGTTCCATCAAACAGCAATTATTCAGCTTTAACCTGCTCACTGATGTCAATTTCATGGCATAATTCTCAACCCAGTGAAAATAGCAAACAAAATTCAAAATTATGGCCCCGCAGTCCTCCACCTTGGAATTTTCAACTCGTATTTGCTCCTAATGGGGAGAAAAAAATTCAGCCCCAGGTAGCTCAGCAGAGAATAGGAATCAAATCTGACCCTTTTGGTTCAGTTGGCTGAGGTTCTCAAGGGGTTAACAAGCTTATTTTTCACCAGGGAAGATTAGGCACTGTTTTAACGTGAATTAATTTGCAGCGAGACAGGGAGACAAGTGTGAAAAAAAAAAATCACCAGAGGTTTTGTCACGGCTTTCATTTTAGAAGTAGCGAGTCACAGAATGACTGATGGCCATGTGCCTATACCTCAGGTGGAATCAATAATCTGGAGCATGAGAAGCTAAATATGCAAGTAAAATAGGAAAAATCCAGCTGAAGATGTAGTCAAGACAGAAAATAAGTGCAACACATATGGTGCTTCGATAGTTTCACAACGTAAATGTAATTTCCACATTTCTACACTGTTCCCTGAAAATATTTCAACTCAGGAGTGGTAATCATATTAGATGAAAGCTTTGTGCTTATTTTTAGAATAGATCTGGCTCTTTAGAGCCATGCAATTTCATTATGTAAATTTAGCAAGAGAATCAGTTGCTGAAGTGTAAAGTAACTTACGAACTGCTGCCTTTGTGATAACACTGGTCAGAGTTATTACCAGGCTTCAAACTGATTGATATTTCAAATGAAAGCTAAAGCAACTGGCCAGATCAATACAGCTGCTGCCGTCATACTCAACCGGATTGCATTTTGACAAAATACAAGCAGCTGATCTATAGTTATCAGATAGACTTTATAACACATTTGAGCACATTGCTGTCACATGATAAAATGGCTTGAACAAGCAACCTCCAATGTCAAAATGGAGGTAGTGGGTGGTGTGTGCGAAAAGGATCTTGGGGCTATCACAGAACAATTGATGTGCATCTTTATACAAAGACTTTTCTTCAAACCCATTATTTTTCCTCAAAACATCATGGCACAAAATGCTTAATTAACAGCAGTGAAAAAGGGTTGAGAAGATTATTCTGAAAGGAAGTTATTTCTGAAAGGAAGGTCAACAGAACAGAATTTTCAGATACAATTCAATCTATAAAATGTACTGAAAAGCTAGAAAAGTCAGATTAGAGTTGATTATATGATCTGAGTGTGAACCATTAAGAAAGGACATATTTCCTTCATGATCAATCCTGATGATCTGATATTTAACCTAATTATTAATTCACCATATGGTTGAGTAGGAACAGTTTTAGATTTCTTGATGAATTTTGCTTTTAATAATTTTAGAAAAAGTTATTCTTGTTGATCACTAGACTTTAATATGTTTCCACTTAATTTATTCCATTAAATCCTCATAAATGGAGATCCTGGAAAATTAGTACTCATAAGTATTGTTGGGAGGAGATTTTGCAGATTAAACTGGACACAAATTCAATCTAGTGATTATTCCATCTGATTAACAGTACATACGTGTCAGAGAATCCCCTGATGTTCCAATGACCCTGTTCATTGCTAAGCAAACCACACTACTGACTGAATTCCACTTGCGGTAAGCATTACTTAATTTCAAAAAGAAAACTCACAACACCTTATAAAAATGACATAAAATGCCTGTTTTTAAAAAAAAATCATGTGATTGATTCGAATTGGAAATAACTCCATGGTATCTCAGGGGACCCTCGACAGAAATGTGCTTCAGCAGTTTTGCAATTACCACCATCTTCATCTGAATTAACAAAGACAAGTGTAAAGCCAGAGCCTATACATAAAGAGGGTAGCTGCAGTACAATCCCTGCAGATACATTCACAGCAAAATACATTCAGATACAAAGGTCACAGTAAAATTAAATAGTTAAAAAGGTAAACTTCTATTATAATAATATTAATAATGATTATCACTTTAAATTTTATATCAGGATAAAAGCAGGTTTGGTTTACATACCTTTATGTAGCCCCAAGAAACAGAAAGCAAATAATTAGCTTCAGGCATCTTGCAATTCTGTTCTCACAAAAAAACCCACTAAGAAATGTAGTAAAATCTGAAGTTCCCCAAAGACTTGGATCGAAGCAGTCCCAGAAATCAGTAAATCAGGTTATTCATACAGCAGGTATGTCTGGAAAATATGGCTCTTAAATCCCAATGCTTTGTCACCTGTTTGGTATAAAGTGGCCATTTGTGGAATCCAGTTTGGTACAATAGAGTTTACAAAATCAATGGAAAATCCTGGCCAAAAGGAGTGCCTTAGAGAGGTATCTATGGACAAGAATCTCCTTGGAATATTAGTTAATGAATAATGCATGTGAGGATGCTTCGCTGCTGAAAGGACTGGTTCTGCTCACAGATACCAAATAAGGGCCTGAACACACAACTACCATGCACGCTATTCGGTGAATCCACCTACTTAGCAGACATGACAGCCAATGAATTCTTACTCTGAGGAACAGAGACAAGGGTGTGCTTCTCAAAAAGCTAGGTACCTGCTGCTGATTGGCCAAATTGAGAGCATATCCTCGGGGATTAGGGGTTTGCTTCATTACTCCATTAAATGCCATTTAATGATAATTTTCCTTCAGCTTAAGCTCTATGCAAACGGTTGGCTAGGCTTCATATTTCACTGTCAGCTACTAACAAGGAATTCATTGTACATCACACCTTCTACTCTTAAATCATAATATAAGTGCAACATAAAATGTAGTCAATTATTTCTTGTTCCTTCCTGCATTGTGCAAGCACGCCTTAGTGAAACGACAAAGGAGCTCCACTGACAACATCTGCAGAGATGCCTGCAGGCTGTACCTTCCCAGGGAGGATGAAAGGAGTAAATTGTGATAGATTAAACAAAGGCAGCAGCTGAATTCTTGTCTCCTACCTTGATGCTGACATCATTTCTTTCATCAAGCTTTGGCTTAATTCAACCTATTGACTTTTATATTGAGCAAAGGTTTTGGACCTGGCATTTATGTCAAATACTTCAATCGAGAGAAGATTGAAATTCTCACTGAAATGTTACTGCTTTCCTATTGCACTATAAGATTTGTTAAATGTTTTACTATCTCAAACAATGATTTTATAAAAAGCATTGTGAGAATAGGGCATAGCCTTTGAAAACAAGGAGCTTTTTCCCCATTTAGGATAGCATGGCAAGAGATAAAGCCACAGATAACAATAATGTTTCACAAATTTACTGGCTGCAGGAAGCCGAGGGATTGTGAAAAGTTTAACTGGGTAAATCTCAAATTTCTTTTTGCCCAAATGTCTGTTCAGCTGCTTTGGTTCAGCAAATAATTGTTAATATTTCCTTTAAATTTGTGCATACTTGGTGCTTTGCTATACCATATGGAATCGGAAACTACACACAGAAGATAAAAATAGGCTAAGGTTAATTGCTGACAACCCTTGCAAGCCATTGCACAAGAGCACTCTTTTGGTTATATCAAGAGAAACAACAGAATCTCATTGAAAGCTGCCAGAAAGGTTTTACATGGCTTTAGTTGCAGAGTGCAGCCTCACCTGAAAGAAGGGATTATCTAGCACAGAGATCAGCCTGTCCAATATTTGGGCTTCCTGATTTTACAGTGTTTGAAACAGCAAATTCAGTGAGGACGCTCTTTTAGCATGGAGCCTTGTTTACTGGTGGCATAGGTAGATGTCAGCCTAGAATAATATAGTTACAATTCCCTGTCATGTGCACCCAGGAACAGGTGACTTTGGATTTCTGGTTACCAAAGCTCTGCACTATTGCCGTTTTCCTCACACTACAGCTGGGTCTGTTGTGGACACCTTGATTGAGATTGATTGCTAATATTAGTCAATAGCTCTATTATTGGTGCAACCAGAAACCACCAAGATAGCCAAAGACAATCTAGATGGATCCTGGTGTCCATTTTTGCTTCTTGTCAGTGGAAGGCACATCGCAGATGCTGTTTGTCTCTTCTAAATTCAGCCATCTCAACATGCAGGCACATGGTGGCTGAAGTTTGGAAGCTGAATTTAAGTCTGAAGCACAAGAATTTAAGTGTGATGCGATACTTTCTGTTTGCCTGATGAATACAGCTCCATCAACACTCACAAGGCAGAGCAGCACACTTGATTGATACCTCACCCACAGTTCTATTCCAGTGGCCAAGTGATGAAGGATAGAACTGAAAACTGATCTTTACACACCTTATAAGCTTTGCTATAAGAGACATACAATACAAACATGCACCTCCAAACCTCTATTTGAATCTGCCCCCTTACACAGGAGGACTGGTGCATCTTGCAGTCAATGCCCACCACCTGGACACAAGTCATAGAATCATCGAGTTATACAGCACTGAAAAAGGCTTTTCAGCCCACTGCATCAGCGCCAGTCAAAGACAAACCATCCAACTATTCTAATACCATTTTCCAGCACTTGGCCCATGACCTTGTGTGCCTTGGTACCACAAATGCACATCTAAACACTTCTTAAATGTTATGAGGCCCTCTTTCAGGCAGTGAGTTCCAGACTCCCACCACCCTCTGGGTGAAAAGGTTTTTCCTCACATCCCCTCTAAACCTCCTGCCTCTTACCTTGTCATTGATCCCTCCATCAAGGGGAAATGTTTCTTCCTGTCTACTTTATCATAATTTTATACATCTCAATCCACGTCCCTCCTCTGCTCTAAGGAAAATAACCCTCCAATCTCTCTTCGTAACTAAAACTCTCCAGCTCAGGCAACACCCTGGTAAATCTCCTTTGCACTCTTTCCAGTGCTATCACATCCCTCCTATAATGTGGATTCCAGAACTGCACACAGTACTCTAGCTGTGACCTAACCAACATTTCATATAGTTCCAGCATAACCTCGCTGCTCTTAAATTCTATTCCTCGGCTAATAAAGGCCAGTATACCATATACCTTCTTGACAACTTCATCCACCTGTCCTGCTACCTTAATGGACATGCACACAAAGATCCCTCTGATCCTCAGTGCTTCCCAGGGTCCTGTCATTCATCATGTATTCCCTTGCCTTGCTTGTCCTGCCCAAGTGCATCACCTCACACTTATCCAGATTGAAGTAAATACTCAATTATTATGCAATTAACATTCACCACCTCAAACATTCACTGCCTCAATCACTGGCACATTGAGGCTGCAGTGTATACTCCTGACAGTTTCTCTGTTATTTTCTATCTAGTGTTAGTTGGGACACTTAAGAGTTCCTCTGTTCTCTTCTGCTAAAGTGATGAGGAAGCTGCTTTCTCTGAAACTCGAATTTTCCATATACTTTATCACTTGAAAATTGGGATGGTAAAAATTACCCACTAAACATCTGCAACTGACAGGTAATGCGATAATACTCTTCCAAGGATTACCCTATCAGAGAGTTAATTCACGTTGCAGAACATTTTCCACTAGAAACTTGCAGAAAGAGTTCTAAAGCTAACTATCATTCTTCCCTTTTTTAATAGATCTGGGCGGCACAGTAGTTAGCACTGCTGCCTCACAGCGCCAGGGACCAAGGTTTGATTCCTGACTCGGGTCACTGTCTGTGTGGAGTTTATACATTCTCCCCGTGTCTGCGTGGGTTTCCTCCGAGTGCTCTGGATTCCTCCCACAGCTGGTTAGGTGCATTGGCCATGCTAAATTCTCTCAATGTACCCGAACAGGCACCGGAGTATGGCGACTCAGGGACTTTCACAGTAACTTCACTGCAGTGTTAATTTAAGCCTACTTGTGACGAATAAATAAACTTTACTTTAGATTTACCTGAGCCATTCAGTTCAAGTGGGCAGGTAAGTTAACTGCTCCTAAATAATTATTTGACATTCTTGGGCTGGTCATTAGGAGGAAACCTGATAAATATCCTCTCCTAAACAATTTGAGGAATCATAGAATACCAGCATTGCAGAAGGAGACCATTCAGCCCATCGAGTCTGAACTGACTCTCTGACAGAACGTCACACCCAGACCTACCCCCTGTCCCATCTCACATTTATCCCACTAACCCCCTAACCTACACATCTTGGGTCACTAAGGGGCAATTTAGCATGGCCAATCCACCTAACCTGCACATCTTTGGACTGTGGGAGGAAACCGGAGCACCCGGAGGAAAACCCACGCAACACGGAGAGAATGTGCAAAGTCCTTATTTTCTTAAATCCGTATGACAGTTCTCGACTTAAAAAAAGATGAAAAATCAAAGGTACGGGAAGCGTTCCAATGGGTATTTAAATACAAATCTCATCCAGCTCACACAAAATCTTTTTTTATATTATGTCGTGACAGCAGGCGTTCAAACCGCATGACAGAAAAGGGAGTCATCATTGAAATTCATACACCCAGACTTCTGTTCCTTAAATTCTTGAGCGAAATGAGGAGGCTGTTTATTGGAAAATAAAAATTCTCACACAAAATACTTCAAACCTGCAATTCTGATCATGTTTCTGCATTATTAATCAGACACACTTTACAGAGAAATAGTCCAAGTGTTTTTTTTAATTTTAATTTAAACAATCATATGAGCTGACTGAGTAACCATGGTGTCATATAATTTATTCCTGCCTGTTTCGGTTACCAGTTCAGCAACTAAAGTTAAGCACACATCAAATTGTTTTCCTACAAAGGATACTTCAAAAGTTAAATCAAAAATACAAGAAATACAGAAAGTATTCCTGCAGTAAAACTGTTCAGCATCAAAGAGTGCAGCTGGTTAAATGAAAGAGGCTTTCAAAAAGTTAATCAGATGAATAATTCCTGAAATAAATGAGGCCACTGGCATTATCTGGTGCATTGTCAATATTTTATTTCAGACTAATTAACAAACTGTGATGTGTTACAATTGGGAGAAGTCAAGAGGGTCGAGGGTAAAAAGAGGCCGAGGGATGGAAAGACTGATAGAGAATGGGGTGGACTGCAGGAGGGAGAATGGGGGCGAAGGAGGGAGAATGGGGGCGAAGGAGGGAGAATGGGGGCGAAGGAGGGAGAATGGGGGGTTGCAGGAGGAAGATGGGTGGGTGAAGGAGGGAAAATGGGGGGGGGGGTGAAGGAGGAAGAATGGGGGGAGCTGCAGGAGGGAGAATGGGGGGGAAGGAGGAAGAATGGAGGGTGAAGGAGGGAGAATGGGGGGTGAAGGAGGGAGAATGGGGAGTGAAGGAGGGAGAGTGAAGGTGCAGGAGAGAGAATGAGGAGGTGCAGAAGGGGGATTGGTGAGTGCAGGAGGGGAGATGGGAGGTGCAGGAGGAAGAATGGAGGGGTGCAGGAGGGGGGTTGCAGGAGGGAGAGTGGGGGGCACAGGAGGGAGAGTCGGGGGATGCAGGAGGGAGAGTGGGGGGGGGTTCAGGAGGGAGAGTGGGGGGGTTCAGGAGGGAGAGTGGGGGGTTCAGGAGGGAGAGTCGGGGGGGTTCAGGAGGGAGAGTCGGGGGGGTTCAGGAGGGAGAGTGGGGGGGTTCAGGAGGGAGAGTCGGGGGGGGTTCAGGAGGGAGAGTCGGGGGGGGTTCAGGAGGGAGAGTCAGGGTGGGTGCAGGAGGGAGAGTGGGGGGGTGCAGGAGGGAGAGTCGGGGGGGGTTCAGGAGGGAGAATCGGGGGGGGTTCAGGAGGGAGAGTCGGGGGAGGGTTCAGGAGGGAGAGTGGGGGTGTGCAGGAGGGCGAGTGGGGGGGATCAGGAGGGAGAGTGGGGGGTGCAGGAGGGAGAGTCGGGGGGTTCAGGAGGGAGAGTGGGGGGTGCAGGAGGGAGAGTCGGGGGGTTCAGGAGGGAGAGTCGGGGGGTTCAGGAGGGAGAGTGGGGGATGCAGGAGGGAGAGTGGGGGGGTGCAAGAGGGAGAGTCGGGGGTGTTCAGGGGGGAGAGTCGGGGGGTTCAGGAGGGAGAGTCGGGGGGGTTCAGGAGGGAGAGTGGGGGGGATGCAGGAGGGAGAGTGGGGAGGTGCAGGAGGGAGAGTCAGGGGGGTTCAGGAGGGAGAGTGGGGGGGTTCAAGAGGGAGAGTCGGGGGGTTCAGGAGGGAGATTCGGGGGGGGTTCAGGAGGGAGTGTGGGGGAGGCAGGAGGGAGAGTGGGGGGGTGCAGGAGGGAGAGTGGGGGAAGCAGGTGGAAGAGCGAGGGTTGCAGGAGGGAGAGCGAGGGGTGCAGGAGGGAGAGCGAGGGGTGCAGGTGGAAGAGCGAGGGGTGCAGGAGGGAGCGCGGGGGATGCAGGTGGGAGAGCGATGGGTGCAGGTGGAAGAGCAAGGGGTGCAGGTGGAAGAGCGAGGGGTGCAGGAGAGGAGATAATGAGAGCAAGAGAAGTGGATGCAGAAGAGGTAACAGACTCTCTAATTTTTTGTGGAGTGATTTGATTTTAAGTGCTCATCCCTTTAAATTTTTTAATGGATTCATCCTGTATGAGGCTTGCACAGGAAATATCACATTGCTGCACAGCTACCAGCCCAAACAGCTTCAAGGGAGGGTTGGTGGTGGAACTCCATTGTAGTTTACCAGGTGCTGCCAACCTGGACATCCTCACATCGATGAAGGACAAGGTTTTGGAACTTGCGGTGAATGACTGGAGCACTCCATTGGTAGAGGCAGGATTGAAGGAAGTCTGCAGGGTAGTGAGATTGCAAAGGGCATTGTCGACAGTTGAAAGAGAGGGGTGCTACGAGGGATAAGGGGAAGGTGCATCATGCCCTGGTATGCTGTCATAAATAAAGGCAAAATACTGCGGATGCTGGGATCTGAAACAGGAACAGAAAATGCTGCGAAAACTCAGCAGGTCTGAGACCATTTGCGGAGAGAGAATAGAGCCAACTTTTTGAGTCTGGATGACTCTTTGTCAGAGCGAAAGACAAAGAAAATAGGGCAAAATTTATACTGAGGGTGGAAGAAGGGCTGGTGGTGCAGGGAAGGGACACTCTAAGATGGACAATATTAGTTTAGCTAATTATGACACACCTTGCCAATTCTGCTCTCCAAGTGGGAGGTGTTCAAATCATTAACATTTTAATTATCCAACAACATTTTTAAAGAATAAAATAGGATGCATTTTTATTTTAAAATATGCCAATATTAAGAGCTTTCAGATTACCTAATGACTTAAATGCTTATTTTCTGGTGGTTTTAAATTAAAAGTCAAGCCCATATTTGAGCTAAGCAGAAAAGTCACTTGACCGTACAATATTCATTTGCTTGAACAGTTTCCATCATAAATGTGGATAATATAATTTATAATTATATTAAAGGAAATAATTGACACAGACACCCCAATTTTAACCTAACACACCCAGGTAAGCAGGGCAGGTTCAGGTTAGAGCTTGCTTTATACACCACGTGTCCTAATGAACTCAGTGAAGCGCTAAATTGAATGGATGTCAAACAATTCAGTGCGAGCAGGCAGGGACCTCATTTTATTTTAAATCTTAGAGCCTCGCCAAAAGGCTATGTAGCAGCAATAGTATAAAAGGGATGATAAAAATGTTTAAAAAGTTAACAAGATACTCTGTCAGAGAGTGGGTGCAGACGCGATGGGCCGAAAGGCCTCTTCCACACTCAATCATAGAACCCTACTGTGCAGAAGGAGGCCATTCGGCCCATCGAGTCAGTACCAACAACAATCCCACCCAGGCCCTATCTCCAGAACCCCATGCACTTACCCTAGCTATTCCCCCTGACACTAAGGGGAAATTTAGCATGGCCAATCCACCTAACCCACACATCTTTGGACTGTAGGGATTCTATGATCAGTGACAGCTTTGCTAACCAGGGTTGCTACTTTGTACTGATATATTTCTGGAAGTTTCATCACATGACCTCCCAACTTCAACTGTCCAGCCCTAAAACCTGGTTACCCCATCCCCAATATTTTGACCCAATTTCCAAGATTATTACCACATCTTGAATATGTTTACAATTAATTCAGAAAAGTATGTTAAAAAAAATAGTTTTAGTCTCATAATGATCTTTTCTGTCCATGAGATTAATATTTTATTTCAGGACAATTCAGGAGGACATTTTATTTGATTGTTACTTCTATGACCCTAACCTGTACAAACCCACCATTGCATTTCCCTACACTATAACAGCGATTACAGTCCAGAAATAATTTATAGACTCCTTAACTGCTGTAGGACATGATGAGCCTATGAAAGATACTGTATAAATGCAAGCCTTTTCTTTCATTAGAAATGCACAGAAAATAATATTTACTGATGTAACTGAGGAAACTTTGCAGCTGACAGATATTCTCAGAGGCAGCACCATTTAAAACCCTGTCCATTGCCGAAGGAAATTCGTGCTCTCAGAAACCATCAGTATCACATTTGTAGGAAATTTATCCTAATTATAGTTGCTCATGGCTTTATTCCATAAATAGAAAAAAAAACTGTTTTGAAGGTATTGAGATCTTTAAGATCACAAGGATTAGAATACCTTAAATATGTCTAGCTATGGGTGGCACGCTGGCACAGTGGTTAGCATCGCTGCCTCACAGCGCCAGGGACCCGGGTTCGATTCCCGGTTTGGGTCGCTGTCTGTGTGGAATCTGCACTCTCCCCGTGTCTGCGTGGGTTTCCTCCGGGTGCTCCGATTTCCTCCCACAGTCCAAAAGATGCACTGGTTAGGTGGATTGGCCATGTTAAATTTTCACTCAGTGTACCTGAGGAGGCGCTGGAATGTGGTGACGAAGGGATTTTCACAGTAACTTCATTGCAGTGTTAATGTAAGCCTATTTGTGACACTAATAAATAAACTTAAACGATAGGAAGTGGACAAAGAACAAAACTACAGTTTTTCCAACTTCATGCTCCCACCAGGATCCCTTGCCTGCCCAAGAAATTTGAAAATTCAGGTGTACATGATGTTCCACTTGTCCTTTAGCTCGAGAGCGAAATATGTCAGTGAGTGTCATGAAATCTGTTGGGGTGATGTGACGGTTAAGCTGACTAGTTCACATCGTGTCCAACATGTGAGATGTGCATGTGAGGCTCGCAACAGCGCTACGCAGCAGTGCTAAGTATGCAGTAGATCACATGAATGACAAGGAGGACTCCTAACGTCTCGAGATTGTTTGCAGGTGAATGGTAGGAGAGTGGTGAATTGAGTAGTGTCAAGGATGGCAATGCAGTTGGCAGGATATGTTATTTGAAGATGCAGTCACTGACCATAATCAGTTGTGTGAGGTCACTGAACTTCTTGACCCGTTAGAGAAAATCTCCATTACAAGGGAGGAAGTGTTAGGTTTTTTAGGGAATATAAAGACTGACAAATCCCCAGGGCCTGATGGAATCTATCCCAGGCTGCTCAGGGAGACGAGAGATGAAATTGCTGGGCCTCTGACGCAAATCTTTGTCTCGTCACTGGACACAGATGAGATCCCAGAGGATTGGAGGATAGCTAATGTGGTCCCGTTATTTAAGAAGGGTAGGAAGGATAACCCGGGAAATTATAGGCCGGTGAGCTTGACGTCCGTGGTCGGGAAGTTGTTGGAGAGGATTCTTAGAGATAGGATGTATGCGCATTTAGAAAGGAATAAACTCATTAACGATAGTCAGCATGGTTTTGTGAGAGGGAGGTCCTGCCTCACTAACCTGGTGGAGTTTTTTGAAGAAGTGACTAGAATGGTTGACGAGGGAAGGGCCGTGGATGTCGTCTATATGGACTTTAGTAAAGCGTTTGACAAAGTCCCTCATGGTAGGTTGGTGCAAAAGGTTGGATCTCATGGGATAATGGGGGAGGCGGCTAGATGGGTGGAGAACTGGCTTGGTCACAGAAGACAGAGGGTGGTAGTGGAAGGGTCTTTTTCCGGCTGGATGCCTGTGACTAGTGGTGTTCCGCAGGGCTCTGTATTGGGACCTCTGCTGTTTGTGATTTATATAAACGATCTGGAAGAAGGTGTAACTGGGGTGATCAGTAAGTTTGCGGACGACACGAAAATGGCTGGACTTGCAGATAGTGAGGAACATTGTCAGAGGCTACAGAAGGATATAGATAGGCTGGAAATTTGGGCAAAGAAATGGCAGATGGAGTTCAATCCAGATAAATGCGAAGTGATGCATTTTCGTAGAACTAATGTAGGGGGGAGCTATATGATAAATGGCAGAACCATAGAGGGTGTAGATACGCAGAGGGACCTGGGTGTGCAAGTCCACAGATCCTTGAAGGTGACGTCACAGGTGGAGAAGGTAGTAAAGAAGGCATATGGCATGCTTGCCTTTATAGGACGGGGCATAGAGTATAAAAGTTGGGGTCTGATGTTGCAGTTGCATAGAACGTTGGTTTGGCCGCATTTGGAATACTGCGCCCAGTTCTGGTCGCCACACTACCAGAAGGACGTGGAGGCTTTAGAGAGAGTGCAGAGGAGGTTTACCAGGATGTTGCCTGGTATGGAAGGGCTTAGTTATGGGGAGAGATTGGGTAAACTGGGGTTGTTCTCACTGGAAAGACGGAGGATGAGGGGTGACCTAATAGAGGTGTATAAAATTATGAAAGGCATAGATAGGGTGAACGGTGGGAAACTTTTTCCCAGGTCGGTGGTGACGTTCACGAGGGGTTATAGGTTCAAGGTGAGGGGGGGGGGAAGTTTAACACGGATATCAGAAGGACGTATTTTACACAGAGGGTGGTGGGGGCCTGGAATGCGCTGCCGGGCAAGGTGGTGGAGGCAGACACACTGGGAACGTTTAAGACTTATCTAGATAGCCACATGAACGGAGTGGGAATGGAGGGATACAAAAGAATGGTTTAGTTTGGACCAGGGAGCGGTGGGGGCTTGGAGGGCCGAAGGGCCTGTTCCTGTGCTGTATTGTTCTTTGTTCTTGGAGCTGGAGGACTTTACTCCTCATTTGACCTCCAAAGCTCTCTACTCCCATTACTTTCTGAGCATGTGTCTGGTGCACTTATGGATATAGGACCTTCCTCTTCCATTCCACATTTTCCACCAAGGCCTCCAGTGGAGTGTCTGAAAACCTTGGAGTCCAATCTGTGCCGTGTTTCAATCTCTCCCAGGTCAGAATCGTTTCTTGTATGACTGCCAACAGCTACACCTCCTCTCTGAGTAGCTCGCTTTAAATGTTGCTTGCCACTCACAGTATTGCCTCCTGCTGATGTGCCTAGTCAAAATATACAGTGAGTGCTGACCAGATATTGAATTCATTTAAATGAGCAGGCAGTGCAAAATTGGGAATCTGTCTGGATGCAAGCAACAGGTATGAGTTAATTGTGTAACCATTTTTGGGAGCTCTCAAATTTAGCCCCACAAGTGCCTACATAGAAAGGTTTTAAAGTTTAAAGTTTAAAAGTTTAAAGTGTAGTTATTAGTGTCACAAGTGGGTGTACATTAACACTACAACGAAGTTACTGTGAAAATCCCCTGTGAAAGTCACTGTTACCACAAATTTAAATGGTCTTTGAAGGTGTGCTTATGTCAAATATTGGACTTTTAGGAAGTCAGGTTTTCTTTGAGACATACTAAAATGATTTAAAATCTACAGCAAGGTGGCTGAATCTAATTACATCACTACATCAGGAGCAATTGAATAAAGAGGATTCTGCTCTCTCTCTCCATCTAAAATATATATATATTTTATTATGTCTTAATTTCTGTAGTATACATATAATTTTGAAGAAAGATTTCAAGTGTACAGCAGCATCTCCAGAGAAGAAGAAAATACTTGGGACTTTGGCAATTGGACCTAGCTCGCGGGCAATTGGGACTAGTTATTTATGGGCCAGAATTCTCCGGCCGATCACACCCCGCCACCGCTGCCAGCGAGAATGGAAAATTTGACACTCAGCCAAATCTCTGTTCACTACAGCAAGACTGGAGAATCCCGGCTGGGGACGAGGTTGGAGAATCTGGCCCACACTCACATTACATAAATAGTTAAGTACGCACTAAAATTAGCAACGATATCCTCATCTTTGTGGGGATTGATGGTATAGTGGTAATGTCATTAGTCTAGTAATTCAAAGGCCCAGGCTAATGTATTCGGGTCAAGAGCTCAAATCACATCATGGCAGCTGGTGGAATTTAAACTCAATTAATAAATCTGCAATTAAAATCTATTCTTGAATGATGACCATGAAAGCCATTGCTGATTGTTGTAAAGACCGATCTGGTTCACTAATGCCCTTTAGGGAAGAAAGCCTGATGCCCTTCCCTGGTCTGGCCTACCTATGATTTCAGACCCACAGCAATGTGGTTGACTCTCAACTGCCCTCTGAAATGATCCAGCAGGTCACTCAGTCGAAGGGCAATTAGGGATGGACAACAATTCCCAACCTTGCCAATAATATCACATCCCATGAAAAAATAAAGAAATCCAAAAGAAAACCCTTTTGTGATCAAGCGAGGAAAGGAAAAGAGGGGTGGTCCTTCAACCTCTTCGCACTTGGTTGTAACAGTTGTAAAACAGTCACACCAACAATAGCTTTTAAATTTAGTAAGTCATCTAAACTCTTGATTAGCATGTTGCTTTGAAATTTTTTTCCATTCATTTTTCTATAGTTTTGCTCATTTAAGTTAACTTTGTAACATTTATTGTCTGGCTATAAAAAAAATGCTTGATCAATGCAGCAATCTCCAGGATCCATTTGTGAAACTTAGGTCAAATTTCACGATATTGAAGAGTAGTAGAAGTAGTTGTAGAAAATTCGTTGCCTCTCTGCAACTTTCATAAATTAAACAAACTCGAATGTATAGGGTTAAAAATGGAATTTCCTGAATGGGTTGAACAGATGAACCAAGGTTGCCGAGCAACAGAACATGTTTTGTTTTGGACTGTAACGTAGTAGGCAACTCTCCAGTTACTGAAAATATACAGACACTTTGTAGTTGGCATTCCTGATTGGTCTGGAATGACATGACATTTTAAAATCCTGTTTAGAATGTCTACTGCGTGACTGCTCGAGAGTATCAGCTCCTGTCAAGTGGCCATCACTGGATATTTTCCAACCCAGGTAAAGGTTGAGCTTAAATTGTCAGGGTGACGTAAGGGTTTATAAACTCTTCAGTAAATGTTTTCCCACATTTGACACATTAGCAGTCAATCGATAAAAATCAAACCTTTAATGCTTCCAATCAGTATAAATCAATGCAATGAATCTGTCACTATGAGGTTTACCTCACTATCAGAACTAAGGCATTATACAGTGCTGCTTTCAAAGCGTCAGGCCCCACTGTTGATGTACGAGGTGAAATTCTTGGCAGACAGATGGTAGAACTACAATTCAACTCAGATCACAAGGCACTGCACACACAGAACTGACATTACACACATACCACCGCATGCTCTTCAGTGTATAGCGAGCAGGCAATACTTTCACAGGAAAAGTATGTGGCATATCACCAGCCCCTGTAAAACGTGACTGTCAGAAATCTGATGAACCCACATTTTCCTTTTATAAGATGGTGATTGAGTGTTGGACGTTTCGAGCATTTTCTCTTTCAATTTCAGATTTCCAGCATTGGTATACATTATTTACATCTTACTTGTAATGTTTTCATACAATGAAAAGATAGAAAACACATACAAAAGCCTTTTTTAAATAAGGAAAAAAGAACATTCATATTGTGTGCAAATGTAAGCTGCTGTATTAACTCTTCTTTAAATATGCAAATAGCAATGCTCTGAAATCCTAAAAGTGAAGGTACAAATCATTTGAGTCAATGGCATAACGTTAAAGTTCCGTAGAAACACTAAAGTAATAAATTAGTGCTGATACTGATTTTCACTGAGACTTCATATGAAAAGCAATGAAGATAAATCAGTATTTACACTGTCCCTTACATTATTTGTTTAAAATGTGGAAAGTAGGCTGAAGAGAAATGACAGTAAGGAGTCTAACAACACCAGGTTAAAGTCCAACAGGTTTATTTGGTAGCAAACGCCACTAGCTTTCGGAGCGCTGCTCCTTCGTCAGGTGAGTGGGAGATCTGCTCATAAACAGCAAACAGAGCATATAAAGACACAAACTCAATTAAGAGAAGAGAAATGACCCATGGTACCAGGCAGCATCAAGATGAAGAGTAGGTGGGAAGATGAGTTATCATAGAATCCTACAGTGCAGAAGGAGGCCATTCGGCCCATTGAGTCTGCACCAATCATAATCCCACCCAGGCCCTATCCCCATAACCCCATGCATTTACCCTAGCAGGGTAAATTAAGTTAGTGGTGGTAGTTAGGGGATGCCAAGCTTGAGCTTTAAAATTAGAGATTACTGATGGAACTTGGAAAAATAAGTTAATCACATAGCAAAGATTTCACCACAAGAAAGTTCACCAGTTAGCGAGTTGGGATGGGCAATAAATGAAGCCCTGTCAGCATTTTCTAAGCAAGATGATAGAATAATTTTTGAAATGAAGATTCACTCATAATATAGAGTCACATTACAGAATCAAAGGCGGCCATTCAGCACACTGAGAGCGTGCCAACTCTCTGCCAGCCAGTCTCATTCCCCCATATATGAAAATCTTCTGAATGCAGATTATAACAAATATTGTCAGCACTGCATCTGGGCATCACCTCCCACTTAACCAGACAAAGCTTTGTAAAGTTATTTGTACATCAGCCTATTTTCATTCTAAATTATTGTCATTTTGGTTGGTGCTGTCAGCACACTCAGTAACAATCTTATCTGAAACAGTACTCTCACAGGGTACTTCATGGTTCCATGGGCGACTTCTCTTCCTTCTTTTGAAAAAAAATTATTTTAGCCCTTAGTGATTTTCGTTTTTAATTTTACAGTAATTTTTTTAATGGTCATGAAAGTTCACAAATGAAGCTATTTCAGAACCTTTTAATGCTTCATTGCTGCTTTCCTTTTTTTGCAGCAATGTGCCCTCAATTCTCAGCTACATGACATTTCAAAAGGCCAAAAGAAGATGGTTTGAGAAGAATTACACAAACAAGTAACTGTGAGTGATATTCCAAAGTATACCTGCCCACACTTAATAGAAATGATCTGCCAATGGGCTAAGTGGCAACATGTTAGTTTGTGTTGTAATCTTTACCCCTAAAGCTTCAGAAAGGGTTAAGGAAAGCAAACCTTTGTGCACTGGAACAAGTTTGCAATTGAACTCATTTGTCTTAAGATCCTTCAAGAGCTGTCCCATAGGGCGGATTTCTTAAATATGGTTGAGTTGGCAGGTCAAATTCATTATATCAGTATATTAGAAAGAAACTAAATGATGTACGTCCAAGATGTAATACATTCCCAGAATTCCAGTAACCATGTAAACGGCCCAAGCTACTCTCAGTATGATTTGAACTCCTGCAGTTGATAATAGCCTATTAAATCATTGAATCATAGAATCCTACAGTGCAGAAGGAGGCCATTCAGCCCATCGGGTCTGCACTGACCACAATTCCACCCAGGCTCTATCCCCATAACCCCATGTATTTACCTAACTAGTCCCCCTGATACTAAGAGTAATTTAGCATTGCCAATCCTTCTAACCCACACATCTTTGGACTGTGGGAGGAAACTGGAGCACCCAGAGGACACTCATGCAGACACAGGGAGAACAAACAGTGACCCAAGCCGGGAATCGAATCCGGGTCCCTGGCGTTGTGAGGCAGCAGTGCTAACCACTGTGCCACAGTGCCGTCATTGCTACTCTCAACCTTGCATATCTAGGTAACAGAGTTACTCGATAATAAAGTGTAAGAATTATTCTTGATAAATTTTATGTAATGGTCTAATATTTGTTGATCAAATGTACAGTATATGCAAAAACTGAGCAACGATAATTCAAAATCCAGTAGAAAAGAGCTGAAAGTATCGTAATTTACAGTAATGGAACATTTGGAATAATTCAGAAACAGTGATACAACTTTAAAGGTTCAAGTGAAGATATACGAACATACAACTTAGTCACAGGAGTAGGCCATTCGGCCCCTCGAGCCTGCTCTGCTATACAATAATATCAAGGCTGAGCTGATCGTAAGCTCAACTCCACACTCCCGCCTAACCTGATAACCTTTCATCCCCTGGCTTATCAATAATCTATCTAGCTCTTCCTTAAAATATACAAATACTCAGATTCCACCAACTTTTGAGGAAGAGAGTTCCAAAGACTCACAACCCTCACAGAGAAAAAAAATCTTAATCTTTGTCTTAAATGGGAGACCTCTTATCTTTAAACAGTGACCACTAGTTCTAGATTCTCCTACAAAAGGAAACATCCTCTCCACATCCACCCTGTCAAGACCGCTCAGGATCCTTATATGTTTCAATCAAGTCGCTTCTTGCTCTCCTAAACTCCAACAAATACAAGCCTAGCCCGTCCAACCTTTCCTCCAAACGAAACCCTTTATTTTCAGGCATTAGCCTAGTCAACATTCTTTGAACTGCTTCCAATATATTTACACCCTTCTTTAAACAAGAGATCAATGCTGTCCACAGTACACCAGATATAGTCTCATCCAATGCCCCGTGTAACTGAAGCACAACCAATTCCTCTTGCAATAAACAATAACAGTCTATTAGCTTTTCTAATTACTTGCTGTACCTGCATACTAACCTTTTCATAATTCATACACTAGGACACCCAGATCCCTCTGCATCTAAGAATGCTTCAGTCTCCCACCATTTAGATAATCTACTTTTTTTATCCTTCCTGCCAAAACGGGAAACTTCACATTTTCTCACATTATACTCCATTTGTTAGAATCTTTGCCTACTCAACCTATCCCTTTGTAGCCTCCTTATATCTTCTTCACAACTTACTTTCCTACCTATCTTTGCATCATCAGCAAATTTAGCAACCATACCTTTAGTTCCTTCGTCCAAGTCATTTATGTAAAGAGTAAAAAGTTGAGGCCCCTGCAGTGTTCCTTCTGGCACACCACTTATTACATCTTGCCAAACAGAAAATGACCAATGCTTACTCTCTGTTTCCTGTTAGCTAGCCAACCTTCCATCCATGCCAATATTTACCCCTACACTATGAGCTTTTATTTTCTGCAATAACCTTTGATGTGGCGAGGGCCTTCTGGAAATCATTGTAAAACATTTGAGGTTTAGCCTCAAAGGCTGTGAAGTCTTTTGAATTCCTTCATTGCTGCCATTCATTCACTCCCAGTTGTTCTTAACTGCATACAAAATATAATTCAGAGACACTGCCAATTTAGTATTACAATCAAAAATCATGACAGAAAAATGTTTACAATACAACAATCGCAATGAAAACAAGAAGTGCTCGAAAAACTCAGCAGGTCTGACAATATATTCTCCAACTGTTCACACTTGTGGGAATCTCTGGTCCCGCCAGCAGCACACCTTCGCCCACGGGTTTCGTGGTGGCGTTGGGTGACATCAATGTGAAATCCTATTGACAGCGGCAGGACCAGAGAATCCCGCCGCTAGCAGAGCACGCCGTCTTGCACCACCGGGAAACATGCGGCTGGGAGGCCAGAAAATCCCGCCCAACGCTTCAAGTCCAATATGATGCTTCCTCAGTTCTGATAATGTGCTGAAACCTGCTGAGTTTTTACAACACTTCCTGTTTTTATTTCAGATCTCCAGCAGCTGCAGTATTTTACATTTAATCTTAATGAGAACACCTGCGCCTGCAGTAATACTACAGTCATGCCAAGACACGTTGAATAACTTCAACACAATCTGGTACCTTAAAATTAAGAAGAAGTCGGTCAACCCTGGGCTACCTTAAAGAAAAAGCTGTTGTAATTAAGATTCAACAAATCACAAAGGTGTGAGGGGCACAGCTCTTGCAGTTCACAGCCTGCTGACGTACATGCTGTCATGGCAGGAAACCTTTGAGCACATAGGTGCAACCATTGGGCTCGGAATCAGGATATGAATCACTAACGAAGTTTGAAATGTTATTTCACACTCCATTACTACTAGGTAAGTCATGATCCTGAGCAGTTGTTCAAAAACGACACAAGATTGAGAATTTTACAGGATAAACCTTACAGGCAGCGTGCTCTGCCAGATATGATAAATGCAGTACAGTAAGAACTGTCTGCTAATATCAGACAGTAAAAGTAGAAGTATTCTGTGCCAGATATGGAAATGTACATGGGCCAAGGTATGAAACAGTAGAATCAAACACAAAATGGGTCTTTTCCAACTGGCAGGCAGTGACTAATAGGGTACTACAGGGATCACTATTGGGCCCCAGCTGTTCATGATATGCATAAATGACCTTGATGAGGGAACCAAATGTAACATTTCCAAGTTTGCTGATGACACAAAAGTGGGCGGAATTGAGAGTTGTGAGGAGGGCGCAAGGAGGCCTCAAGGTGATTTAGACAAGTAGGCTGAAAGGACAAACACATGGCAGATGCAGTACAATGTGGCTAAATGTGAAGCTATACACTTTGGTGTGGAAAAACAGAAAGGAAGAGAATTATCTAAATGGCGGTATATTGGGAAGTGTGGATGTACAAAGGGATCCGGGTATCCTTGTGTACCAGTCAATGAAAGTGCAGAGGCAGGTGCAGCAAGCAATTAGGAAGGCAAATGTTGGCCTTCATTGCAAGAGGATTTGAGTTCAGAATTAGGGATGTCTTACTGCAGTTATACAGGCCTTGGTGAGACCACGCCTGGGGTATTGTGTACAGATTTATTCTCCTACTTAAGAAAGGATATACTTGCCACAGAGGGAATACAGTGCAGGTTCATTAGGTTGATACTGGGGTTGGTGGGACTATCCTATGAGCAGAGATTGGGCCTGTATTCACTAGAGTTTAGAAGGATGAGAGGAGGCCTGACTGAAACATATAGAATTCTAACAGGGTTGGACAGAGTTGGGAGGACAGAGTTGGATATCTGCAGATATCAGCAGATATGCAGATATGCACTCCATCTGACAAAGGAGCAGCGCTCCGAAAGCTAATGGCATTTGCTACCAAATTAACCTGTTGGACTTTAACTTGGTGTTGTTAAAACTCTTACTGTGTTTACCCCAGTCCAACGCCGGCATCTCAACATCATGGGGAATTAGAACCAGAGGACACAGTCTCAGGATATGGGGTAGACCATTCAGGACTGACCTGAGGAAAGATTTCTTCAGCCAAAGGATAGTGAATCTTTGGAATTCTCTATCACAGAAGGTTGTGGTTGAAAGTATTCAAGAAAGATATAGATTTTTTCCAGATTTTAATGGTATCAAAGGGTATAGGGAGAAAGCGGGAATATAGCATTGAGATAGAAGCGGGAATATAGCATTGAGATAGAAGCCGGAATTCTACTGCTCCATCCACCATGGGAATCGGAGCGGGTGAGGGGCAGACAATGGGAAGGTCCATTGACCTCGGGTGGGATTTTACGGTTTCGGATTGCCAGCTCCAATTGGCCGACACCGTAATTAAGTAATACCTCCTCCTGAGGAGGAGCAGAAGCCTTGCTTCATTTTAATTAAAGACCCATCAGCCGAATAATTAAAAGCGACCAAGTGGGGGTGGGCTCATGTCCCATATTTATCCTGGGGTGTAGGAAGCTGCCTTCAGTGTCCTTTTGTATAGCAGAGGCTGTTCTGTGGAACTGTAATTTGATTTAGAAACAGTTCTAAAGTACGGTGCAAAACTCACAAGTGGTGGCTTCTCTATATTGTACACAAGCTTTGACAGAACTACATCAGATTCATTTGTTACTACAATCAGGGAAAGCCATTCAATCCAGAATGTTTACTGCCCTCTAGAGTTGCAAAGACATTTCAGGAGTATCTCACTTGACATAAAATAGATTCCATTTGCTATCAATTATTGCTCCAGGTATCTGTCTTTTTTTCATGGTTTAAAAATAGAACCAAGAAATTTGCAATTATTTTACTTGTGCAGAAGATCATCCATGAGTAATGTTAACTTACAGCACATAACTAAAACCAAGACATAGAATCACTTCTTTCATGGGAAATGTTAGCTTTCTAAGCCTCAATCTAAGGCGGCACACTTTCACATTAGTCTTCTAGTAGGTAGACAATCTGCTTTCTATTGGCCTTTTTATAATACAATTTCCTCTCCATTTTATCCAATAGAGAACTGGAGAATTAAGATCAGAATTTAATTATGCCCAATGTGATGTTGTTGTTTTAAAGTTTGTTTTTCAAATCTAAAATGATAATTTTTACAAAATGGATGAGAATGTTTTTAGATTCTAAATTCCAGATATATAATAGAAATGTGTTTCAGAACATTGAAAATCAACACCTCACCAAAAATGCAGCAACTATCTCTAGCTTATTGTAGATGTCCAGGATGAGCTGCATTGGCCTAAAAGGCATGAAAACTATCCAAGGTGATGGAGTGTTTTAGGATATACTTCTTGCAGATCAAACAGGTAAAAGTTTTATGGTATTTTGATGTTGCTCTCTTGTAGCTCGAGCCAGACCAGGCGCATTCCCTTTTGAAAATGCGAGGCAGGTGATTTGCTTGCAGGCCTCTGCCGGAGCAGATCAGTCACTGGGCACTTGGAGGTGCATGAGAATGGCCTGAAGTGCCTTTCTCGCCTGTTTTCTCTTCGCACTGGAAAAACACCTGGCTTTTGCCATATCCCCATTGCAACGCAGCTGAGATTAGTTTGATGTGTGCATAATAAATAAGCGCCTCTCAGAATTTTCCAAATTAGAGAAAACTGTAACTGACTAAATTAGCCAGAAAAGAAAACTGTAACCTGTGTTGCGTAACATCATTATTAGCTTTCTTCAACATTCTTTTTTGAACTACATTGGTATTGTTAAAAGAAACAAGTCATTTGTACTATCCTAACTCCATACAATTTTTCCACAAAAACACTCTATTCACCTCAGTTCGTGTGTAATAAAAATTACATTAACTATTAAATCAGCTCTTTCTGAAATAGCTTGTCCAGAAATTGTCAAGACTGATTTCAGAGTTCACCTGCAGTTGATGCTGATTTTGTTCAAAATTTGAAATGCCTGTTGGCAATACGTCATTACACCCAAAAAACTCAGGTTTCCAGGTCTGATCTACCCACCATGTTAATACAGCAAGGCCATATCAGGTTGCAGGTAAGACTCAACCATGTTGATATGGGACTGGAGTCACAGATCAGGCCAAATCAGAGTTCCATTGGGTTTTTACAATAATTTGGAACTTCATGGTGCTTTTTACTGATTTGCTTTCTTTTTAAATGCCCAGATTAAAAGAAAAACTGAATATAAATTCTCGATTTTCCATGGCAGGAATTGAATTCACTTTCTCTGCATTATTAGTTAGTACTAGTTCTACTACTTCAGACATTTAACCACCACATTACCATATCCCACCAAGCATAGATGCTCAGCCTTCTCATCTGTGGAATTGTCTGTAATACACATATCCTTATTCATACTCCTACTTCCTTCTGTCTCTTCAATTCAAACAGGTGGCCGCCAGCTCTCTTGCTTCCACTGATGATATTCCCAGGCTGCAATGAGGAGGTGCATTCCAGCCGTTGTGGGTTAATATCTGATCGTCCCTCTCTCTTTTAGCAATTCACATAGTGACGTAACTGAGACCGAGGCCTTAACATGTGTCGGATCACAACTGCAAACGAATGCTACTGATTTGCAGTGCAGCATGCTGGTTAGTCCACGCTGGCATCTGTATCTGCGGCATCCTGTCGCCAAGTTTTTCTGCATTACCTTTCCTACAAGATTGTCCCCCAAATCCTCTCTTGTCGGAAGGATTAATAAAGATCCAACCTCATCAGAATAAACAAAAGGAACTGATCCGAAGACTGTGGTATATATGAAAAGCCGATACGAGCACACTGCCGTTGTTTCATATTAAAGGCTCTGGAAAGGTATTTGGGCTCGAGTGTGATATAAATCCGACAGTGCTGCCAAGCCTGGTGAGTCATGTCACTCAGAAGAAACAGGGAAAGCCTCCTGCACAGCAGCTGGTGTAGTTGATTAAAATGATTTCTGATGACTCATGGAATGAAAAAGGAGGGTGACACAAGCAGGCAGTTCATGTTGCACAATTAAGATGATAGACAGGATTCGTCGATCTCGCTCGCCCTGCCACTGCTGCCAGCGAGAATGGAGAATTTGGCAATCAGCCAAAACTCAATTCACTGCAGTGGGACCGGAAAATCCCAGCCACACGCGAGGTCGGAGAATTCTGGCCAATGCCTTTTTTCCTGATCCATGTCAGACACATTTCTAAATGATGCCCATAGTTGAACGCTTTTTTACCACCAGCTTCATTATATGTGGAAGCCTAGATGCAGCTAAGTGTTGATGTCAATTTTGGGAAAATTAACATATTCGAGAAGTCTGCATCTGCGAATTCATGTCAAGTTCTGCAATATTTTAAAATATTGCCATTGTGATTCTTAGCAAGAAGTAAAAACATTTAGATTGAACAAATGACCAGAAATGCAGGAACTTTCAGCAAAGGACAATTTCTTCTGCCAACTTCATACATGTGCACAGAACAATATGTTCTGAAACAATAAATGCACGACAGTTGCCATCAAAATGACTCGCATTTTTCCGAGATCTTTGCCAAATTCTGCACTTATTTCATTGGAAAAATTTCACTTCATCTCAGATAACCTATTAAGATAAAGTGATTGAGTATCTGATATTGAAGACTCAGAATCACTGGCCACCCTCACACAGCTGTTTGTCTATTCCTTCTATCCTCTATACAGCAACTCATTATGTATACCCATTCTACTGGCAGTACTGGTACAGCAATGGCACCATTTGTTCAGCAGCGAAAATAGGCTGTTCAATAAGAGTACTGTACGGGTGGGGTGGGGCTTGGGGAAGAGGTGGTTGTATATGAGTTTTTACAAAACACTGAAGTGGCATTTCATCGAGTCCAGCTGCAGAAATTGTAATAAGGACCATTATCTCAAAAAAAAGGAGCGCAAACAGACTTGGAAATAAATATTCTGAATGGATTCATTAGTAAAGTTTCACGGCTGCCCTAGTGTCTTGTCGTGTCCTTTATTGATTGCACATTTTCCATTGATGAGTTGATTTGTATATCTTAGTCAGATCCATTTGTGACACTGAGCAAGAAGAACAAAACATCCACATAAGATCCACTTTTATTTGTTCTGTCATGAACTATTTGTTGGAACTTGTGATGAAACACTATTTGACTTGATAAGGTAGAAGTTTGTCAAGGCCAATTTTTTGTCCCAGACTCCATGCTGTGCCTGCAGCCAGTTTTGGCCTTTTAGACCCTTTTGGCCTTGGGTCTCATTTAAGAATTTCTGGGCAAGTTGTTGGTGGTCATCACACATCCACTTGCAACTTGTCCTTCAGGAAATTTGAATTTTGGGGATTTATTTCAGACAGCAGCCTCAGATATGTCCTGGGGTGAGGGGCACTGAGAGAGTAGGAGAAGGGTCTAATTGCAGCCAGCAAGAGCAATCCCACTCTTCCTAGATCCATGTAACTTTTGGTGTCAACTGCTTGCTAGACCGCAAACTTGAGTAGAGCCAGCCTCTGCTCAGGCAACCCGATTTCTTTCAGGGCTCTGAAAACAAGCATTAGGATCCTCATTAGCACAGGCAAGACCACGCCAGTACATGATATTATTTAAGGCCAAAATGGCATTGGGGGTCATTCAGGTTTCTTTAGTAAATTGAACAATTTTGTCTTTGATTTTTGCATTTGATGATTAAGTTCTACTCGCTGTATTTTAGGGCCAGATTTCTGAAAAACTGTAGAAGATTGCACTTTAATAGACACATCAAGATACAGATAGATGTCTTTATTCATTCATGGGATTGAGCATTGCTAGCTAGGCCAGCATTTATGACCATCCCCAGTTGCCCTTGAGAAGATCGTGATGAGCTGCCTTCTTGGACCGCTGCAGTCCATGTGGTATAGGCATACCCACAGTGCTGTTAGGGAAGTTTCAGAATTTTCATCCAGTGACAGTGAAGGAATGGCAATATACTTTCAAGTCAGGAAGGTGAGTGTTTGGAGGGAAACTTCCAGATGATGATGTTCCCATAGATGGTCGTGGTCTTGGGTTTGGAAGGTGCTGTCTAAGGAGCCTTGGTGAGTCCCTGCAGTGCATCTTGTAGATGGCACACACTGCTGCCTTTGTGCATTGGTGGTGAAATGAATGAATATTTGTGGATAGGTAGCAATCAAGTGGGCTGCCTTGTCCCAAAAGGTGTTGAGCTTCTTGAGTGTTGTTGGAGCTGCACTCATCAAGGCAAATGGAGAGTATTCCATCACACTCCTGACTTGTGGCTTATAGATGATGAAAGGTTTTGGGGAGTCAGGAGGTGCGTTACTCACCATAGGATTCAGAGCCTCTGACCTGCTCTGTTAGCCACTGTACTTATATGGCCGATCCAGTTAGGATTCTGGTTAATGGTAACCCCGTTGATGGTGTACTGAATTGTAGCAAGGTTTAACCTAAAATATCTTTCTTTAATTTTGTTTATATATCTGTTTCATTACAAGTATATTCACTTGAATAAAACACATTGAAATAGGGCCGAATTCTCAGACCATTCACGCCCTGCCGCCGCTGCCAGAGAGGGCGGAGAATTTGGTGCTCAGCCAAATCTCCATTCATTGCAGCGGGATGGGAGAATCCCGCTGGCGTGAACGACCGGAGAATCACGTCCTAGATTTCCAGTGGGAAAATAGTTTTTGCCAGTGTCGTTTCAGTTCCTCTCACTAAAATTCCACTCTCGAAATTCCAAAATCAGAATAATCTCTTGACCTGAGATTACAAATGGTTTCTGTAATATTACATACTTGAAGCACAATATGATCATCTCATTTGCTCTAAAGTCACCGAATTGATTTAATTTGAAACATCTGCGTTGTTGACAGTCAGAGAATCCACTTAAAAAAAACTCCCCCAATGTTCATTCGTTAACATTCAGATAGATTTTAATTTTATTGGTGGTCTTGCAATCTCTACTTAAACCTCTTGATAATAGTTTCTATTTGCCCCATCTGCAAAAACCTCTTTTCACTGATGTTTTCAGTCATGTCCCCTAGCTTTTCCCTCCTGCTGGCATCAATTTTCCTGCTATTAAGCGTTTTGGGCACTTACTATCTTAAAAGTGCTGTATGAATACAAGTTATTGAATGAACAGCAGAGGCTACTAAATATTGTGATATGATCTAAGTAAATGGCAGCTTGCATTGGTAGAAAGTAATAATAAATTACTTTAAAATGAGGATGAATTTCACTGCATCTCCATGCAAACCCAAATATACTAAATTATCTTCTTGATAACAACACATCTCTCATTCAGCTCAGAACTGCTTATTTTTAATATATTTCTCCATTTCTCCTGAAGGTGCGAATTCATGCTGCACACAGTTCCAAGGGTACCAACATCCATCCTAAGTTTGTATAATTATCTAATCTTCATGGTTGCTCGTGATGCGGTCTCCTCTACATGATGGAGACCAAACGCAGATGGGTAACCGTTTTGCAAAACATTGAGCTTCCTGCTGCTTGTCATGTCAATTCTTCACCTTGTGCCATTCTGACCTTTCTGTCCTTGGCCTGATACAATGTTTCAATGAAGCTCAATGCAAAATCTAGGAACAGTACCTCACCTTTTGACTCAGCACTCTACAGCCTTCAGAACGTAACATCAAATTCAACAATTTTAGATCATAACCTCTGCCTTGATTTTGTTTACATTTTTCTGCAGATTCAGTTTTTCTTGTTTCTTCCTTTATTTGGTGACTTAGCATTCAGACAGCTGCTAGCTATTCATTCACACCTCATCTGGACACATATTTTATTTCTTTACTTTATCGATGACCACAAAATCCTTTTGCCATTTGATCTCTCCAGCCATCCACCCAATCACAGACTTCCACTTCTTCTCCCCCTACTCTCCCTTCCCCTTTTACTTTTTCAAAACTATGTCATTTTTATCTTTTCTCAGTTCTGATGAAGGGTCATAATCGACCTGAAACATTCACTCTGTTTCTCTCTCCACAGATACTGGCTGACTTGCTGAGTATTTCCAGCATTTTCTGTTTGTATTCCTAGACGGTGGGGCCTTTGTTTAAGACTATAGAGAGATTCAGTTTAGTTTATTTGCAAAGAAACCTGATATAAGCTAAATGATGAAATGATTTACACCAGTACAACATGTTGGAAATAATACCCAATGCTGTAACATCTCACACCCCTAATGATATGGGGTAACAACACCAAATTGGGAGTTCCATCATGCAGTAATGGATGGAAGATTATGTCTGATCAAGGCATAGTAATATGTATCGGTGTTTGCTAACTACTTTGAGCTTGTCTCTGTTGAATTAAAACAGAACTGATGTAAAACTTTTGTAGTTTAGTATTTTTGGGTTGGGGAGAAATTAAGTGAATGTGGAACCGCTTGCTGCTAAATCCTTGCCTGCCGTGCCGATGGTTCCTTGGCTTTGAATTATCATTGGCATGTGATGCTGCAGGTGTCAAGCAGAAAGTTATCTGCTCATGTCATCTTTTATACTATTTTAATGAATGTAGTGACACACTGTTCATCTTTCAGTAATTTTCACTTCTCAAAAATGTTGCCTTGCCATCTGTTGGTGTACACATATAGGGCTGGGGTTTCCTCTACGTTTGTACTCAGTTATAGCAGAAATCTGGGGCAAAAACCAATCCTATGGTTTGATGATTGCAAAATTTAGGGTGCAAACAAGTTAGCCACGCAACAACTTGAATTTATATGGTGCCTTTAACACAGTAAAATGTCTGAAGGTTTAATTACAGCTCACCAAATCTCCTCAATCTTTTTTATATCCATCCATCAAAATGTCTGTCCAAATGAATAGCTGCCAACAGATCAGCCTGAACTCTGATTCTCAAATGTGAATATCCTCCAATTGTGCTTGTTCACAATCTCTCAATGTTGACACCAGATTTTAAAATAAAGCAGGAAACAAAATATTTGTTTGATCTATTAATTGAACATTGCCCTCACTCAGACCTGCTGGGGGTGATCTTGAGCCTGCACTCTCCGTCCATGGGATGGGTGGCAGGGACTCAAGATCAGGCAAAACCTGGAAATGGTGAATTTTGCCAGCAAGAGAGTGATTTCCGATTTTTGCTGTTCCTCGCCGGCAGCGTAATCAGGGAAATGCTCACAATGGGCAATAATAAATTTAATGTCATTAACCGCAACCCCCCCCCCACCCACCACCATATTTTCCCCCTTCACTAAATTTTCATACCGCGACATCATGACGTCATGTCAGCAAGGTTTACAACAAGTTCACCCAGAAGTGAACCTGTCCTGGTTGAATATAGCCCCAGGTGAGAGGAACATGGCCAAGCAATGACCTGGGATAGGCCCCTGACGCAGGTTGGCACAGTGCCGGGGGCAGTGTCAAGGGGCAATGCTGTAGCGAACCAAGTGGGAGCCTCAAGAGGAGGGGGTCTGGCATGTATGTACAGTGGGAAGGGAGAGAGCATTCAAGGAAGGAAATGCTGACGCTTACTGTTGCAGTGAGAGAGACGGAGATGCTGGAGTTGTTGGGTGGGGGGTAGGAGGTGCAGATCATGATGGCGGGGAGATGTCGGCATTGACTAGGGAGGGGTGGGGGAACCCCCAAGACCTCTGTAGTCGGGTGGAGGGATGGTATTTCTTGATCTGATCTCAGTGCTGCCGGCTTTACTGGCATGTTTAGGCCCCCAAAATGACGGCGTGCAACACGCCCTCCCCTTTTTTTGACAAAGTATCATAAGATCAGATGAGAAAATCTACCTGTTTCCACGAGAAACACACTGGTTTTCAGTCAGACCCTGACACTTTGCCATTGTTTGCTAAGATTCCACCCGCTCTATATTTTCTGTTTTTAAAAAAATATATTTCCATATGGCATGAGAATAACTCATCTTAAAAAATCAAAACCCCCCCCCCAATCTTGCCTTATACCCACGACTGATGGATGAACAAGATTACATTGAAATGTTAAGATTCAATTGCGTACTGGGACTGGATTTTCCAGCTGCGCATGCCCCAAGACTGGAAATTCCTGCCGGAGGTCAACGGATCTTTAAATGGTCCGCCGAATTTTCTGTCCCGCCTGCTACAATTCCCATGGCGGGAGGTAGAGGAAAGTTCCGCCCCTGGTGTGGATTCAGTGGCACATGGGAGCCTGATTAGTTATGCAGGTTTATACCCATTTAAAGTTTGGGTGAATGCCAATGAGATTGAGAGGATATTTGGGTGTTCTTGACATTGGCAAGACAAGAGCTCCATTGGAAGCATATTCTGGTCCAACTTCAAGGTTGTGCGCATGGAGGAAACTCTAAACCATTCTTTATAACTTTTGATGCATGTTTTAGGACACAAATTTTGAGTGTCAGATCTTGATTGAAAATTATATTGAGAAATGGTATTGGGAGTCTTCAGGCAGGACATTGCCAGTCCAAGAGTGGTGGGTAGCGGGAGTGTCGGAAAACATCAGAGCCGTGTCATGACTGCGCCCCCAAGACGTTTCCGAGGGACAGGCCACCGGGTGGATGAACTGTTTGTTTAGTGGAGAGGGGCAGCCAATTGAATTATTAAGGCCACAATTCTGGGTGCCATTACCAGTTCGCAAGCTGCAGAATGGCTGTCTCCCAGTGGCTGTCCAGGGGGTTATTGGAGCCAGAAGCTGGACCAGATGAGGGGGAATGCCTTTCCAGGCTTTTTCGTCCAATAAGATGGGATTGCCTTACATGCCCCTGCTGAATTCCTGCATCAGACACCGCTGAACACCACCACCTGCAAGTTCCCTTCCAAGCCATACGCCATACTGTTTTGGAATTACAGCCCCATTCCTTCACTGTCACCGAGTCAAAATCTTGGAACTTCCTCACCACCAGCACTGTGGGTGTACCTACACCATATGTACTGCAGCGATTCACCATCACTTTCTCAAGGGCAATTAGGGATGGGAAATAGATTCTTGACTATCCAGTGATGCCCACATCCAGTGAAAGAATAAATAAAAAATCCGACCTGCCTCTGTCATGCCTGCCTCTGCTGCTGAACACTTTCTCTACTCAGTCCTGATATCCAGGTCCCAAAGCCACGGTAAAATTCTGCTCTTCAGTTAATCTCAAGTATATATTCTTTTCCCTCAGCTTAACTATTTGTTATGGCTTAAAATTAATCAGTTGTGAGGCCAAAAAAATAATTATCTGACTTTTTTTCCAAATTTAAACTATTCATAGACTGTAAGGTAACAATATACATTAGCAATCTTCAAGCATCTTACAATAAAATAGGTGACACATTACATCCAGCTCTACTCTGAAGATTTAGGCTTATAAATTGTTTAATCATTCCTCATTTCTAGAGCTAGTTTGCTGTTTTGCTGAATTTGAAATTGATGGGGTTTTACTTTTGAAGAGTTAAAAACAATTGAAAACGGAAAAGTTTACAGAATGAACATTTGATTGTGCTGGCATGAAGCAAAACTGCTACATGCAATGTGTATTATCTGCTAGAATGTTCACACTATTTTGTTAAAATAGTAGTTTCGCCATCTGGAATAATTGATACCCTGATTTTACTCTGAACAGAAATGTCCCCACCAGTTGAAAGTAGAAGAATGTCTCTACTGCTCTTCCTATACAGTTCCCAACAGTGTAGGAAGGCTGCAAATGTTCCCCGTCATCAACAGACACACTGTTTCCCAGCAGTGCTTCCCACAGTAATAGATGCTGTCGCCCACTATCCTGCTTGCCACTGTATCTAGCCCAGAGATGACATGGAGGCTGGCAACACTCCTTTGAAAGTCATCTAAAAAAATAATTTTAAAGCTAATCTATTTCTCAGTAACCTTTCTAAGATTAATTTCCAGAATTCTTCCAGTGATTACATTTCAAATTTAATTTTACAGGGCGGGGAATCACATATTATCTCAACGCAGCACCAGAATTGTCGGCAAAACACCACACAACACACACCAAAAGACAAGAAATCTTCCACAAGCAGCAACAGAATAGGCCATATGGCTTTACAAATAGTACAACACTGCTGTATATAATGTGTTTCATGTTTTATGTCCAGTGCACGCCTGTCTCTTTCCTGATATTATTCTAGGCCTCGCATTTTGCCACTGAAGCAGAATAATATTGAAAATGAGAAAGAAAATAAGACATTTCGTCCTGGGATTGTGTGAGCTAAAGAGTGAAAGTTAGTGACCGATTTTTTACCTCAGGCCTAGAAACTGGATCACGGCAGAACTGGGGCACACTCCCACTACAGTGCATGCTGCCTGGGTCTAATAAGGCTTAGCACAGCATCACAGCAAGATGATCTCTCCCCCAGCCCCTCAGGACACCGTTACTGGTGAGTAGCGGGTGCCTTAGAAGAGGTGGCTCGCTTGATGCAGAGAAAGGAGTGAATTCAGAGGTTCGGATGCCAGCGAGGTTCTCAGGTGCAATCAGCAGCAGCAGCTTTAATGTAGAGCAAGGAGGAGCAATCCTGCTTTAGCTAGCTCCACACACAGTTCAGTAAAATATTTTGAACTTGCTTGATTGGTCAAGTTTCTAGATGTCTGCCTATGGTAAATACTGGGTGAGTTGGTGTAGAAGGTATAAGAACAATGGATGGTGTGTGTGAGCAAAGAGTGACAGGAGTTGCACTAAGTTGGCAGAGGGGTTATAAAGGGTCAGAGGGTGGGTGTAGCGGCATAAGTTAGCATGGGGATTTAGGAGCCGTGAGTATTTGGAAGAGGGGCATAAGCTGATATGGAGGGTATGAAGGGCTATGAGGAATGTGTGGTGGGTGAGGGCGAGAGGGCTGTTTTTTGTTTTTATTTACAGCTGGGACAATGTCAGATCATGGAGACCGGTCTTTCTGCCAGCTCACCCTCGGCTTCCTGCACTGTTCCAATGAAGTTCAACACAAGCTCAAGTAATGGAACTTCATCCTTCAACTGGGCACTTTACAACCTTCTGGACTTGACACTTAATTTGACAATTTTAGATCATAGCCTCTGTTTCATTTTTTTTGCTGGTATGGTATTTTCCCTCACTTCTCTCTCAATTCCCTTACTTTGCTTTCAAATGGCAGCTATTCAATATCTTGTTATTTAAATCTCTAGACACATCTTTTGTTTATTTAGGAGGTTCCATTATCGCTCTGTTTGGCTTTGCACAATGAAACTCCAAGGATGTGCGGGTTAGGCTGATTGGCCATGGAAAATTGCCCCTTAGTGTCAGGGGGACTAGCAGGGTAGATATGTGAGGTTGCGAGGATAGGGTTGTGGTCGGTGCAGACTCAATAGGCCGAATGGCCTCCTTCTGCACTGTAGGGATTCGATGATTCTTTGTCATTCAATCTCTCCTGATCTCCACCCTACCAGAGATCTTTCCTTTTGTTCTTTTTCCCAACCTTTTCCTTTATACTGGTTAAAATCTATTACATTTTGAATTTTTCCCAGTAGTGAAGAAAGGTCACAGATCTGAAATGTTAATTCTGTTTCTCTCTCCACAGATGCTGTCAGATTTGCTCAGTATGTCCAGCATTTTCTGTTTTGATTTCAGATTTCCAGCACCTGCAGTATTTGGCTTTGGTACACTCCAATTTGTTTATTTAATCTGTATCCCTCTGATCAACATTTCAAAATTCAGAAGGTTCCGCAAATTCCCAATTCCCAAATTAACTGAAAATAATAACCTCTATGCATTTGTAGTTCCTGTAAAAATGCAATATAATTGATTTTTTTAAACCAGCCCTGATCATATTGAATGGAGCAACAGGCTCGAAGGGCCGAATGGCCTACTCCTGTTCCTAGTTTCTATGTTTCCCCTTGCAATAAATGACAACATTCCATTTACCTTTCTGACCACTGGCTGTACCTGCCTGCCAATTATTTGTGATTAATTTACCAGGACGTCCAGTTCCCTCTGCATCTCAGATTTCTATCATTTCTCCCCATTTAAATAATTATGCTGTATTTCCATCCTTTCTGCCAAAGTGGTCATGTTCACATTTTCCCACGTTATAGTCCACCTGCCAATTTTTTGTCCACTCAATCTCTATCTAAGTCCCTTTGCAGACTCATTTGTCCACTTCAAAACTTGCTTTCATACTTCTCTTTGTGCCATCAGAAAATTTACTAATCATACATTTGGTCCCTTCATCCAAGTCACTGATATATTTTGAAAATCGTTGATGCCCCAACACTGAGAGATTCCACTGTCACATCTTTCCACCAGAAATGACACACTTGTGCCTATTCTCTGTTTCCTTTTAGCTATCCAATCATCTATCCAAGCTAATATGTTACTCCCTACACCAATAGCTCTTATGATAGAATCATAGAATCCCTACAGTGCAGAAGGAGATTCAGCCCATCGAGCCGGTACCGACCACAATCCCACCCAAGCCCTATTCCCATAACCCCACACATTTACCCCGCTAATCCCTCCAACACTGGGTCAATTTAGCATGGCCAATCAACCTAACCCGCACATCTTTGGACTGTGGGAGGAAACCGGGGCATCCGATGAAACCCACGCAGACACGGGGAGAACGTGCAAACTCCACACAGACAGTGACCTGAGGCCGGAATTGAACCTGGGCCCTTGGCGCTGTGAGGCAGCAGTGCTAACCACTGTGCCACCATGCTGTCCACGGTGAACAACTTTACATGGTAACTTGATGTCATTGTTCAAGATTCTCTTAAGGTTAACGTGCAGGTTCAGTCGGCAGTTAGGAAGGCAAATGCAATGTTAGCATTCATGTTGAGAGGGCTAGAATACAAGAGCAGGGATGTACTTCTGAGGCTGTATAAGGCTCTGGTCAGACCCCATTTGGAGTATTGTGAGCAGTTTTGGACCCCATATCTAAAGAAGGATGTACTGGCCTTGGAAAGGGTCCAGAGGAGGTTCACAAGAATGATCCCTGGAATGAAGAGCACTCTGGGTCTGTACTCATTGGAGTTTAGAAGGATGAGGGGGATCTTATTGAAACTTACAGGATACTGTGAGGCCTGGATAGAGTGGACATGGAGAGGATATTTCCACTAGTAGGAAAAACTAGAACCAGAGGGCACAAGCTCAGGCTAATGGGACCATCCTTTAAAACAGAGATGAGGAGGAATTTATTCAGCCAGAGAGTGATGAATCTGATTAACTCTTTGCCACAGAAGGCTGTGGAAGCCAGGTCATTGAGTGTCTTTAAGACAGAGATAGATAGGTTCTTGATTAATAAGCGGATCAGGGGTTATGGGGAAAAGGCAGGAAAATGGGGATGAGAAAAATATCAGCCATGGTTGAATGGCGGAGCAGACTCGATGGGCCTAGTGGCCTAATTCTGCTCCTATGTCTTATGTGACGCCTTATGAAATGCCTTCTGGAAATCTAAGTACATCACATCTACAGGTTCCCCATTATCCATGCTGCTTGTTACTTTCTCAAAGAACTCCAATATATTTGTCGAACATGATTTCCATTTCACAAGTCCATGTTGGCTCTGCCTGATTGCATTGAGATTTTCCAAGTGCCCTCCTAATAACTCCTTAATAATAGATTCCAGCATCTATTATCCCTCGGACTGATGTCAAGCTAACTGGCCTGTTGTTTCCTGTATTCCGTCTCCCCCCTTTCATGAATAGAGGAGTCACATTCACTATTTTACAATCTGATGGGATCTTTCTAGAATCTAGGGAATTTTAGAAAAATTAAACCTATGCATCTACTATCTCAGCAGCCACTTCATTTAGGATCCCAGGATGAAGTTGATAAGGACTTGGGGACTTGTCTTTAGTTCTAATAATTTTCTCAGTACCCTTTTACTGGTGATTATAATTGTTTTTAGCTCCTCCTTCCCTTTCACCTTCTGATTCACAATTATTTCTGCAGTGTTACATGCGTCCTCTATTATGAAGAAAGATACAAAATATCTGTTTAATTCAGCCACCTTATTTTCCATTATTAGATCCCCAGACTCACCCTCTGGAGGACCAGAGCTCATTTTGCTTAATCTTTTCCTTGTCAAATATCTGTAGACACTCTTTCTTTCTGTTTTTATATTTATCGCCGGCTTTCACTCAGACTCTAATTTCTCCCTGTTGTTAATCTTTTTGTCATTCTTTGCAGTTCTTTATATTCTGTTCAATCTTCTGATTGCCAGTCATTATTTCAGAATTATATTCTTTCAATTTGATACAATCTTTAACTTTCTTATTTAGCTACAAATGGTGCATTCTTACCTTTGAGTCTTTCTATCTCACTCGGATGTATCTGTTCTGAATTGTCAGAAATACTTCACTAAATGTCTGCCATTGCATCTCTACTGATCTATTCCTTAATCTAATTTCCCACTTCACTTTAGCCAGCTTTATCTTCATGCCCTGATAATTTCCCTTATTAAAGTTTAAAACATTAGTCTCAGATCCACTCTTCTCTCCTGAAGCTGAATGTGAAATTCAATCATACGATCATTGCTATCTACAGGTATTTTCCCTACGAGGTTATTAATTAATCCCACGTCACTGCATGTTATCAGATCAAGTACAGCTACTCTCTGGTTGACTCCAGAATGTGCTGCTATAAGAAACTGTGCAGAAAAAACTCTATGAACTCATCATCCATGCTACTTTTGCCAATCCGATTAATCTAATCTGTGTGTGGATTAAAATTGCCCATGATTATCATTGTACCTTTTTCCACAAGCCTCCCTTATTTCTTCCTGTGCACCCTGTCCTACATTGTGGTTACTGTTAGTAACTGCTTACCTTAATTTCTCATCTTTACACAAACTCATTCTATATTCTGATCTTCAGAATTGAGTTTATCTCCATTGTACTGATGCCATTGTTAATTAACAGAGCTACCCTTCCACTTTTTTCTAGCATCCTGTTCTTCCTAAATGTCATATACCCTTGAATACTCAAGTCCCAGTCTTTGTCATCTTGTAGCCATGTCTCTTTAATGGCAACCCGGTCATGCATATTTATTTCCAAGCGAGCTATCAATTCATCTATTTAGTTATGAATGTTGCATGCATTCACACACAGTGCCTTTCTTCTTCATACTTTTGCAACCTTGAAACTTATTTGTTGGTGCACTCTTAGGCTTTGTATGCTCTGTCCCTTCCTGTCACACTCTGATCACCATTTCCTTCTTGCTATTTTGCTCTAATGCCTTGTCTTCTCTACTTAATTTATCACATCTTGCCTTTTCCCTCACTATTTAGTTTCAAGCCCCCTCTCGCCAATGAGTCAGAAGGCCACTTGTTCAAGTTTCATTCTAGGATTTAAGCATATAACCTTGGCTGACATTCTGCTGCATAAATGGAGATGCCACCTTTCAGAGAATTTAAACTGAGGCCCATCTGCCACCTAGTCTGAAACCTGACAGTTTTCATGATACTATTCACAAGACTAGGAGAATCCACAAGAGTCAGAGCTCTAAAAAAAATTCACCCTTCCAATAATACACTAAAAACACATTATCTGATCACTTTTCTCCTTGCTGCTGCTGAGGATTATTGTAAATAAATTGGCTGCCCTTTTCCCTAAATTAATTCAGGAACCACATTTCCAAAGTACATTTTTGGCTATCTTTAATATTATGGAAGATCTTAAGGATGTGAAAAGCATGCTACTAAAGCATTTTGTTTTGTTTGAGATAGACATGGAACTTTCAAAATTAGCACATTTTACCTTCTTTTCCACAGGCAGGAAATGTAGAATATGCAGTGAAGTGATCAGAAAAAGTGGAAATTTTTATGCTAGATTGCGAACATTAAATCTCCATGAAAACGGGGAACAATTACCCAAATTTACATAAATTTAACATAGTAAAATGGCCCAAATGCTTCAGAGAAGCAGTGTTATCCAACATTTGACTCTGAGTTGCACAAGGAGATATAGAGCAAGTCAATCAAAATCGTGGTCAAAGAGGGAGGTTTCATCAGGCGTTAGTGTGAGAATAAGTAGAAGGAGAAAATTGCTCCTATTTGTATCATTTAGTTCTGTGCATTTTTAAAAAAAGCATTAAACCAGATTCGGTATTTAATACTTCTACACACTCCACCATGTAACACCATGGTCAGACCAAGCTTTTATCTCCACACAGCACTTGTTGATAGTGGAGAAACAAAGATCGTCCTTGGGCCATTATGCCTTCCCTTTGCACAAAATGTAATCTCTTGTGTAATGCCCCAATGTGAGAAAAGAATTACGTGCACTACAAATGCACCAAAGCACAACATGTTGCTCATCAATCTTTTCAAATAATAATAATTTCATAAGTCAGGAAGAACAAAAGATGATAAAGAGGTAGAGGTGACACACTTTATTGCTGACATGCCACTTAAAGTAACTCAGCTCAATTGTAAATACATTATGTACTTACAGTTAGTTCTACCTAATATTTTCAGCACTTGGTATGCAGTTGAAACCCTTGAACTTCTAGCCTTTCCTGGAAATATCAGGGGAGCTGATAGTGGAAATTTTACTATATATTAAGTACATTAGTCTGATGAGATTATCTGTGATTACATAAAGAACAGCTTGCCGCACGGCTTGGATTGAAGAACCAAGACATTTGTTCTTTCAAATGTTAGAACATCAGTAAATCATTGAGCTAACTTAGAAGATGATCAACCCAACTTCAGATATTGAATATAAATTTTTTTATTTAGTTTTATATTTTCAACAAATATCTTGCCACAGAAAGATCTGTTATCAACTGATTAAGTATACTTAAGTCCAATTTAAAGGATGAAATATATTTTTGCAAAGAAGACAGTTTAATCTTGAGGAACAGGTGAAAGCTGCATTAAATGTGACAATGTTTGTTAACCTTTTAAGGTACGTGTTGAAACACTATTTTCAAATCCAGTCATCATGCTGGGTCTTATAAAAGTAGCAGTAGCATCTAGAATACTACAACTGTCTGTGTATACTGTCAGAATTAGCCAACATTTACTTTGCGGCATGAGTTGTGATTCAGTTGGTAGTACTCAGAATCACAGAATCTTTACAATGCTGAAGGAGGCTATTCAGCCCAACGTGTCTGCACTGGCTCCCTGAAAGAGCATTCTATCTAATCCAACTCTCCTGCCTTATCCCTGTAACATTGTACATTCATTGATTTCTGATAGCAATCCAATTCCCTTTTGAATACCTCGATCGAACCTGCTTCCACCACCCTTTCAGAAAGCACTCTCGCCTCTGAACATAAGAACATAAGAAATAGGAGCAGGAGTAGGCCATCTAGCCCCTCGAGCCTGCCCCGCGATTCAATAAGATCATGGCTGATCTGATAGTGGTTTAGTTCCACTTACCCGCCTGCTCCCCATAACCCTTAATTCCCTTATTGATCAGAAATCTACCTACCTGTGACTTAAACATATTTAACGAGGTAACCTCCACTGCTTCAATGGACAGAGAATTCCAGAGATTCACTACCCTCTGAGAGAAGAAGTTCCTCCTCAACTCTGTTCTAAACTGACTCCCCCTTATTTTGAGGCTGTGTCCTCTAGTTCTTGTTTCCTTTCTAAGTGGAAAGAATCTCTCTGCCTCTACCCTGTTGAGCCCCTTCATTATCTTATATGTCTCTATAAGATCTCCCCTCAGCCTTCTAAACTCCAACGAGTACAGGCCCAATCTACTCAATCTCTCCTCATAAGCCAACCCCCTCATCTCCGGTATCACCCTGGTGAACCTTCTCTGCACTCCATCCAAGGCCAATATATCCTTTCGCAAATAAGGGGACCAAAATTGCACACAGTACTCTACTTGCGGCCTCACCAGTACCTTGTACAATTGCAGCAAGACCTCCCTGCTTTTATACTCCATCCCCTTCGCGATAAAGGCCAACATTCCATTTGCCTTCTTGATAAACCTGCTGCACCTGCAAACTGAGTTTTTGCGATTCATGCACAAGGACCCCCAGGTCCCTCTGCACAGTAGCATGTTGTAATTTTTCACCAATTAAATAATAGTCCATTTTACTATTATTCCTTCCAAAGTGGATAACCTCTCACTTGTCAACGTTATCCTCCATCTGCCAGATCCTCGCCCACTCACTTAGCCTATCCAAATCCCTCTGCAGACTTTCCGCATCCACCACGCAATTCGCTTTCCCACTCATCTTTGTGTCATCCGCAAACTTTGTTACCCTACACTCGGTCCCCTGAAGCAGAAGGCTGTGAGTTCAAGTTTTACTTGAGACCTGAATATACAATCGAGACAAACAATCCAGGACAGGATTGAAAGTGTTGCATTGGTGGAGGTTCTGTCTTTTGAATGAGACATTCGGTTCCATCTGCTCTCTAAGAAGGATGTAAAAGGCAGGAATGTGAAGCTGAGGTTAAAATTATATCAGCTATGATATTAATTAATGGCGGAGCAGGCTCAAGGGGCCGAGTGGCCTGTCCATGCTCCTAATTCATATGTTGGTCTATTCCATGGCAATATTTTGAAGAGCAGGGTTGTTATCTCTGGCACAGAAGTAAAAAATACTGTGGATGTTGGAAATCTAAAATAAAAACAAGAATGCCAGAAATACTCAGCAGGTCAGACAGCAACTGTGGAGAGAAGTTAATGTTTATCCCTGCCATGTTAACCATGTTTCTCACCACAGACACTGCCTGATCTGCTGAGTATTTCTAGCATTTTTGCTTTTGTTTGATTTATTCCGGTTAGCTTGACAATATTTATCGTCCAATCACCATTCCCTAACAAACGATCTGGTCATTATCACATTGCTATTTCTGCAATCTTGTTGTGTACAAACAACGGCGGCTGCATTTCCAAGGTTCTTAATTGTCTGTAAAGCTCTTTGGAACACCCTGAGATCTTGAAAGGTCCTATATAACTGTAAGTTTTTTTTGTTTATCTTTTACAATATTTCATGTGTAATAAACAAAATGTCTAACTCAAAGGATGAAAGAGTTTTGCAGATTTACTAAGTGCTGGCGAATTCTGATAGTTCAAATGACGAACTGAATATTGATTGTGAAGAAGTGATATTGAAATGCAACCTTATTATCGTTGTGCATTAAGCTGCATGAAAGTATCAGTTACAACTTCACATATCCACATAGTTTAATTAAAAATAAACTTTGTTTGCAGAAACACAAGAATAAAAGAAATGTACATCATCTACAAAAATCATTTTTCTACTTGATTTGACACAATATCATGTCTTGGCCTTCTATTGTGCTGTTTATATTACAATCAGCCCCTCCACAACCACCCCCCTCCACCCCCAAACCTTCATTCTTCACATTAGTGACTGAGGTGGCCAAATATCCACCTTAATAATATATTCTATGTCACCTTTCTCCATAAAAATTGAGATAACTTTCAGTTATGGCCTATTAGCCACCTAAAGGGGAATGATTTCAAAACAAGGAGGCTGGAAAAGCCTTGTAAACTGAAATAAGCTTTCTACATCACAGTTACTGAAAACTAACTGCACTGTAATCCTAAATGCAGTGTTAAGACAATCAACTATATTTGCATTAATTCTTGGTACGTCACAGAATGCATTCTATTTATGATTCTTTGATGAGACTAGCTTGTTGGAACTATAAAGTTGTCTCAGGAAAACGGACACAAATTGATTAAGAACAATTTAAACACTTCATTTGCAACAGGCTAGTGATACGATTGTTGAAATCACTAACCAAAAACACATTCTTTTTATCTGAATGACAGAGGATAAACAAGGCCTGCATTCATATAAAAAAACCTGTACCTGTTTTGTGTCTGTGTTCTTACCTGGAGACATGCAGTATTTTGCTGCAGATACACTAATATGATTCAGGTTGATTCCTATGCAATAGACAGAACACAGAAACATTTGATCTTAGGCGGTTGGTCTGGGGAGTGGGCCACGATTTTGAGTCCCGACTTACTACGTGGATTGATTCTTGATGAGGTTTTTTTTAATGTTTGCAGAATATGACTGTGTGGTATTGCACAAGATACACTGTATGCCGACATCTTCCTTACCTACATCGGTCAGATTCTGATCATTCCTATTGCTCAAACTTTTATAGGTTTGCCAGTGTGCATGCACAAAACTTTATTCATGAACCTCAGTGTTATATCTTGACAGACCTTTTTTTCTCACTGCCTCTGAGGTTATCAAAATAGGTAAACCATCTGATAGCCCATGGCACCACAGTCCTACCTTGTTGGAGGCCATCTCACTGACAGAATTCCTGGTCTGTAGGGTCTCCAGCTGGTCCAGGCACCAGTCAAGCTCCTCCAGGGTCTCTGTTGCAAGTTTTTGGTAGGCCTCCTCTGCGAACAAACAGATGAATGGAAGTTCAGCTTTTGAACTTTTTACAGGGCTAGCAGTGATATTGAAAGGGTCCACCATGCCACACAAAGCCATGTTCGGGTGACCAGAGCTCACACATGAGTTGTCCTTCATAATGTTTTTTCAACAAAAAAAATACTCCGAAAAATATGTCCTTCTGTTGTCAAACCAAAGCAGCCCCAATAGTTTGGTGATCTTCTTCTGTAGGAGAGGGAAACACAGTTGTTGAGCTGTCAGTCAGAAACACAACATGATGAATGAAGAATCCTCTCTTTGTCCACCTTTTGGTCTACTGGTATTATTAAACCCAGAAATGAACACACATATTCAGCCTGCAGAATATTTTCCAGAAAATAAGTAAGCGCCTTTATCCTGAGCCAGGTAGTTGAGTCAGTTTCCAATTGCCTATGAAAATCTCTCCATGACGATTTCAAATTATTTTTTTCTAACCACACCAGCACCTCACAGCTGAATGGATAAAGCCATTTAAGCGAGCCAGTAAGTCCTCACAATATCCACTCATACACATTTCAGTTCGGATAAGACACAAAGAGACAGGGTTTCCTGTTTTTGCTCAGTTTTAGTTGTGACATCGAAACTGTCGGATCATTTTATGAAAATCTGATCATTTTCATCTCCCTAACACTTGAGTCAGTTACTGGACTCTTATGTGGCATCACACAACTAACAAAGTCTGCCTCTTTCTTTGAACCTGAACCAAAAACGCTAGTACACTGTACAAGCAAGGGCCAGGCTGAAGAGAAATCCTGGCATAGAGCTCCGCAGAGGATCAGGACCTGGCAATGCTCCAGTAAGAGATAAATAAATCCCACTAGCTTTCTATGAAATCCCTTTCAAACAGTTTTAAGGCTTCAGCTAGTGGAGCATTTGCTTTATATTGAATAAGTTTGTGCGCATTTCTATTTGCTTTCTTAGGTTGTATAGAATTAATAGAAATAATCTGGATGGGCAAAAGCACATGTGCAATCTTTACTGCCTTAAAAGAGGCTTGAAAAGTAATTCTGGGTCATGAGGAAAGACAACGATTAATAAAAATATGAAAATAACTCCTCTTACCAAAATTTAATTTATATTCAACATTGCTTGTTTGCAGCTATACTGTGCATTTTAATTACTCTGAAGCAGACACTGTTTAGTAGTAACACAGTATAATTGTATTATGGAATTGATTTTCCTGATTTGGGCTAAATATGTACTGCATGTCTTACAAACTCTCAGGCCGGAATCTTATCTCGGTTCACATCGGCAGGATTTTCCCATCCCACTGCAGTGAATGAAGGATTTGGCTGGCCACCAAATTCTCCGACGTCACTGCAGCGGGAGCGTAGCGTAAACAGCAGGTAAAATTGCGCCCCCAGTGTTACTTTGACAAATGTTACTTTCCTAAGAATGCACTAGAAAGCCCAGAAAGTGGGTCAGAATCAGGTTTGCTGGCCTACAATCCGAAGCTGGAACTTTCTGGGCATTCCCGCGGGTTTCACAGCAGCGAGGATGCATTCTACAGGAAATCCCATTGACAACAGCGGCCGACAGGTACCACCACAGGCCAATGGTGGTCCACCTCTGCCACTGCGAAACAAGCAAAATTTCATGCCAATCACCTATCAGAGTGCAGCAACTGCTTTCTCCAAACAAGGCTACCAGAGTAAGAGGTGGCAGGAACTCTATTTATCCTGCGTTCCCATAGTATTAACTCTCAGGGAGAGTGGACAAGGACGGAATTTGATGGCCCCTCCTGCTGGCAGGATTTTCCAGCCCTGTCAATGTCAATGGGCTTTTTAATGGCTTATTACATTTTCTGGTCCCGTCCTCGCCACATTGGGGCCTTAAAATTCTGCCCCTGGTGTCAAAAGAGATTGATCAGGCATATTGTGTTGGCTGCTTGTGGAAGTGGGCCCAACAGGACCAGGATGAGATTGTTGCCTAGACCACTGGAGGAAAATGCTGCCAATTTTATTTTTTAAATTTCAAAAGCTATTTCTAGGGTTATACTGACAATGCCTCCACTGCCCCATCACAGCCCTCCAGGTAGCCATAAATCTGCTGAATCTTGATGGATGTCCTCCCTGTGTTACCAGATGCATAGGTGTTTACCATTACCTTTTTAAGGAAGAGATCCCTCTTCCTGACTTTCCTTTGGTAGGGTGAGCAATTGGGATCCTGGAGGCTGGTGATGCATCTCAGCAATTTGGCCCTCCTCGCCCCTCATATATTTACTTATTTATAGCTCAATGACCATCGAGTTTTGTTTCTGCACTCTGACAGAATAGCAGTAAATTCCATCTTGCACAGTAATACAAAATAGATATTATCAGATTGGTACACTCCACCCAATGTGTTGTCATCCATTTTAGTCTCCTACGTAAACCCAATTTCACTCCCAATATATCTTCAACCGCAATCTGTAAAAATGCCTGTGCAGGGGCATATTGTGTCCACACTCCAATATACTAGGCCTAATTTTAATCCTGCGTGTCAAGTGGAAGTAGGATGCTTAAATAGACTATCAGGTGCTGTGTACTGACTTTTCAAATGTTTTTGCCTCGTGTCATTTTAACTATAGAATTTCCGGCAGCAGTGAGCTGTCTGCCCTCAGGCAAACAAAGCCTCATAAATAGTTAAAATGTCAAATATCAGGATCTAATGTGTTCTAGACCCCAATGAGGTAGTGGCCAGCTATATAGCAGCATGGTGGGTTTGTGAAAATACGAACATGACAGAACTGTCCGACAACTTTAGCTGGGTCAAGTACCATGCGGGTTCAGTTAGGTGCCATGCAATCCTGGACAGGTACCATTGAAAACTTAGCTTAAAAGGACAAATGTTACACTGATCTTTCAGCATGTTGGGACAGATTGCTTCATTATCTGAGGAGTTGTGAATGGTGCTGAACATTGTGCAATCATCAGCGAACATCACCACTTCTGATCTTATGATGGAAGGAAGGTCATTGATGAAGCAACTCAAGATGGGCCAAGTTCACTATTCTGAGGAACACCTGTACTGATGTCCTAGGGCTCAGATGTTTAGCCTCCAACAAACATAATCATCTTTTTTTGTGCTAGGTGTGACTTCGACCAGAGGAGAATTTTCCCCCTAATTCCCCAGTGACCCTAAGTTTACTAGTGTTTGACGCCACACTCAGTCAAATGCTGCCTTAATATCAAGGGCAGTCACTCTCACCTCACCACTGGAATGCAATTTGTTTGTCCCTGACAAACAAGTGTCTGGACTTAAGTGAGTTTGGAGGCACCCAAAGGAATTGCTTTGTAAGTGCTACTTGATAGCACATTTGACAACTCCCTTCCATCACTTGGCTGACAATTCAGAATAGATTGGTGGGGCAGTAATTAGTCAGATTGGATTTGTCCTGCTTTTTGTGGACAGGAGATACCTGGGAATGTTCTACATTATCAGGTGGATGTCAATACCCTAATGGAATAGTTTGGCTAGGGGCATGACTGGTTCTGGAACATACGTCTTCAGCAATACAGTCAGCATGTTGTCAGGGCCCATTGTCTTTGCTGTATCCAGTGTGCTGAGCTGATCTTTTATGTGAACTGGAGTGAATGGAATTGGCTGGCATCAATGATGTTGCCTTCCTCCACAGAGGTCTGAGATGGTTCATCCCTTCAACACTTTTGGCTGCAAATACTTCAATCCTGTTTTTTGCACTGATGTTTGGGCTCCAATATCATGCAAGAAGGGACTGTTTGTGGATCTTCCTCCTCCTCCTGCTGTTAGCTGTTTAATTATCCACCACCATTCATGACTGGGTCTGGCAGGACTGCAGAACTTAGATCTGCTCCACTAGTTATGGGTCAAGTTAAGGTTGTGGATGTTTGGTAATATATGGTGGATTATATACATCACAATACATCAAAATAATATTTCTAGAGGGAAAAAGCATGTTGTTGAATTTTACCGTTACTTCAGGCAGTTGCTTCTTCTTAGAACAACACTGTCTTAGTGTTGGTTCACCACTAAATTCCTGTCATTATTCAGTGCTCTCATGCGTAACAGTGGCTCAAAGTAGGGATTTATTTTAGTAACAGGTACCTTTTAAATGCGTCATAAAATAATTAAGGTAAAACGCAATAAAATTGCACTGTAATTTGACCTTCATTCCTTTATATGGCAAGTTACTATTAGAAACATCTCACCATTAAAGACATTTTTGTAAACATCTTTTTGTAAGAAATGTGAACTGCTCTTTGGAACATTTGAGTTGAAGTTTAGTGAACATGCTATGTGATTCAGATAGCTCACTTTTGTTTTGCTTGCAGAAAATTGACCATTTTGCAAACTGATTTGAAAGAGAAATCAGAATAAATCTATTGGTCTGTTTATCCACTGCCTCAGACTGCTGCAAGCAGGCAGCACTGCTAGCGAGTGACGTGGCTTCACGCTAAATGAAATGCAGTAACCACGGTACAGTAAAAACAAACACCTACTTTCCAGCTTCAGTAACAAGAGATACCTTACATGAGCAAACACTGAGCAACAGTAAGCATCCCGGGCTGTAGGAATAGCTTGTTAGTTGAATACACTGCCAAACGTGAAAAACAAAAGAGATGAAATTTTATGTATGTATTTTCTTGACAAGTGCATGACAGCTCCAAGTGCGTGATGTGAATAAAATAAATCTACACCATGCAAGAATATATATTAGCAGATCTCCCATGGTCTGTTTCATCAAGAGTTGGAAGGTGATGCCTTTTGACATCATAGGGTCAGTAAGCCCTCCAACAGCTATTCTCCTCCCCCTCCCGCAGCCTGCAAAAGAGCTGGAGGTACCTCACTACACTTCTCTTCTACACCCTCCCACTCAACAAGTCATCTGTCTCTTTTCTCTTTCAACAGGTTCTTCCCCCACCAACGATGTCGCACTCAAATCATGATTTTTCTCTTCTTGCTCTCTCCACCTCATCCCAACACTACAGGATATCTCTCATTCAAGAACATCTCTCCCTTTGGGATTCACTAATGAAGTTGATCAATTCCACTCCAAAAGGATCTTTTTTCCCCTCCCACGCCTTTATGGTCTTCAAAAGGATTTTAATCTTTCATCCAAAATATGTGTTGGAATACCTTGGAAATGGAGCATATGTACATATGAGGGTGGTTGCTAGTTACATCAGTGGTTCTCTCTTTTGTCAGGCTATGTCCCATTACAAATATTGTCAGAGGTAACCCCACTGAAACATTTATATAACTATTCCCCTCCTCTAGTTACCAATATTAGTACCAGATTGGAAGTTAGTAAACAAAATGCTACTATCCTCAACAGATATCTTCATATCCTTATTGACCACAGGCGAGGTTCCAGAAGACTGGAGAATAGCCAATGTTGTTCCCTTGTTTCAGAAAGGAAGCAGGGACAATCCAAGAAATTATAGGACAGTGAGCCTGACATCAGTGGTGGGGACGCTTTTGGAGAAGATACTGAGGGACAGGTTATATCCCTATTTGGAAGAAATTGACTAATTAGTGACAGGCAGCATGGTTTTATACAGCGAAGGTCATGCCTCACCAACTTGATTGAATTTTTTGAAGAGGTGACAAAGATAATTGATGAGGGAAGGGCCGTGGATGTGCTTTATATGGACTTTAGTAATGCATTTAACAAGGTCCCACATGACAGACTGGTACAAATATTATCACATGGGATTTGGGGTGGGCTGGCTAGATGGATACAGAACTAATTTGGTTATAGAAGACAGAGAGTAGCAGTGGAAGGGTGTTTTTCAGAATGGAGACCTGTAGCTAGTGGTGTTCTGCAGGGATCAGTGCTGGGTCCTTTATTGTTTGTAGTATATATAAATGATCTGGAGGAAAATATGGATGGTCTGATTAATAAGTTTGTGGATGACACGAAGATTGGTGAAGTTGCTGATAGTGCCGGGGATTGTCAGAGGATACAACAGGACATAAATAAATTGGAGACTTGGGCACAGAAATGGCAGATGGAGTTTAATCTGGACAAATGTGAGGTGATGCATTTTGGAGGACCAAATTTAGTGTGAATTATACCGTAAATGGTAGATTCCTTAGGAACATTAATATAATAATTAGATGGATCGGGACGTGAAGGTCCACAGTTCCCTAAAAGTGGCAACACAGGTGGCCAAGGTGATTAAGAAGGCATATGGTATGCTTGCTTTCATCAGCATCGAGTACAAGAGTTGGGAAATAATGTTGCAGCTATATAAAACGTTGGTTAGGCCGCATTTGGAGTATTGCATGCAGTTCTGGTCACCACACGACCAGAAAGATGTGGAAGCTTTGGAGAGAGTGCAAAGAAGGTTCACCAGGATGTTGCCTGGTCTTTAGGGTGTTGACTATGAGGAGAGGTTGAATAAACAAGGATTGTTTTCACTGGAAAGATGGCAACTGACGGGAGACCTGATAGAGGTCTGCAAAATTATGAGAGTCTTTGACAGAGTGGATAGTCAGAGGCTTTTTCCAAGGGTGGAAGTGTCAATTACATGGGGGCACAGGTTCAAGGTGAGAGGGGATGTTTAAGGGACATGTGTAGCGGAACTTTTTCATGTAGAGTGGTGGGTGCCTGGAATGTGCTGCCAGAGGAGATGGTGGAAGCAGGCACACTGGCAACATTTAAGAGGCATGGGTACATAAATCGGGAGGGAATAGGGGGATTATGGACCGAGTAAGGGCAGAAGGTTTTTTTTAGTTTAGTTAGGGCATCGTGATCGGCACAGGCTTGGAGGGCCCAAGGGCCTGTTCCTGTGCTGTACTTTTCTTTGTTCTTTATTTTTGATATGGGAATTGAGCATGAAAGTGGAGATGAAGTCAAAGGACTGGTATATATTTTTACTGATTTTAGGGGATGTGGGCGTCGCTGGCTGGGTCAGCATGTATTGCCCATCCTTAACTGCCTTCCATTTTAGAGGGCATTTGAGAATTAACCTCATTGCTGTGGCTCTGGAATCACATGTAGGCCAGACTAGGTAAGGACGGCAGGTTTCCTTCTCTAAAGGACATTAGTGAACGAGATGGGTTTTTACAACAATTGACAATGATTTCATGGTCATCATCATTTTAACTCCATTTTGTTTTTGATTTAATTCAAATTTTACCATCTGCCATGGTCGATGGGGGTGTATTATAGTCAGCGAAAATTGGAGGAACAAATCTGCAGAGAGATAGCAGACAACTGCAGGAAACATAAAGTTGTGATAGTAGGGGATTTTAATTTTCCACATATAGATTGGGACTCCCATACTGTTAAAGGTCTAGACGGGTTAGAGTTTGTAAAATGTGTTCAGGAAAATTTTCTAAATCAATATATAGAGGTACCAACTAGAGAGGATGCACTATTAGATCTCCTATTAGGAAATGAATTAGGACAAGTGACGGAAGTGTGTGTCGGGGAACACTTTGGTTCCAGTGATCATAACGCCATTAGTTTCAACTTGATCATGGATAAAGATAGATCTGGTCCTCTGGTTGAGGTTCTAAACTGGAAAAAGGCCAAATTTGAAGAAATGAGAAAGGATCTAAAAGCGTGGATTGGGACAGGCTGTTCTCTGGCAAGGATGTGATTGGTAAGTGGGAGGCCTTCAAAGGAGAAATTTTGAGAGTGCAGAGTTTGTATGTTCCTGTCAGGAGTAAAGGCAAAGTGAATAAGAATGAGGAACCTTGGTTCTCGAGGGATATTGGAACTCTGATAAAGAAGAGAGAGATGTATGACATGTATAGGCAACAGGGAGCAAATAAGATGCTTGAAGAGTATAAAAAGTGCAAGAAACTACTTAAGAAAGAAATCAGGAGAGCTAAAAGAAGACATGAAGTTGCTTTGGCAGACAAGGTGAAGGATAATCCTAAGAGCTTCTACAGGTATATTAAGAGCAAAAGGATAGTAAGGGATAAAATTGGTCCTCCTGAAGATCAGAGTGGTCGGCTTTGTATTGAACCAAAAGAAATGGGGGAGGTATTAAATGGGTTTTTTGCATCCGTATTTACTAAGGAAACTGGCATGGAGTCTATGGAAATAAGGCAAACAAGTAGGGAGGTCATGGAACCTATACAGATTAAAGGGGAGGAGGTGCTTGCTGTCTTGAGGCAAATCAGAGTAGATAAATCCCCAGGACCGGACAGGGTATTCCCTCGGACCTTGAAGGAGACTAGTGTTGAAATTGCAGGGGCCCTGGCAGATATATTTAAAATGTCGGTATCCATGGGTGAGGTGCCGGATAATTGGGGGATAGCTCATGTTGTTCCGTTGTTTAAAAAAGGTTCCAAAAGTAATGCGGGAAATTATAGGCCAGTAAGTTTGACGTCAGTAGTAGGTAAATTATTGGAAGGAGTACTAAGAGATAGGATCTACAAATATTTGGATAGACAGGGACTTATTAGGGAGAGTCAACATGGCTTTGTGTGTGGTAGGTCATGTTTAACCAATCTATTAGAGTTTTTCGAGTAGGTTACCAGGAAAGTGGATGAAGGGAAGGCAGTGGATGTTGTCTACATGGACTTCAGTAAGGCCTTTGGCAAGGTCCTGCATGGGAGGTTAGTTAGCAAGGTTCAGTCGCTGGGTATACATGGAGAGGTAGTAAATTGGATTAGACATTGGCTCAATGGAAGAAGCCAGAGAGTGGTAGTGGAGGATTGCTTCTCTGAGTGGAGGCTTGTGACTAGTGGTGTGTCACAGGGATCAATGCTGGGTCCATTGTTGTTTGTCATCTACATCAATGATCTGGATGATAATGTGGTAAATTGGATCAGCAAATTTGCTGATGATACAAAGATTGGAGGTGTAGTGGACAGTGAGGAAAGTTTTCAAAGCTTGCAGAGGGATTTGGACCAGCTAGAAAAATGGGCTGAAAAATGGCAGATGGAGTTTAATGCAGACAAGTGTGAGGTATTGCACTTTGGAAGGACAAACCAAGGTAGAACATACAAGGTAAATGTTAGGACACTGAAGAGTGCAGTAGAACAGAGGGATCTGGTAATACAGATACATAATTCCCTAAAAGTGGCGTCACCGGTAGACAGGGTCGTAAAGAGTGCTTTTGGTACATTGGCCTTTATAAATCAAAGTATTGAGTATAAGAGTTGGAATGTTATGGTGAGGTTGTATAAGACATTGGTGAGGCCGAATTTAGAGTATTGTGTGAAGTTTTGGTCATCTAATTACAGGAAGGATATTAATAAGGTTGAAAGAGTCCAGAGAAGGTTTACAAGGATGTTGCCGGGACTTGAGAAACTGAGTTACAGAGAAAGGTTGAATAGGTTAGGACTTTATTCCCTGGAGCGTAGAAGAATGAGGGGAGATTTGATAGAGATGTATAAAATTATGATGGGTATAGATAGAGTGAATGCAAGCAGGCTTTTTCCACTGCGGCTAGGGAAGAAAAAAACTAGAGGACATGGGTTTAGGGTGAAGGGGGAAAAGTTTAAAGGGAATATTAGGGGGGGCTTCTTCACACAGAGAGTGGTGGAAGTGTGGAATGAGCTGCCAGATGAAGTGGTGAATGCGGGCTCACTTTTAACATTTAAGAAAAACGTGGGCAGGTACATGGATGAGAGGGGTGTGGAGGGATATGGTCCAGGTGCAGGTCAGTGGGACTAGGCAGAAAAATGGTTCGGCACAGCCAACAAGGGCCAAAAGCCCTGTTTCTGCGCTGTAATGTTCTATGGTTCTATGCTGGAATTCAAACCCAGGTCCACAAAGCATTACTCTGGTCTCTGGATTACTCGTCCAGTGACAATACCACCATGCCACCGCCTCTCCATAATGGTCTTATTAAATGGCAGAGCAGGCTTGAGGGGCCAAATGGCAATGTGTGAATGACCAGAGAATTTGTTTTAGTGTTGTTGAGGGGCTAATTCTTGCTCCTATTTCTTATGTTCTTAGCAGAGACTGAACTGACCACGTGGCAGACGCACTTACATTGATCTCAGCAGCAAATGAAATGTGAGGTGTCCAAACTGCTCTGAAGTACACACTGCTCTTTCATCAAGTCCAGTTTCTACTGAGTTCCTTTCTCCACAATCTAAGGATCATCTTCTCATCAAACAGTTTTAAATTCAATAGTTGCACATTGTAGATTTGTGATAATATGGACACCAGTACACACAGAGGACAGACTCAAGTGTCGAGACAAACTGAAGAAATGTTATTAAAATATATATTGTGTTGAAAAGTTGTGGAATTATTTTCCAAATGAATGGTTCAATTAATATTCTCTTTATTATACCTTTTATTTTTCTGTGAATAATGGCAGTGAGCTGAAAGATGCTTATGTCCTTGCAACCATTAGAAAATATCTCAGATTATTACTGTGCAAATACAAATAATGCAATGGCCAATGTTCAACATTATTATCACTGCCCATACCTTCTAAGATTAGCTATGAATGGTAGTTGTACATTTATACAGTTATTATTATATAAATAATTAGCTCACAAGAAATAGGAGGAATAGGCCAAAACTACCCATCGAGACTGCTCTATCATTAGGCCAAACTCAATATATTTCATTTGTGAGGCAATTTCCACTCAGCTGTGCTACTGTGCCAGGAAACCGGGGAGGGGAATTGTTGATTTAGGCAAATTGCTCACTGTGGTGAAGGGTTGAAATACCAGGGAACACGAGATAAAAATGAGGAAGTTAGGAGCAAGAAGAGAAGTGAAGTAAAACTTTATCATCCAAATGGAAAGAGGTGTTTACTAAGTTATCAAGGAACCAAGACTTGCTATTTCCACCCCTGCAGCATCATCTGACTCTGTCCTTGCATCACCTCATTTGTTGCTGAAACCCTCATCTGTCTCTTTGTTATCTCTGGGCTTCACTATTCCAGTGCACTCCTGGTTGCTCTCCCATGTTCTACCCTCCATGAAATTTAGTTCATCTGTGCTCCCCCTGCCCTAACTTGCAAAAAATCTGTTCATCTATCACCTCTTTGCTGACCAACACTGACTCCCAGTCAAGTAATGCTTCAATTGTAACATTCTCATTCTTTTAAAAAAATTCCTTCATGGCCTCACTTCCTGTTTTTGCAATCTCCTTCAGCCCTACAACTCTCCCAGTGAGCCCGTGCTCCTCCAGTTTTGGCCTCTTGAACACCACTGGTTTTAATCACTCCACCATTGGCAACTATGCCTTCAGCTGCAAAGAGCCTAAGCTCTGGAATTCCCATCTTAAACCTCTCTGCCTCTCTTTTCTCTTTCAATCTTTAAACATAGTTTTAGTCATCTGCCCCAGTATTTCCTTAAAATGACTCAGTGTGGCTTGCACTACAATCCTGCGATGAAGTGCCTTGGGAAGTTTTACTATATTGAAGGTGCTGTATAAATAAAACTTGTTGCAGTAAAAATAAGATCAAATTACATTTCAGAAAGACAAAAGGCTCGAGGGATGCGTTGGGGGTCAGTTCTTTGTGGTTTAGTTGGCAAAAATAGGGAAAAGTTTGAGACATGAAAGCTCTATTTCTGTTCCTAAAAATTCCCAATTACTCTGTGGTTCTTAGTAGTTTACGGGAAATTAAGTTACAAAACAATCTACAAGTTTAACTGGATATGGCTGTGCAGTTAGAAACCCTGCTACCCACTTTTCAGGCAGAAGTCAGGGAACATGTTTTCTGCACACACAACTCAACTACAGGAGATACATATTCTTCAGGAAAAAGTGGGAATTAAGGATTTCATAGATGTATTAGAAGAAAGCATGTTCTTAATGTTTCTAAATATGCTGTGAAATAGCTACGACAAGTGTTATGCCATTGATTACTGATAATGTGTCATTTTGATTGAGTATCAAACATATCAAATGTGCTTTTACATCAAATCAAGCAGATCTACAATTAGATCAGAGAATGACAACCATTTCAAGTACTGTCTTCTAAAGGGAAGAATTAGAACTACAAAATCAGAAGCGCATCCTACACAATACCTTCAGTCAATTGTGTGATATGAGAAACATGCTGCTACAGCAGCAGCTTCAATTTACGTATCTCGTAAAGGCTTTCAAAAGCTTGTTCCATGTCAGTTTGTAAGTATATGATAACATGGTTGTTTTATTTGGATACACAATGGTCCCAAACATCTGCTTATTCATAAGAGACAATTCAAACTGCAGAATGATGATAATAATTGTTTACTGTCTGGTAAAATGTGTTAAGATTGAAAGTACACACTTTTCTCCTGCGACAATCTCTTCAGAAGCCTTGATTAGCTTATGTTTATTTTGAATTGTGATGTTAAAGAATACATGAGGTAATAGTTAAGATGTCCTGTTTATTCCATTTAAACAAATAAGAGCTACTGATGTGAAGAATAAAGCACAGTATGTATTTGACTATATTGTTTATTGTACATTCTGTTTATACTGTACCAAGCAAGCCTATTGTTTACAATTATCCCCATGACTGGTTGTTGTAATACTCCCTGAGATGCTGAATGGCACATGACTGACTGCATTTTCACTGATCTTTCTCAGCTTACATTAAGTCAGAACAGTTCTGGGAAGGGAAGCTTGACTTCAGTTGCCTCAGAAAAAAACAAGTCAGCATTAGGCTAAGGGGAATAAACTTGATTACACCTTCTGTTCCTTACACTTCACCACCAAACAAATCACTCAATTCTGTCTATTTTCCAAAGATGGCCTCTACAAAATTCCAAGGGGAATTTTTGTCCAAAATATCCCAGTTCACATTTCGTTTCTGCACAATTTTGTTTCTTTTTTTCTTTCCTTTTCTGCTGAACACCTAGAGACATCCTAAGGTACAGTTTATTTGACAAGCAGGACCCCAACCATACCTTCCCCTATGAGATGTTCTCCATGAACCTTCACAGTTAGTGTCAGGGTGATACTACAGCCAATTCCAGTCAATCTTTGTGTAATGCACTAAGGCCTTCTTTTGGCTCCAAGCCAAGAGGCTATTGTCTGTGTGGTGATTCTCATCATGCTGTGTCATAATCATAAATTCTTAACCCGGATTTTGCCATCGGCGGTGAACAAACAGTATCTCTTTTTCATTACACTTACAGCAGTAACTTTCTGTGGGATTTTGAGCAATAATTTACAGCCATTGATTGTCTGAAACAGACTGGTACCTTCCATACGGCACGCCTGCACAACTAATCAGACTGGAGAATCCTTTCAAGAGGCATGTGAAGTCTGAATCAGGAAGTTGTTAGAATATTTAATTCAATGTTAAAACATATGCAAAGAATTAAATGCAGAGAGGGAAAGAAAAATGGGAGCAAAGAGATGTGGTATCCCTTTGAACCTCTTGTTTGTTAGCATTTCATGCAACCTTGTCAAGATCCAGCTTCCCTCCCCTTGGTGTTCTCTCTGCCTCGTTATCCTCATCCATCTCCTTGCATCTTTGCCTGTGATCATGCACCCTTGCCATTCTGTCCCCTCCCCCACTCTTGCACAGCCCACCTTCTCCACTTCCCCTCTTGTCTTCATCAGACCATCCCCTCACTTCGCATCCCACCCCTGGTTAATCTTTGGTCCACTCGGTGACCCGTACATCGCATCACAATTAAAGATCTTAAGCAGCCAATTAAGGGGGACTTGAGGGCCACTGCCCATCTGGCCTCAATTTTGGGAGTGGGGAATCTGGCAGACAAGCCTGATCAAGCCTAAGGTGGGAAGATGGAGGCGCTCACTGCATCATTAGTCCCCTTCACAATCGGGGCCTGTCCAATGTCTGAACCCCCTTCCCCTCTACCTCCCATCTCCCAACTGAATGTCCCCTCATCCCAATCCCTAACTTTTTGAAAACAACCTGCACCCCCATCACTCACCCCGGACTCTTGAATCCCCTTTCATGCCCTGCAGTGAGACCCCCGGACTTACCTTTGTCCTGAGCTCTTGGTACTCAAAGTGTGAGGACTGTTAGCAACCACTCTCAGGGTCACTGCTGGCAGCTCTCTGAAGTGGACCTTTCTCTTGAGTGAGTGGCAGAAGGCCCACCCGCTGACCAATTGATGCTCCATAGAGCGCTGAATGTCTGCAAGACAGTCGACAGCAGTAGAAGTGTGTCCCCTGCTAACTTTTCTGTGGCAGCGCAGGAAACTCCACCATCCAAAAGACCCTGCCCCATGTGAAGGAATTAATAAATCACAGACTCAAACATGTTACAGTTCTGAACTTGGTAAATGTGTTGATCAAACCAACATTAAAAAGATATCTGTATAAACTGTGGGTGGAATTCTCCCATCCCACCGGTGCAAATTTGAAAGCGGGCAGGATTGGAGAATCCATCGAGATCTGAAAAGACGGAAACCGGTCTGTGTCTAAACAGTCTGAAATTCTCCCAACAGTAGGTTAATAGCGGGTCAGTTCTGCTGCTGTCTGCTGGTATGAACACTATTTGCATTCGCTTACATCTCATGAATGCTCATTAAAACAGCTGCTCATCAAAATCTTGATGTGGAGAGGCCGGCGTTGGACTGGGGTAAACACAGTAAGAGTTTTAACAACACCAGGTGTTGTTAAAACTCTTACATCAAAATCTTGTCAGGCCTTCTAATCGTGCGTCACGCCAGCGGGCAATCACATCAGCATCAAATCCACTTGAAACAGAGTGAGGTGCATCATGTAGACCTCTAAGTGAGTGCAACATGTATAGTCTCCCTGGCATAGCGCTGTGCCACTCCTATTGCACTGAATGTCACTCTGTTGGAGAAGACCACTTCATGCCCTCCAGCTACATGCCGTGCTGTAGGACTCTTGGACCCTTTACCTCGTTCACTGGAAGGGGATGCTTGCAGTCTCCAGATAGGATGGGTCGAGGTCCACATGGGGCTTGGACACCTCGCAGGTGATGGGCTTGGGGGGAGAGTGAGAATGTCCACCACATTAAATGCTGCATCTAGAACATCTGGAGGGATGCTTGCTAGGTGGATAAGGATTACCACTTAAACAGTGGCTCATGACTCTGATGCCCTCAGACTCATGCCAAGAAGAGCTGCTCACAATTCCACATGCTCCCTCATAGCGTCCCTTTCCTGTAAAATGTCTTTAAAGTGGGCAAGTAGAGAGCTGGAAGGCCTCCTAGAGAATTTTAACTGCAAACCTGTTGGTGGGGGCCTGTGAAATTCTGCTCATTGTTGCAAGTATTATCCATTAAGTGTACATTAACCTTATTAATTTGAGGAATAGATAGGATGTCTAATGATAAAAAAAACATTGATTTTTGTTTGAGATTATATAGGGAGCATCTGCAAAGCAATAATCTCACCTTGGGGGTTCATAGAATAGTTACAAACCATCCAAGCTTCTTCTTGTGGTATAAGATGTCTACTGCACTCCATTGTGAGGTAACCATTTATTATACAAATGTCCACTTTGTTCCTAGAAATTAATATTGGCTGAAGCTTAATGTATCCATAAAACTTTCCTCGACATTTTAACTGAGGTATTTACCTATTTTAACATCTCTGTGAACAGAAAAATAGCTATATGAAAGTGATGAATGTTCATCCATTCGCATTGCTGACAGTAATAATGAGCTTTTTCCCATTTAAATATTGGGGAATTAAACGAGTTGTCTGTGCCCACATTCAGTCCAGCAGTGTGTCTTAATTGATATTTGTGACAGTGGAATGTTTTAATTTTTAGATTTTATATGAACTCTATAGTTGGGACTTTATGCTGGGTTGGGCTGTGTAAATGCCAGGACAATCCCGCAGCGGTTCTGTCAGCTTGCTCCACAGTGATGGCAGGCAATGCCGTTAGCTAGCCTGAGGAGAGACATTGCCCTTGTTTGGGCAGGAAGTCCCTCCTGTGAGACATGCTGACCAGTCAAATGGCTGACAGCATTATGGTTCTAGTGGTCTCACTGGGTTCGGGTTTGCAGGCCGCATTGAAGGGTGAGGGAGATGGGTGACCAGGATGGACAAGCCAGGGTGGGTGGAGAAACACAGCGGGGAGAACCTCTGATGGTCTCAGGACTTGTACTTGATACTGGCCTTCATCTCTCACAGGTTAAATCCCAGCAGTGGAGGGAAGAGGCTCTCAAGTGGTCAGCAATTGGGTATTCATTAAGAAGTCCTCAATTGGCTCATGGGTGCCTCCCCCACTGTTGGTAAAATTACGACTGGGCCAAGGCAAGGTGGGTAGGCTTTGATTGCATTGTGCTCCCCTGCCTGCCAACTCATCCCTAGGGGGCATAAAAATTAGCCCTATGATACAGTGATGGACTTCTTATGCCTGCCATTTCAATATGCCTGGTCCAGGGTCCTTACCCAGTCCGGCCTATTTGTGATTCTAGACCGACAGCAATGTGTTTGACTCTTAACAGTCTTCTGAAGTGGCCTAGCATGTTACTCAGTTCCAGGACAATTTGGGATGGGCAACAAGTGCTGGCCTTACGAGCGATGCCCACATCACATGAAAGAATAAAGAAAATTGACCTGGAAATCTCCAGACATCTGATAAAGCAACATCAGTTTCTGCTAGGCTACATAAAGAAACACTCGGCCCCAAAGCACCAACAATCAGATAGACAGCCACCCAAATAGTCATAAACAGAATTGTTCGAGTATAAGGAAGCCACTTGGCCCATCATGTCTGCACTGGCTCTCTGAAGGAGCAGTGCCATTAGTGCCATTCCCCTGCCTCCTCCCAACAATGCTACACATTTCTACTTTTTCAAATAAAAGTCAAATTCCCTTTTGAATGATCTGAGTTAACCACACTCCACCATGCTCTCAGGCATTCCAAACCTTGAGCACTTGTTGCCTGAAAAGCTTTTTCTCAGGTTGTTTTTGCTTCTTTTGCTAATTACTTTAAATCTGTGCTGTTTCATTCTCAACCCTTCCACGAGCAGAAACATTTTCTCCCATCTACTCTGTCTGAACCCCTTGTAGTTTTGAATACCTCTATCAAATCTCCTCAGCTTTCCTTTCTCAAAAGAAAACAGTAACAACCTATCTCTATAACTGATTAATCCCTGTAAATCTTTTCAGTAACTCTTCTGTGGAGGGTGTCTAGCTTTGAGCATCAATGAAAGCTTGCACACTTTCCGCTGTGCATATCCACCTAATCTTACTTGTGTTTTGCAACATTAGTTAAAATGTATCAAGTACATTGGGGACGATCTTACCAGAATTTGGCAGTGTTGGTTCTGGCGAGAAAAATAGCTTGTGGGTTGGTTTCCTCTCCAGATCTTACCACACTCCGTCAAAAAAAAACAGCTGGGCGAGTTTCATGCCAGCAAAGCCCAGCTGCACTGAGATCAGGGTACCATGTTGAAAGGGTACCCCGATCAGAACATGAATGATTCTCCTCCTCAGCCCAACATGGAGGTTTCGGCAGCTCCCTCTCACTCCTCATGCTGATCGGATTCGGCAATTCTCCCCCACCCCCACCCTCCCAGCAACAGTCAGTGCCACCAACCCCCTCTTCCCCCGGAACATCAGACCTCTTCCCCCGACCTCTCATCCACGCAGTCAATGCTGGCACTTTCCCCACCAAAAGCTATCATCATACCCCCAGCTCCCACATCCGCTCCTGGCACCAGCACATACAAATAAATCCAACCCATCCCAATGAGGCTCACACTAGGGTCCCTCTCTGGCACTCCCTTTGGCATTGTCAAGTTGCCATAGTTCCAACCTGTGCCAAAAGGCAATGCCAGGGGGCATTGCCAGGGCCATTGCCTGGCCATGTCCCTCTCTCTGGGGGGCCATATTCACCTTTGGGGCCCCGGGTGGCGGGGGATCCCCTCGACAGGTTCATCTCTGGGTGAACCTGTTCTTAACTGCGCCAACGTGTGAATGTACGGTGGAGGCTCAATATCTGGTGGCAAGGGGGTGTCGGTTAATCAGTTTGAAACGCATTTAAATGTATATAAATTAGGGTCACACCCATTGTGGATGTGAATCTGATTACGTCGTCAGTGAGGGGCGGCGAAAATCGGCAGCTGCAATCTTGCTGGTGAGACCCATGACTTCCAGGTTTCGCTGGATCTTGAGCTCTGCCAGTGGATATGGCAGATGGTGAGAGTGGGCTCAAGATCCTGCCCATGGTTTTTGTACTATATTTTCAGCTTTGCATGAAAGATTAAATATTAAGGCTAATTATCAGAAAGCAATTATAATAGATTATGATCTTCATCATTTTGTTATTTCTGTTTAGTATTTGTCAATATTTATGACATATCTGGGAGAATTTGCTTGGATAAGTTATGGTGCCAGGCAATGCGAGGGAGTTTGAGATGCAAAATTGATATAAATGGATTTTTGAGACACTCGACTTTGATGAGGCTGCATTGACTCCACTGCCCATGCTGTTTCCTGTGACAGTATCATCAGCACTCCTTAGTTAAACAAATCTACTACAAAAATCAAAACCAGCAGAACTGAAAAGGCATTAAAGTTCATTATTATAACTGTTTTATAAATGCACACCAATATTTGATCTTCTAGTTTGGAAACTATTTCCAAAAAATAAAAGAATTATTTTAGTAAAACCTAAAATCATTCAAAATCAGTGTATTTTTCACAGGCACGAAGCTTCTCTAAGAAAGGGAAAGATACTAAAATGTTCTTGGAAAACACTTTTTCCCGAAGGCGCAATTATTTGTCTGTTTGGCTCAAACCCACCTTTTCCTCACTGCTAATCCAATTTCATTTGTTGAAATGTTTTTGAATATTTTTGACTTTTAAAGTGAAACGTGGCGACAAGTCAAAAATAACCTGATAAAACTGCCATTCTTTTGGAGTGCTTATAGCAGTTAAAGCCAAATTTATAATCTTAAAAAAACAATTAAGCACTAGCCAATTCTCAGCAAATCAAAGTCCTCCTTTGCCTTGTCTTCTTGGCTCAGTGGCTATACTTTCACCTCTGAAGCAGAGGCACGAGACGGGGATCTTGAGCACATTATCCGAACTGGCACCTGTATTTAATATTGAGGAAGTGCTGTATTGTTAAAGCTTTTTGGATTACATGTTAAACTAAGACCATAAGACCATAAGACATAGGAGCGGAAGTAAGGCCATTCGGCCCATCGAGTCCACTCCACCATTCAATCATGATTGATTTCAACTCCATTTACCCGCTCTCTCCCCATAGCCCTTAATTCCTCGAGAAATCAAGAATTTATCAATTTCTGTCTTGAAGACGCTCAACGTCTCGGCCTCCACAGCCCTCTGTGGCAATGAATTCCACAGACCCACCACTCTCTGGCTGAAGAAATTTCTCCTCATCTCTGTTCTAAAGTGACTCCGTTTTATTCTAAGGCTGTGCCCCCGTGTCCTAGTCTCCCCTGTTAATGGAAACAACTTCCCTACGTCCATCCTATCTAAGCCGTTCATTATCTTGTAAGTTTCTATCAGATCTCCCCTCAACCTCCTAAACTCCAATGAATATAATCCCACGATCCTCAGACGTTCATCGTATGTCAGGCCTACCATTCCTGGGATCATCCGTGTGAATCTCCGCTGGACCCGCTCCAGTGCCAGTATGTCCTTCCTGAGGTGTGGGGCCCAAAATTGCTCACAGTACTCCAAATGGGGCCTAACCAGTGCTTTATAAAGCCTCAGAAGTACATCCCTGCTTTTGTATTCCAAGCCTCTTGCGATAAATGACAACATTACATTTGCTTTCTTAATTACGGACTCAACCTGCAAGTTTACCTTTAGAGAATCCTGGACTAGGACTCCCAAGTCCCTTTGCACTTTAGCATTATGAATTTTGTCACCGTTTAGAAAATAGTCCATGCCTCTATTCTTTTTTCCAAAGTGCAAGACCTCGCACTTGCCCACGTTGAATTTCATCAGCCACTTCTTGGACCACTCTCCTAAACTGTCTAAATCTTTCTGCAGCCTCCCCACCTCCTCAATACTACCTGCCCCTCCACCTATCTTTGTATCATCGGCAAACTTGGCCAGAATGCCCCCAGTCCCGTCATCTAGATCGTTAATATATAAAGAGAACAGCTGTGGCCCCAACACTGAACCCTGCGGGACACCACTTGTCACCGGTTGCCATTCTGAGAAAGAACCTTTTATCCCAACTCTCTGCCTTCTGTCTGACAGCCAATCGTCAATCCATGTTAGTACCTTGCCTCGAATACCATGGGCCCTTATTTTACTCAGCAGTCTCCCGTGAGGCACCTTGTCAAAGGCCTTTTGGAAGTCAAGATAGATAACATCCATTGGCTCTCCTTGGTCTAACCTATTTGTTATCTCTTCAAAGAACTCTAACAGGTTTGTCAGGCACGACCTCCCCTTACTAAATCCATGCTGACTTGTCCTAATCCGACCCTGCACTTCCAAGAATTTAGAAATCTCATCCTTAACGATGGATTCTAGAATTTTGCCAACAACTGAGGTTAGGCTAATTGGCCTATAATTTTCCATCTTTTTTCTTGTTCCCTTCTTGAACAGTGGGGTTACAACAGCGATTTTCCAATCCTCTGGGACTTTCCCTGACTCCAGTGACTTTTGAAAGATCATAACTAACGCCTCCACTATTTCTTCAGCTATCTCCTTTAGAACTCTAGGATGTAGCCCATCTGGGCCCGGAGATTTATCAATTTTCAGACCTTTTAGTTTCTCTAGCACTTTCTCCTTTGTGATGGCAACCATATTCAACTCTGCCCCCTGACTTTCCTGAATTGTTGGGATATTACTCATGTCTTCTACTGTGAAGACTGACGCAAAGTACTTATTAAGTTCCTCAGCTATTTCCTTGTCTCCCATCACTAGGTTACCAGCGTCATTTTGGAGCGGCCCAATGTCTACTTTTGCCTCCCGTTTGTTTTTAATGTATTTAAAGAAACTTTTACTATCATTCCTAATGTTACTGGCTAGCCTACCTTCATATTTGATCCTCTCCTTCCTTATTTCTCTCTTTGTTATCCTCTGTTTGTTTTTATAGCCTTCCCAATCTTCTGACTTCCCACTACTCTTTGCCACATTATAGGCTCTCTCTTTTGCCTTGATGCATTCCCTAAGGCCTAATCTTTCCACTCAGGTGGGCACAAACGACCCATGGCTGCATTCCCTTGAGCAAGACAGTTCTTCGAATGTCTGGACCAATAATTATCCCTCAACCAACATCTTTATGATAGATTCTCAGGTCACTTCTCTCAATGCTGTTTTTGGGACCTCATCATGTACAACTTTCTCAACATTATTTATTCTGAAGCATTTTAGGATGATTTAAGTACATGAAAGGAAATAAATGCAAGTTTTCCTAGTAACTACATGGCATGCAGATCAAATGAGGTCACATGTCAATCACTGAAGCAAGTTTGCAGCCAGAGGTACATGTGTTACCGAGAGAATGGTATTTCATGACAGGCCTGCAGTTTTCCTTTATGGGCATAATCGCACAGTCAAAGGTTACCATCAATGGCTTCTGTGCCAGGTTAACAGGTTGTTTTATAGGATCTCAATGAAGACATTACTCGGAAATTCCTCAGAACTGCAGATTTGAAAGTGAATGAAAGTGAACTTGTCCTAAACAACATCCGTTATGTACTGGAAGATATTAATCGTTAAGAATTAATGATTATCAAATATCAAAATACTTAGTGCCAGCTGACATATGACAGATGTCACTTTACCTAAGGAGGGACATACTTGTATTGGAAGCAGTTCAGAGCAGTTTCACTAGGCTGATTCTCGGGAAGCGGGGTTTGTCTTATGAGGGAAGGTTGAGCAGGTTGGGCCAATACGCATCGGAATTTAGGAGAATGAGAGATGACCTTAGTGAAATATATAAGATTCTGAGGGGAGTCAAAAGGGTCGATGGTGAGAGAATGTTTCCCCGCATGCGAGAATCTGGAACTAGGGGCACAGCTTCAAAATAAGAGAACTCCCATTTAAGACAGAGATGAGGAATTTCTTCTCTTAGAGGGTTGTTAATGTTTGCAATTCTCTGCCCCAGAGAGCATTGGACACTGGGTCATTGAATATATTCAAGGGTGAGACAGACAGATTTTTGATCCAAAAGAAAGTCAAGGATTAAGAGGGCAAGCAAAACTCCTCAATAGGGAATACATTACAATGTTACTATATCTGAGGAAGAAAACAAAACCACTCAGGTTATGTAATGTTTTTAAAAAAAGAACTTTGATGAAAGACAGATAGCCATTATATGCTTTATGTAATTTGTGTTTGCAAACTGGTAATCACTCTCAGCATTGAGATGACTTAAAAATAGATTCACTTTGGTTCCTCTAGGATGAGGTTAATCCAACATTTCAAGTACATTTTTACACATTCTAGTCTAATTTTTCACACAATCGTAGAATGGTTACAGTAGAAAAGATGTGAAGCCAAGTGACCGCAAGTGACCCAAGACTGCAAGAAACTACAAAAGATCATGAATGTAGCCCAATCCATCACGCAAACCAGCCTCCCATCCATTAACTTTGTCGACACTTCCTGCTGCCTCAGCAAAGCAGCCAGCATAATTAAGGACCCCCCGCACCCCGTTTCCACCTTCTTCCTTCGGGAAAAAGATAGAAAAGTCTGAGGTCACATACCAACCGACACAAGAACAGCTTCTTTCCTGTTGCCATCAGACATTTGATTGGACCTACCTTGCATTAAGTTGACCTTTCTCTATATCCTAGCTACATTCTGCACTCTCTCATTTCCTTCTCTATGAACGGTATGCTTTGTCTGTATAGTGCGCAAGAAAAATACTTTTCACTGTATGCTAATACATGTGACAATAATAAATCAAATCAAGTCAAAATGAAGACATCATATTCATAATTCTCAACATGGGCTGTGTTCTTGTGGAATCTTCTGGAGCTTTCTACTGTTTTAAAATGGACACTCACAAGGTGGCTAAGGTGGCCACCAAGAGTTAGGTGACCTTTGTTCATTTAGACGCAGACTACCTCAAACTTTCAGAAAGTTATACTTGAATTATCCTGGGTGAGAACCTCCCACTTGAATACACATACACCGACAGTATACCTTTGTGGAATTCACACCCACCATTGTTCAAAGTTTACTCCAAACACAAATTCAATGGACGTCTAGACTTTATGGGCGTGATTTGCTGCTCTTGCCAGCAATGGACATCGTCACAGGTGGACAGGAATATTTGCAAAATGGCCAAATGTCAATTGATCGGGAAATCCCAGCCTATGTTTCCAACTTTGCAATTTAACAAAAGAGAGCTGGTGAGACCTGTTATCCATTAGTTAAGTGAGAAAGATCACCACATATCTCCTATTGTTAAGTGACGTCTTTGAATTTACAAACCATTCTGGCTAGACAATAGCAGCTTTGGCCATATGACCAAAACTGGCTTTATCTAAAAACCCAGGAGAAAATTTGAAAATTATGCAGATAAACACTATAAAGGCAACAGCTGCAGAAACTGTACTGTTAAATTTGTCTTCTAAGAACCTGGAGGCTGGAAGATTTCTAAAAGCCTCCCAGCCTAAACTTAAATCGACCTGTTAAGAAATTGAGCTTCACGATACAAAGATCACAAGTGCTTAACTTCATGACGTGCTGAACATTCATCTCTTCGGGAATCTTACCATAAACCTACTACCTGACTCCAGCTATCTGAACTCATTTAAACTACAATTCAAGAGTGAAAAGACTACCTTCTTCACCAGGCCCATGAAAACTGTTTTCCCACAGCAAGTTCAGCATGTGAATTATGAATTATTCCTTTGTTTACAGGATGTAAAAGTGCTCTATTCTCATTAACAATATTTTTCCCCAACTGCGTGTGTGCATGGGTACCGAGTGACTGATGCAGCATTTAGACTAAATGAGTATGACTAAATAATCCTCGAGTTGAACCCACAAAATTCTGCTGCTAGTTCTTTAGAAACACACACAATTACCTTTCCAAAAGAACCACAGTGATTGCAGACACAAAGAGAAGGAAATTGGGGGTTTGAGTTTATTGTTCTTCCCGTGTCCATAATAGAGGCTGCAACCATCATGTCCATGTCAGCAAGAGCAACTTACCAAGTTCCATTAATTCACTTTTTCCCCACAACTCTGCAAACTTTTCTCCTTAGATAGTGGGTGCCCTCTGATTCTCAACCCTGTGGAAACAGTTTCTCCCTGCCTATTCTATCTGGACCCCTCATGATGTTGAACACCCCCATCAAATCTCCTCTAATCTTCCCTTCCCCAAGGAAATCAGCCCCAGCTTTTTCAAACTATCAACATAACTGAAGTCGCTCATCCCTGGTGACATTTCCATGAATCTTTTCTGCACCCTCTCTAATGTCTTCACATCCTTCTTAAAGTGTGGCACCCAAAACTGAACAGAATACTTCAGCTGAGGCTGAACCAGCATTTTATGCAGCCTTATCATTGCTCCCTTGTGTTTGTACATTTTGCTCTAGCTATAATGCCCAGGATTCCAATTGCGTTATTAACTGCTTTCGCAACCACAACTGCCACATTAACTATAGCCCCAAGGCTCTCTGCTCCTGCACAATCTTTACAATTGTACCTTTTATTTTATATTGCCTCTCCTCATTCTTCCTACCAAAAGGAATCACCATGCACTTCTCTGCATTAAATTTTATCTGCCACTTGTCTGCCCATCCCACCAGCCTATCTATGTGCTTTTGAAGTTCTGCATTATCCTCTTTGGAGTTTACAATACAGACACTTCCAAATTTGGTGTCATCTGTAAATTTTGAAGTTATGTCCTGAACATGCAACGCTAGGTCATTAATATATAACAGGAAAAAGACAGACCTATGGGCAATGCCAACTTATATCTTTCTCCAGTCCAAAAAACAACAGTTCATCACTCCTCTGTTCCATGTCACTGAGATATTTTGTATTGATGTTGCTGCTATTCCATTTGTTCATGAATTCTAACTTTTCTGACTTTATAAAATGTTTTTTGGAAGTATACCACATCAATTACATTTAGCCTCATCATCTCTCTGTTATCTCTTGTGCTGTTCTAGTGACTGTGTACATATAACCAACACTGCAATAACCTTTGTGTGTTTTGCTCTTTGTTACGACTGCACAACCAAGGCAAAATCTTCAATGAACATAAAAACTTCGATAAAAAGTCTGAAATGACATTATAAACAGAAACAGGGCGGCACGGTAGCACAGTGGTTAGCACTGCTGCTTCACAGCTCCAGGGACCAGGGTTCGATTCCCGGCTTGGGTCACTGTCTGTGTGGAGTTTCCTCCGGGTGCTCCGCTTTCCTCCCACAGTCCAAAGTTGTGCGGGTTAGGTAGTTGGCCATGCTAAAAAATTGCCCTTAGTGTCCTGAGATGCGTAGGTTAGAGGGATTAGTGGGTAAATATGTAGGGATATGGAGGTAGGGCCTGGGTGGGATTGTGGTCGGTGCAGACTCGATGGGCCGAATGGCCTCTTTCTGTACTGTAGGGTTTCTATGATTCTATGATTTCTATGAATCACAGCTTTTGAATCCTGCTTCTTGGTTTCCCAGCCAATCTCAGAATATGGGTACGTTGACAACCTGTGTCTGTGAATGAAAGGATTTCTATTTCAGGGTACAGAGATAGCAGATGTCAGAGCGGCTGAATTGTGAATTGATTCCAGAGGCTTCAGCAACCACAAGAGTGGAAACAAGATATCAGAAAACTGCCCTCATTCATTGCTTCCCCTCCCACCATTCCCTTCACCTCAGTCAGTCTCACATGCTGCCTCCTGCCTGGGCAACCAAGCCTATCCCGACATAAGTGCATGTGGAGACAATTTCTTAAGGGTCCCTAAAGCTCAGAAAAGTTGCATCTTTGCTGTGGGAGTAAAGGAGTAAACAGCCTGTTGCCTGTTCTGCTGAAGTCACAGGGTTAACATCACTCAGAGGTAACTGGAAAAGGAATGAAATCTCTTCAGTTGTGCAAAGGAATTCACTTGGGCAATCATAAACATGTCAACATGTTAAGTTATTACAAAATGTAAATGAATCATGCATGTTATTTCAGGTTAGTGAAGACAATTGGCCACCGAAAAGAGCAGATTCACCATTGTGCTGCTGTCTATGTCCAATAGGACAAAGCTTAGGCCAATGGAAATATTCAAGAGAAAAACCATCCCAAAACGATTCCCAAGAGGAGTTGTCATCCACCTTCACCATAAAGGATGATTCGAAGAAAATGTTTCAAAATATAGCTGAGGAAAGTTTGGAGTTTCTGCCCAATAAAGAAAAATATGTTCTCCTCTGGGACATGGTCGGATGCCTATTCTGAGAATTACGATCTATGGAAACAGACAAAAGTCTGCCTTAGTGCACCACTAGGTGCGGGAAGAAAACTGGAATTGGAAACATGGTCAGATCACATCTTGTTCATGATACAGTTGTTGTTGAAGTTAGATCACCAAATAGTGATACTACAACGATTCCCAGGGGTCCAAGCAGCTTTGTTCACCCATTGGATGTCTCTTTAAACTGGATAGCATGAGAAAGAAGTGCAATGACTGAATGTTGGAGGAGAGAAGCCATTCATCAAGGAAGGCAGCATACAGGACCTGACATTAGCAACTCTGTGTGAATGGGTTGTGGAGACCTGGGATGAAATCAGGATGGAGACTTCCATTATATCATTCAAGAAATGTGAGATATTAGAAGATTATATGGCTAAAAGTGGCACTGAGGGAGAATTTAGCATGGCCAATGTACCTAACCAGCACATCTTTCAGACTGTGGGAGGAAACAGGAGTACCTGGACGAAACCCATGCAGACACAGGGAGAACGTGCAGACTCTGCACAGACAATGATCCAAGCCGGGAATTGAACGCAGGTCCTTGGCACTGTGAGGCAGCAGTGCTAACCAGAGTGCCACCCTGCCACCCACCATCCTAACTCTTTGAAAATCAAGAATGCACAGGAATCATTCTCTCAGCAGAATCAATGTGGAAATGCTGCAAGGAACCCCGTGGAATGCACCTACTGGCAAGCAGAGAACTTGGTAGAAAATAGCTGAAGATCTATAATTTTGTTTTTCAACCTCTCCCTGCTGAGTTCTATAATAAGACAAGAGGAAAAGATGTGCATACGTCATCACCACACCCTTCAATTTCCTAACATTGTCCAATAATCAGAAAGTACAACTTTGACATTTAGTGATTCAGGTCATTGTTTTACAACTTAGTGTACTTACAGAGGAGGAATCTGAACATTCTTTTGAATTACTAACACAATATAGCTTCAACTCTGGCACCTATGCTCAAGTCCTGCTTAAATTGTTCGCCTGAAAGACTGCTCTTTTTTATTGACAGCAGGAGTGTTGCATTAAATAAATTTGACTAACCTAAACCTGCTATTTTTGATGTGGACCAGCTACACAAAGCTCTCACAATTCAGCATTTTCTGGCACTATATTGTTAATCTCACTGACAGATGCCATAAAGCTGGCTAATGTGGAAGACATAACATGGTTGGAGAGGAGGGTGTCTTCCAAACTTGAACTGAAGGAACATTTATTGGTGTACATTTAAAGGGAGCTTTGGACTGCACCTGTCATCTCTGAATGCTGACACTGGATGTCATTGGTGCAAAGAGTTTCACTCTCCGTGAAAGGCGTAACAGTTCAAAACAATACTCAATGGCAGTAGAAAAACAGCATACTGTCAGGATAAATTTGATTTAACATTGTTCGAAAACTCTATCAGGCCACCAAAAGCATTAAAAAGTTGGATTCATGATAAGTACACCATTCACAATTGGATTCTGCCTTCTAAAACTTACCATTAACAATGTGCAAACAGAAATGGCAGATGGAGTTTAATTTAGTTAAATGCGAGGTGATGCATTTTGGTAGATTGAACCAGGGTAGGATTTACTCAATTAATGGTAGGGCGTTGGGGAGAGTTACAGAACAAAGAGATCTAGGGGTACATGTTCATAGCTCCTTGAAAGTGGAGTCACAGGTAGACAGAGTGGTGAAGAAGGCATTTGGCATGCTTAGTTTCATTGGTCAGAACATCGAATACAGGAATTGGGACGTCTTGTTGAAGTTGTACAAGACATTGGTAAGGCCACACTTGGAATACTGTGTGCAGTTCTGGTCACCCTATTATTGAAAGGATATTATTAAACTAGAGAGAGTGCAGAAAAGGTTTACTAGGATGCTACCGGGACTTGATAGTTTGAGTTATAAGGAGAGGCTGGATAGACTGGGACTTTTTTCTCTGGAGCGTAGGAGGCTGAGGGGTGATCAATTAGAGGTCTATAAAATAATGACGGGCACAGATCAGCTAGAAGCGGATCGCCGCCATTCCTGGGTTTCGGTAAAGTGGCCACCTGCGTGGACGCGGGCACGGATCGCGTTAATGGCCTCACACCCGACTTTAACACGTTTTCGTGCCCGAAAACGGGTGCGATGCAATGGTAAAATCAGGCCCTATGCCTCTATGACAATTTGAGGAGAAAGAAGATAGTGTGGAAGTGTCAGTTCAAGACACCAGCATTGTCAATTGTCCCTTAATTCAAGGATGATAGCCAGTCAGGGTCATATGTTTCTGCCATGCTTCATTTCACTGAACAGACCGATACTTGACTCGCAAATCCTTGTGCACATGGGGCAGGATGGTCCATTAAGTAGTGGAATCTGGAGTGCAGCATTTGCTTCCTTTTCTTTCCTGCTCTGCCACTGATCTGCCTCAGCATTAAGGTGTTTGGACTCAAAGCATGATGCATCTTGAGGGACAAGTTGCCGCCATTTTGAAACAAATGGTAGCAAGCTTCTCCCAGCCATTAATGCCAATGTTGCCACACTTTGAGAGCTTCAGAGTGTCTTTGTAGCCTTTTCTTTGTTCCCCACTGGAATGTTGGCCATTTGAGAGTTCAGAAAACAGGACTTAATGGGGGAGATGCTTTTTAGCCATTTAGGCACTATCCCGTTTAAATTTGCAGGAGTTTTGCCTGAATTCTTGTGGAGCTGCCTTCAAAAGGACACTGGCATTTGTTCATTGGTCTTCCCATTGAACCGGAGAATGCAGTGGTGGCATTGTTGAAGGAATTTCTCCAGTATTCTTATCCACAATTTAAATTTCACTGCAGTATTGGAGTGTGGTGATGACAAATTGCTCTGTACAAAGACTTCTGTTGACTTGCGGAGGTCATTGTTGTCAAACACTCATTGCTGTAGTTTGTAAAAAGCTGAGCTGGAGCAGCTGATCTGATGTTGGATTTCGCATCCAGGGTGGCCCTTTGAGGGTGATGGCTGCCAAAGTATGGAAAGTATATCCTGAGACATAACAGTGTTATGTGCATCAAATGATTGAAATACTTATGTTCTACTGGATGGAAAGAGCTGTTTCCTCACTTTATGTAGAATGATCCAGAACGTGGGACATATGATGGAAATAATGAGACAAGCTTATTTTTTCCGACATAAAACACAAGTGGGCTGGAATTTTGAAAGAATGTCCAACAGTGCATAATAACTGCTGCTGAGGCTTGTGAGGAAGGAAGTTCTCAAGGTTCTTAATGACAGCACATCTTGCAATTGGCATTCAAAATAAAGATGCCCCAATGTGCTATTAATTTTTGTCTCAAAGCATGTGGTTGAAGATGAATTCATGCAGAAAGCCTCACTAAAAATTTATTTCATAGGGTTCGTTGTGTTTTCACAATACCCATATGTGATGTCTAATATATGTCTCACAAACTACATTGTGAAATATGTTGAAACTAATGTCAGCAACGTCTTGAAGATCAATCAAATGTCAAGCTCGATGACAACGTTCCAATTGCTCACTCACTCATCACAAGCTCAAGAATATATTATAAAATAAACTTTGAAGAAAGAAATCCCATTTACCCTTTTCATTTTGCATCTTTTAACCAAAAATGAATTTATACTATTGTGGATTCTTCGAAACTTATAGGATCTCATAATTAAATAGCTAGAGACAAGAAGAGAACACTCGGTAAAATTCTTTCCCAACTGGAGAAGCAATCAGGTGAAACCTTCCAAAGTATCAATTTATCACCAAATACTAGTTAGTTGCTTTCAATGGTTGACATTCTTACAGAGTCAAGTGTTTTTATAAAGATTATGAACAAAAGATAAAGTTTAATGCTGAATTGTGCTGTGATCATGAAACCAGTTGCTAACCTCAAGGAAGAGCCTGTCAAGGTGCTATTAACTCCTGATGAGCACGGAACAGAATCATACATACATTCTTACAGTGCATAAGGACTTTTGGCCAGCTGGCCTTTAAAAGAAGTGTCCAATGTAGCTCCACACTTAACTTTTTTCCTATGGAAACTGATTCCACCATCCTTTTACGTAATGTATTTCAAATCTTAACTTTGTGTGTGAAATAATTCTTACTTCCCTTGTAATTTTTTATTACCAGTTTTTTAAATCCATGATCTCTGGTTTCTGGGGAGTGAATAGTTACTTTCCATTTGCTCTATCAAAACCCCTCGCAGTTTTGATTTTCTCTGATTTAAGGAGAGCAATTCGAGCTTCTCCAAGGTCCTCATGTAACTGATATCATCCTGGCAAACCTCCTTTGTGCGGTCTCAAAGACCTTGATTTCCTTCCTAAACTATGATTATAGTTGTACACAATACCCCAGCTGAAACTTAACCAGAGATTTGTAAATATTTAACATGACTTCCATGTTACTGTACTCAGTTTCCCTATTCATAAAACCAAGTACCCCATGTGCTTTCTTAGATGCCATATCAACCTAGCCTGCCATCTATAAAGTCTTGTGAATATGCACCCTTGTTCCCTCTGCTCCTGTGCCTCTTTCAAAATACTACCATTTAGATTATACTGTCTCTCCGTGTTGTTTCTCTCAAAGTGCATCACATCACACTTATCCACATTAAACTGCACGTGCCTTGTGCCTTACCATTTCATCAGACTACGTCCTGTGGACTGCTATTATCTTGCTTACTGTTTGCCATATTGTCAAATTTGTATCATCCACAAATGTCAGAACTGCATTCCCAAGTCCAGATTATTTACATATAATAAGAAATGTAATGATTTACCAACCTGGGGACTTCCACTGCATACTTCCCTCCAATCAGAAAAAACATCCATTCACCTACATCTCTGCTTCTTATCCCTTAGCCAATTACTTATACAAGTTACCATTGTCCCTTTTAATACCTTGGGCAGAATTTTCCTATCCTGCCCACCATGGGAATTGTATCAGGCGGGGGGCAGATCATGCAAAGGTTCATTGACCTTGGGTGGGATTTTCCGGTCTTGGGACGAACACAGTCAGAAAATCCTACCTAATGTGTATCTATGTGCCAAACAGTCTGTTATATTGTACTTAATCAAAAATGTTTTGGAAATCCAGATATATAATATCTACTGCACTTCTTTCATCAATGCTGCTCTTCACATTTGCCAGTACTGGTAAATAGAAACTTACTAAATTTTGTTCCATTCATGCACAACTCTTTAAAAGTGCTCCCGGCACTCCATTTAAATGCACTGAACCAGTTCAATGTCTCAACATGGCTGTGCTATGATTTCAAATTGCTCCATGGTGCCTGTCCATACCATACTCTGGGGACTGGCTCACTACAATGTTCACAGCCATCCACTTTTACTGGGGGATTGAAGAAATGTATCTTGAAATTTAATATTATTATTCCAGGCATCCCTCTCTTTCAGAAACTGATTTGAAAAATGGAGACCAGATCCTCGATACATGCATTGTTCTTTTCAGGCTTCTTGGAAGTTGTGTGAAAGCTGGAACACCATGTACAGCATTTATAACACACCAGAGATTGCAGGCCCTCTATCAACTAGCAGATTGAACAAAATGCAAAATATTTTCTTTCATTCCTTGAGTGCAGAATGGCAGAATATCTTTGGTGATGACAAAGAAAGGAAGGATAGACTATGAAGCTAGGCTAGCAATTAATATAAAAAATGATAGTAAAAGTTTTTATAAATATATAAAAAGGAATAGAGTGGCTAGAGTGAATGTTGGACCCTTGGAGGACGAGAGGGGGGAGTTAATAGTGGGAAATGAGGATATGGCTGAGTCTTTAAATAAGTTTTATGTGTCGGTCTTCACGGTGGAGGACACAAATAGTTTGCCAAATATTAACGATAGAGGGTTGGCAGCAGGAGAAATACTTAATACAATTAATGTTACCAGAGAGGCAGTGCTGGGTAGACTAATGGGACTGAAGGTGGATAAGTCCCCGGGTCCGGATGGAATGCATCCCAGGGTATTGAAAGAAATGTCAGAGGTAATAGTGGATGCGTTAGTGATTATTTATCAAAACTCGTTGCATTCTGGGGTAGTGCCGGTTGATTGGAAAACGGCTAATGTTACGCCGCTGTTTAAAAAAGGAAGGAGACAAAAGGCGGGTAACTATAGGCCGGTCAGCTTAACGTCTGTAGTAGGGAAAATGCTGGAATCCATTATTAAAGAGGAGATAGCAGGGCATCTGGATAGAAATGGTTCGATCAATCAGACGCAGCATGGATTCATGAGGGGAAAGTCGTGCTTGACGAACATGTTGGATTTTTATGAAGATGTGACTAGGGCGGTTGATGGAGGAGAACCGGTGGATGCGGTGTTTTTGCATTTCCAAAAGGCGTTTGATAAGGTGCCCCATAAAAGGCTACTGAAGAAGATTAGGGCACACGGAGTTGGGGGTAGTGTGTTAAAGTGGATTGGGGACTGGCTATCCGACAGGAAGCAAAGAGTCGGAATAAATGGGTGTTTTTCCGGTTGGAGGAAGGTAACTAGTGGCGTGCCGCAGGGATCGGTACTCGGGCCGCAACTATTTACCATTTATATAGATGATCTGGAGGAGGGGACGGAGTGTAGGGTAACGAAGTTTGCAGACGACACAAAGATAAGTGGAAAAGTGAATCGTGTGGAGGACGGAGAAGATCTGCAGAGAGATTTGGACAGGCTGAGTGAGTGGGCGAGGATATGGCAAATGGAGTATAACGTTGAGAAATGCGAGGTTATACACTTTGGAGGAAATAATAACAAATGGGATTACTATCTCAATGGAAACAAATTAAAACATGCTACCGTGCAAAGGGACCTGGGGGTCCTTGTGCATGAGACGCAAAAGCCCAGTCTGCAGGTACAACAGGTGATCAAGAAGGCAAATGGGATGTTGGCCTATATTGCGAAGGGGATAGAATATAAAAGCAGGGATGTCTTGATGCACCTGTACAGGGCATTGGTGAGGCCGCAGCTGGAATACTGTGTGCAGTATTGGTCCCCTTATATGAGGAAGGATATATTGGCATTGGAGGGAGTGCAGAGAAGGTTCACCAGGTTGATACCGGAGATGAGGGGTTTGGATTATGAGGAGAGGCTGAGGAGATTGGGTTTGTACTCGTTGGAGTTTAGAAGGATGAGGGGGGATCTTATGGAGACTTATAAGATAATGCGGGGGCTGGATAGGGTGGAGGCGGAGAGATTCTTTCCACTTAGTAAGGAAGTTAAAACTAGAGGACACAGCCTCAAAATAAAGGGGGGTCGGTTTAAGACAGAGTTGAGGAGGAACTTCTTCTCCCAGAGGGTGGTGAATCTCTGGAATTCTCTGCCCACTGAGGTGGTGGAGGCTACCTCGCTGAATATGTTTAAAGCGCGGATGGATGGATTCCTGCTCGGTAAGGGAATTAAGGGTTATGGGGATCAGGCGGGTAAGTGGTACTGATCCACGTCAGATCAGCCATGATCTTATTGAATGGCGGGGCAGGCTCGAGGGGCTAGATGGCCTACTCCTGCTCCTATTTCTTATGTTCTTATGTTCTTATGACCTTAGTGCTCATAAGGAGTGCAAAATACATCCTGTATTTGGAAGCAAAGTAGATCCATCATGATTTTGGCAGATAGAGGGTGGATAGTCAGGGGCTTTTTCCAAGGGTGGAAGTTTCAATTACAAAGGGGCACAGGTTCAAAGTGAGAGGGGGAAAGTTTAAGGGAGATGTGCGGGGGATGTTTTTCACACAGAGAGAGGTGGGTGCCTGGAAGGCGCTGCCAGAGGAGATGGTGGAAGTAGGCACATTGGCAACATTTAAGAGGCATCTGGATGGGTACATGAATAGGGAGGGACAGGCTAATGGCAGAAGGTTTTTTTCTTTAGTTTAGTTAGGGCATCATGATCAGCATGGGCTTGGAGGGCTGAAGGGCCTGTGCTGTACTTTCTTTGATCTTTATATGATACTGTTGAAGGCACATCATAGCTGCAATTGAACTACGTCTACCAGCTTCAGATCAGCAAATAAATTATGGGTTCCAATGGGCAATGCTGGGTTCGCACCATCTGAGTGGACCTTCATTCCCTTGATGAGGAGAGAGCTCTGCACGTGATACGTTGATTACAGATGCAGAGTTGCTCTCCCACACTCTAAACATTGAAATTAACAGCAGGGAGGTGGGCAGAGAACCTAACTTTATAAACAATATTTGCAGAATTAACTAGAAAGCGATGTGAGACTAATCTCCGCAGGGATTGTCACACTCTCTCCCTCTGGAGTCATGCCGAGCACTCAATCCCAAATTATATTGCAAATTTTGTAAAAACTACTTTTCACCAATGCTAAATTGTTGTACAATCACACTCTTTAAATGCACCGAAAGGACACATCCATTAGCGAATCGTGGAAATAAATCATCACAGGTAACTGTTTCAATTTGAATCTGCCCAGGATCTCTGCGACGAGGGTTTGATGTCAATGGAACCAAACGATCCCACCGGCAGAAAGAGCTAGAAAATCCCACCCTGTTATGAGGATAGTTTGGAGAAGATGAGGATGTGTTCATTAGCGAAGCAGAGATTTGATAGTGGTGTTCAAAAACATGAGGAGTCTAGACCGAGAAGATAGGGAATAACTGTTCCAACTGGGCACGGTAGTGCCTCTTAAATGTTGCCAATGTGCCTACTTCCACCATCTCCTCTGGCAGCGCCTTCCAGGCACCCACCTCTCTCTGTGTGAAAAACATCCCCTGCACATCTCCCTTAAACTTTCCCCCTCTCACCTTGAACCTGTGCCCCTTTGTAATTGAAACTTCCACCCTTGGAAAAAGCCCCTGACTATCCACCCTCTATCTGCCAAAATCATGATGGATCTACTTTGCTTCCAAATACAGAGTGTATTTTGCACTCCTTATGAGCGCCAGGGACTCGGGTTCAATCCCGGCCTCAGGTCACTATCTGTGTGGAGTTTTCACGTTCTCCCCGTGTCTGCGTGGGTTTCCTCTGGGTGTTCCAGTTTCCTCCAACAGTCCAAAGAGATGCGGGTTAGGTTGATTGGCCATGATAAATTGCCCCTTAGTGTCAGGGAGATTAGAAGGCTCGATGGGCTGAATGTTCTCCTTCTGCACTGTAGGGATTCTATGATCTAACTGGTAAGGTGGCAAGAGCCAGAGGATAACAATTTAAAGTAATTGGCAAAAAAGAACCATAAACGACATGAGGAAAAACCTTTTTAGCAGTGAGTGGTTAGAATTTAGAATGCATTATCTTGGTGTGTTGGAGGCAGGTTCTATTTGAGGCTTTTGAAAGGGAATTGAATAATCAGCTGAATAAATAAGATTTTCAGGGTTTTGGGGAAAAGACAAGGGGAGTGGGACTCGCTGAATTGCTTTCACAGGGAGCTAGCATAGACATGATGGATCGAATGTTTGCCTTTTGTGCTGTAACCATAAAATGGTAAACTCAATATCGAAATGCTTTGTTTAGCTCCTTTAGCTGCTGAACTGTAAAGAAAGGTTTGGTAGCATTTGGAATATTGTGTGCAGTTCTAGTTGCCACACTACCAGAAGGATGTGGAAGCTTTGGAAAGAGTGCAAAGAAGGCTCACCAGGATGTTGCTTGGTATCGAGGGTGTTGGCTATGAGGAAAGGTTGAATAAACTAGGATTGTTTTCACTGGAAAGACGGAGGCTGAGGGGAAACCTGATCGAGGTCCACACAATTATGAGAGGCTTAGACAGGGTGAATAGTCAGAGACTTTTTCCCAGGGTGGGAGTGTCAATTACAAAGGGGCACAGGTTCAAGGTGAGAGGGGGAAGGTTTAAGGGAGATGTGTGGGGGAAGTTTTTCACGCAGAGAGTGGTGGGTGCCTGGAACGTGCTGCCAGAGGAGGTGGTGCAAGCAGGCACATTAGCAACATTTAAGAGGCATCTGGAGGGGTACATGAATAGGGAGGGAATAGGGGGAAACAGGCCAAGTAAGGGCAGAAGGGTTTTTAGTTTAGTAAGGACATCATGATCGGCACGGGCTTGGCGGGCTTAAGGGTCTGGTCCTGTGCTGTACGTTTCTTTGTTCTTTGTAAACCACAAGGCAGCAAAACAATTTTGGAACCCTCATAAAACTGAAAATGTGAAAATTTACTCAATGGATTTGGGAGTCAAGTGGCTGTAGCATTATATCTGAAATAGCCATGTACTGTTAAGGCAGAACTTTTTATGCTGATCTTTGTGTCTCGTGTCTCCTGTAACAGATCCAGAAACTAAAGCTGAAGAATGAAGACCAGTGACGTAAGTAAAGCTATGTGGCTGCTCAGTTTTCCTACCACATAGATGAAATAGTTTAGAATTGGGTTGCAATTGGAATGTGGGTTTCATCAAACAAGATTCCTTGATGAGAATTTCTACAATGATCAGTTAAGCCTTGGACACTCTGGGCTGAAAATAATGTTGTCTGGGTGGAAAAAGCACTTACAAAGAAAATCACTGCACAATCCAATCTACATCATTATTACAATGTTGTTTGCAGTCTCTATTCCTTGGCGCTGTGACTCTAAGTTTAAATTCTGCTTATTTTCACTTGACTAATTAGCAGATTTCTCCATTTGTCTTGGAGCCAGCAGATCTTGGGTTAAACTCCACTTTGGTATCTGAGCACATAGACTAGACTAGCATTTCAGTACTGAGGGAGTACTGCATTGTTGGAAGTGTTTTCTTTTGGATGAGATATTAAATTAAGGCCTTGTCTGTCTGGTTATGTTGGTGTAATGCTAAGGTACTATTTGGAGAACAGCAGGGCAGTTCCCTATGTGACTAGGTAAATCCCATCCCTCATGGACAGCACAGTGGCACAGTGGTTGGCACTGCTACCTCACAGTGCCAGGGACCTGAGTTCAATTCCAGCTTTGCGTGACGGTCTGCGTGGAATTTGCACATTCTCCCTAGGTCTGAGTGGGTTTCCTCCGGTAACTCTGGTTTCCTCCCACAGTCCAAAGATGTGCAGGTTAGGTAGATTTTCCATGCTAAATGTGCAGGGTTATGGGGATAGGACGGAGGAGAGGGCATGGGTGGGATGTTCTTTGTGGAAAGTCGGTGCAGGCTTGATGGCCAGATGGCCTCTTTCTGCACTATCGGGATTCCATGATTGTATGATAACACGACCCAAAGAGATTTGGTTTGACTTGAAGAAAGTGAACGAATCCTGCTGTAACAACAGCACTTTTGAAAACACCTTTAGAACCAATCATTATCTGACCATTCATCCCATTGCTTTACGAGAATTGGCTGCTACTTTTACCTGCTTAACAATAGTGGTTCAACCTCTGAAGTAATTCAATGGATACAAAGGGATGCCTTGAGGTTGTGATAACACGCTTATATAAATGTAAATTATTTCTTGCCAGTAATGTGTGAAATGTAATGAACAATTACAGATACTATTTAGCACCAAGGGGGGAAAAGTGTGATGTACAAGGTTGCAGCATTTAACAGATAGGACAAATATTGTCAAATCTAATGTTCTTTTCTCATGTTCATAAATTTGAAAACATGTCTTCCTCCCATTTAAAGTATGAAAAATGGGAACAAGAGAATTAGTCGTAATTTGATGGTAATCCGAAGACATGACCAGAATCTCTGAGATGAATTCCGCGCAGAGAAAAATTGGACTGAATAGCAGTGAAATGGATTTTATTATGTTACCACTAAATTTTTGCTTTTCTGAGGCAAATATGTGGCAGCTGGAACCTCCATTAGTGGGCCCAGCGATACTGTATGGCGACAGAGAAAAGCATAATAGGAAAGGAATCCTAATCAGCTTAAACATCAAATTGAACTAGACATCCTAATAATCATAAGAGATATAGAGTCATAGAGGTTTACAGCATGGAAACAGGTCTTTCAGTCCAACTTGTTCATGCCACCCAGTTTTTACCATTAAGCTAGTCCCAATTGCCCACATTTGGCCCATATCCCTCTATACCCATGTAAAAATTGTACCTGTGTCTGCTACTACCTCTAGACCCTTTTGTATCTCTCCCCCCTCACCTTAAACCTATGCCCTCTAGTTTTAGAGTCCCCTACTTTTGGGAAAAGATGTTGATGATCTAGCTGATCTATACCCCTCATTATTTTAAAGACCTCTATTAAAGGGATAACCCTGGATATGCCAGGGTTATTCCTTAGCTCATTTCACAAGTTTTTAAAACTATTTTGATGTGATGTGGGTGTTGCTGACAAGACCAGCACTTATTGCTCATCCCTATTTGGCCACTTCAGAGGACAAGAATCAACTACATTACTGTGGATCTGGTGTCACATATAGGTCAGATAGGTAAGGGTGTCAGATTTCCTTCCTTACAGGATATTAGTAAACCAGATTTTTAAAAATGGTAATTTCATGGTCACTATTACTGAGGCTGGTTTTCAATTCCAGATTTTATTACTTGAACTTAAATTCAACCAGCTACTATGGTGGGATTTGAACCCATGATCACCGTGAATCTGATAGTGTGATTTGAACCCTAGAGCATTAACTTGGGTCTCTGTATTACTAGTCCCATGGCATTACCACTACATCACCAATGCCTGCAAGACTTTTTAATGATGTTCCTAGCCAGCCTTGCCACCATCAATGTTTTATGCACATGTAGCTCCAGGTCTTTCCTGCACCACCTTTAGAATTATACATTTTGTGTTAAGTTGCCTCTCCTCAATCTTGCTGAAAAATGCATCACTAAATTTCACCTGTCATTTCGCCAGCCTGTTGAAGTCTGTGATGTTCTTCCTCACAGTTCACAATACATCCAAGATTTGTGCCATCTGCAAATTTTGGAATTGTGCCCTGTCATTAAGTCATTAAAACAAGTCACAAAAAGTACTAAATTTACCATCCTCGAGACTGAAAATGTTCATGTTTCCTGTGATTGAGCTGACTTCATGCTGCCGCTATCCCTTTTATTCCACGGGCTCCAATTTCGCTGGCAAGTTGCGAATGTGGTGCTTCAAACGCCTTTTGGAAGTCTATATGCACCACATGAACCACATTACCGTCATCAACCCTCTTTCTTACCTCATCAAAAACCTCAATCAAATTAGCTAAGCATGATTTACCCTTAACAAATCACTGATGGCTTTCCTTAATTAATCCACACTTACGCAAGAACCTGTTAATTTTGTCTCAGATAATCACTCAAAAACTTTCCCACATTGTAATGACTTCAATCAGGCCATTGAGGTTGGCCTATTGGAGTTTGAACTCCCTGATTAAGGATCCAATTGATGGACTAATCAGTGAGTCTTTGCCATGTACTTAACTAGGAGTGTCAGTTCCTCTGACATGTCTGTACTTGCTTTTTAAAAAATCTTTATACCCTTTCTTGAACAAGGCTGTGGCATTTGCAATTCACCAGTCCTCTGGCACCATCACTGCATCTAAAGAGGATTGGAAGATTATGGCCTTTACCTCCTCAGTTTCCACCCATACTTCCCTCAGCATCTTTTGGTTCATCCCATCCAGTCCTGGTGACTTAACTTAAAGTACAGCCAACCCTTTGAATACCTTCTCTTTTTAAGGAATCGGTAGCCCATCGATTACCTGAACTGCTTCCATTTTCACTATGACTTTGGCAACATCTTCTTCCTGGTAAAGACAGATGCAAAGTATTGATTTAATTCCTCAGCCATACCCTTTGCTTCCATGCGTAAATCTCCTTTTTAGTCCATAATCAGTGCTATCTGTCCTCTTACTACCCATGTACTAGCAAGATAATCAGGCATGAAGGTGGATAGCTGGAGACTCTCCCAGGACTCAAGAACACAGCGCTGAAAGATGCTGTGCAGTGCAGATAGAGCCAGTGGGAGTGGTGGTTGCTCCCAGCAATGGACCCAGGTTACAAGTGAGTGAGCGTGCGATTGTGTCATGCAATTGGTGAGCGTATTTGGTAACAAGGGCAGAGGGGTGATTCTCAGTGGGCTTGCCCTTCCCAATACCAGGTACCTCAACAATGAGGGACCTCCTCCTGGGTGCCTGCAAGCAAACCTAACAGGGATTTTCTTACACTTCCCAAGCGGCAAGTCCCCAGCTGTGATGGGATGAAGCCTTTAAGTGGGCACAATTGTCTACTTAAGGGACTTAACTTGTGTAGAGCAGGAAGGCTGTCTGAAGAACAACAAAGAACAAAGAAAAGTACAGCATATGAACAGGCCCTTCAGCCCTCCAAACCTGCGCCGATCATGATGCCTTCCTAAATTAAAACCATATGCACTTCCAGAGTCCATATCTTTCCATTCCCATCCTATTCATGTATTTGACTAGTTGCCCCTTAAATGCCACTATCTTACCTGTTCCCACCATTTCCCCAGGCAGTGCGTTCCAGACATTCATCACGCTCTGTGTAAAAAAACTTGCCTCGCACATCTCCTCTGAACTTTTCCCCATGCACTTAAACCTACATCCCCTAGAACTTGACTTTTCTACCCTAGGAAAGAACATCTGACTATGCACTCTGTCCATGCCACTCATAATCTTGTAAACCTTTATCAGCTCACCGCTCAACTTCCATCATTCCAGTGAGAACAAACCGAGTTTATCCAACTTCTTCTCATAGCTAATACCCTCCAGAACAGGCAACATCCTGGTAAACTTCTTCTGAACACCAACCACCAGGTACACGGTACATACTCTTGCAACTCGGCCAATGTTGTCTACCTGATACGCTGTAGGAAAGGATGTCCCGAAGCATGGTACACTGGGGAAACCATGCAGACGCTACGACAATGGATGAATGAACATCGCTCGACAATCACCAGGCAGGAGTGTTCTCTTCCTATTGGGGAACACTTCAGCAGTCACGTGCATTCAGCCTCTGATCTTTGGGTAAGCGTTCTCCAAGGCTGCCTTCACGACACACGACAACGCAGCATCGCTGAGCAGAAACCCATAGCCAAGTTCTGCACACGAGGATGGCCTCAACCGGGATCTTGGGTTCATGTCACACTATCTGTAACCCCCACAACTTACCTGGGCTTGCAAAATCTCACTGACTGTCCTGGCTGGAGACAATACACATCTCTTTAACCTGTGCTTAACCCTCTCTCCACTCACATTGTCTGTACCTTTAAGACTTGATTACCTTTAAAGATTGGATTCCAACCATTATCTTGTAAATTGAGTTTGTGTCTATATATGCCCTGTTTGTGAACACAACGCCCATTCACCTGATGAAGGGGCAGTGCTCCGAAAACGTGTGGCTTGTGCTACCAAATAAGCCTGTTGGACTTTTACCTGTTGTTGTGAGACTTCTTACTGTGCTTACCCCAGTCCAACGCCGGCATCTCCACATCAAACCTCTTCTGTACCAGACTTCCTGACTTCCTGTTCTAAACTTAATCGGGGCAAAGGTGGGATGATGGTGGGGTTCCCACCTCCACGCTTCTGCCTGATTAAATACCCACCACCTCCAAACTTGCCTCAGGAGAGGGCATTAAATTTTTCCTGGTGGGCTTATTTATTAACTATAAGATCCAATCTGCATTTTCTTTACACATTTGTCAACTTTTCCTGCCACCTTCGGATGTTTGTACATGCAAACCTTCAGGTGGTCTGTATCTGCAATCCCCTCCCCCCCCTTCCCTTTACCATTGTGCTATCTAGTTTATATTGCCTGTCCTCATTTTTCCTCCCAAACTACATCAGTTCACACTCGTCTGTATTCTGTCAACATCAGTTGTTTTCCAACTTAGCTTAGTATTTTCAGTATTTGTAAACTCTGCATGGGGGCCATGAGCACCTCATAAATTTCACACCCTATCTCTCTTTGGTAGTTATAAATTTTATGAGATTATTCCTGCTTCTTGTAAATTGTTGATATCCTAAATTTAGAACTGAACTACCCCGTTTTGTAGACAAAAAAAAGTCAGGTTTCAAGATCTGATTTTTTTTCCTTGAAATCACAATCATAGTCTCTCATTATATTTGACTTATTATTGTCACATGTATTTGCATACAATAAAAAATATTGTTTCTTGTGCGTTATACAGACAAAGCATACTGTTCATAGAGAAGGAAAGGAGAGAGTGCAGAGGGGTGTAGCGAAAGATCAACTTAATGTGAGGTTGGTCCATTCAAAAGTCTGATCGCAGCAGGAAGCAGCTGTTTTTGCGTCGGTTGGAATGTGTCCTCAGGCTTTTGTATGTTTTTCCCGATGGAAGAAGGTGGAAGAGAGAATGTCCAGGGTGCGTAAGGTGTTTATGTTGGCTGCTTTGCTGAGGCAGCAGGAAGTAGACAGAGTCAATGGATGGGAGGCTGGTTTGAGTGATGGACTGGGCTTCGTTCATGATCCTTTGTAGTTTCTTGCAGTTTTGGACAGTGCTGGAGCCAAACCAAGCTGTGATACAACCGGAAAGAATGCTTTCTATGGTGCATCAGTAGACGTTGATGAGAGTTGTAGCAGACATGCCAAATTTCCTTAGTCTCCTGAGAAAGTAGATGGGTTTTCGTAACGATAGTCTTGGCATGGAGGGACCAGGACAGGTTGTTGGTGCTCTGGACACCTAAAAACTTGAAGTTCTCAACCATTTCTACTTCGTCCCATTCATGTAAACAGGGGTGTGTCCTCCACTACGCTTCCTGAAGTTGATGACTATCTCCTCCGTTTTGTTGACATTGAGGGAGAGATTATTGTCGTCGCACCAGTTCACCAGATTCTTCATCTCTTTCTTGTACTGTGTCGTGTCATTGTTTGAGATCCGACCCACTACGGTGGTGTCATCAGCAAACTTGAAAATCGAGTTGGAGGGAAATTTGGCCATACAGTCAGAGATATATAAGGAGTATAGTAAGGGGCTGAGGACACAGCCTTGTGGGACACTGGTGTTGAGGATGACCGTGAAGGAGGTGTTGGTGCCTATCCTTAATGATTGCGGTCTGTGGGTTAGGAAGTCTAGGATCCAGTTGCCGAGGGAAGAGCGGAGCCCCAGGTCATGAAGTTTGGAGATGAGTCTCGTGGGAATAATGGTGTTAAAGGCTGAACTGTAATCTATGAATGGGAGTTTGACATAGGTGTCTTTGTTATTTAGGTGTTCCAGGGTTGAATGTAGGGCTAGGGAGATGGCGTCTACTGTGGACCTGTTGCGGCGATAGGCGAATTATAGTGGATCTAGGCAGTCTGGGAGGCAGGAATTGATTCGTGCCAAAACTAACCTTTCGAAGTACTTCATAATGATGGATGTCAGAGCCACTGGACAGTAGTCATTGAAGCATGCTGCCTGGCTTTTCTTTGGGACCGGGATGATTTTATGCAATTGTCGTAAATGATTAATGAATTGAACAAAATAAACACAACGGCCTTGCAAAACTGGTGTGACAACAAGTACTTTACACCAAACCATCTACTCTCCAGCCTGCTGCCATTTCTTGTGTCTGTCCTTTCTCAAATTCCATCATTGAGGTTGTCGAACAATCTCTAATCTCATTTCTTGAATGTGATAAAATATAAGGAAAAGTCCAAATTTCTAATGACAAATTACTGCACAGAGGGGAAAAGTGACAGCCGGTCATATGCTTACTTTAACACTGAAAAATGTTCTGTGCAAAATGATGCAAATTATTTTCTTCACAATTATTTGCTGCTGTTTAAAATATTTTCACATTTAAAAATTAGTTTCTATTGTAATTGGCCTGCAGTCAAATTATTTCTCATGTAAGAGTTTTATTCTATTAATCTATTCATTATTTTTGCCTTTCAATATTAATGAAACACTTAATAAAAAATGTCAATCTCTGCGGCAAGTACAATAACTGATATATCACCCCAGATCTGTGCTTGCTGTGACTTGTACAGTGCTCGCTAAGTTATGTGCATGTTTCCTTCCATTTGTTCAGCAAACACGTGACCTTTAACAAACAGATTTTTAAAATGTACTATTTAGATTGGTGTAGTTTATTGCAGCTATAATGTTGGTCTTTCATACCATACATAATTTGCTGCAGATATGCTTTTAAACCTTTAAAAAACTGACTTTCGTATAGCTTAATATAAGCAAAAAAACTAATGGCTTTTTGAAAATGCTACATTATGCAATTAAAGTTTTGATCTAAAAGCACATACATATTGCTAGTATCCCTTATAAGACAGGCTTCTTTTGTCTAATCGCAATTTTTCAGTTATGTCTTTGCAGAGTATTATATTACTATCCTGCAGACAATGAGATAAACAAATCTTTCTTGCTTTTAGTCCACTGTAGCCAGTCACAGATAGGTCATTCACAATTTTCCTTTGTTCAGGGTTTATCTTGTTCAATTTTGCAATTACAATTGGCTACATGTCAAGAACTAGCACAGTATTGAATTAAATGCATTTCCGTTGAAAGCCTTTGCACTTCAACGAGCCAGGTTTCAGTTCCTCTCTGAAAATTGTGCAGCAGACTTAACAGGATACACACAAGGAAATCAGAATTCAGCTGGAGCCTCCTCCAGCTCTCCCCACCATCCCCCCAGGCTTCTCATTGCCAAAAGAGCTGCAATCGCTTGGTGTGGTTTCAAGAGCTTGGTTGCCATTCTCACTAATGATGACTCTACTGACGTCAATGGCATTCTTATCATGCTTAGTGCGACATCAGAAACCAGCCCTCAGAGGCCACTCTTGCTGAAAGCGAACTGGTTCTCTGTAAACACTGGAGCAGATTATTGCACTGAAAGGAACGTATTTCAGATAAAATGAAAGAACACCTTCAGAAATATATCAAGGGACAATAAAGATATTGTTTTATTATTTACATAAGTTTCACGCCAGCTCATGAAATTGGGGGGATGTTATTTAAAATACAAATGCAGTAAAAAGGCATTTGTTTGAGGTTTGCATAGTGAAGGTCATTAAATGCTTAACTTTGTGAGCTCAGCTTCAATCTATTTAAATTGTGTTTTAAACTGTGCTCTACTGTGTGTCTACATAAGATAACTCTCCACGTTGGAGATGAGTATGCGGCAGGTCCTATCATTTGTTTTTTGAAAATGTTTATCAGCTAGACTGGGTCCCTCAGTTTTTCATGTGTGCTGCCACTGTTGCTGCTATTTGAAGCGACTTCAGCTATTGCATACTGTAGGCAGGAATTCTTACAACAATAGGACTTCTGGCCAGGACTTAATGGTGCCCACCAGTGCAGGCTGGATGGCAGGCCGGTTCGCATAATTGCAGGGAAAGCCAAGCATCCCATCTCTGCCAGCGGAAAAAGTGACCCTCCTTAAGTCAGAGGCAGGAATGTCCGATTAGGCTTATCATTGAGCCACTTTAAAACTGCTTTAGTGGTGGCTAAGGGATTCTCCGATGCTTATGTGGGTTTTCGTGTCTCTTGAAGACTGCCCAGTCAGTGGCCTCCCGGGGGGGGGGGGTCTCTCTTTTGAAGACACTCAATGCCTGATTGAGAGACTGGCATCAGGTGAAAGGATGCCCTGAGAGTCACCTGCTCATGTCCTTGCATCCAAATGCTTCCACCTCCTTGCCAGCAAGCACCACCCTAGCAACCCCCACCCGTCCAACTCACCTTTCTTTAGGGATCCCACAATGATTTTTGGGGGAGGCCTCATTTCATTACCAGCAGCAATCACTGCTCCAGATGGCACTGCCAGCAATGGAGAACTGCCAGTCTCTGATGCCAAATACAGGAGTGGACAGGAGTTCTGCCACTGGCAAATAATTTGATCGGGCCTCTTCTTCTCTTTGAAGCAACCTGGGTTTCCTACCAGCTCTCCAATTGGTAGACAGGCCCCACACCAGGAACATTTAATCCAGCCCTCCATTATTACTTGTAACCACTTCAAGTTGCAAAAGGATTGTATTTATGTTGTGCAAAGAGAAGGCAGAGGAAGAGAAGAATTAAAGCATTGAGGAAAAAAGGAGGAGATGAAGGGGTGAGGAAGGGAGTGATTAAGGAACATATAAGTATATTAGGGAGGGTGGATAAGGAATAAGTGAGAGATAATGGAGTGGTTAAAAAATAAGTAATGGATCTGAAGAACATAAGGGATGAATTCAGAAAGTAAAAGGTAGAAGATGAAGGGAAGAAAGTGAAGAAAAAAACAGTTGGAGAAATTAGAAAATGAAGAGATGAGGGCAAGTGAAGAAAACAGAGTCGGGGTAAAAATATGAAAATACAAGGGAGTGGTTGTGAAAGGAAAAAGGTGAAGGGAAGAAGCGGGTGGGCAACAAAAAGGGAAGGGAGATGTGAGATTCAACATTTTGGAGGGAAGGACAGAACAACTAGGGCTAACACTTCCAGTGTAGGGAAAGAAGCTGATGGCTATGTTTTTGCAGGTGTTGGGGGTGTGTGGTGGGGAGGATGTTGGTGGGAGGGTGAATGAAAAGTAAAGAAAATACAAGCAGTACTCTTTGTGAGGGAGGCAAGAAACGAAGGGGAAAAGCGAATGCAATGAACTGATCGACTAGATGGGGAAAGGAAATGCAAGCTTAAATTTGGAAGGGAAGAGTAGAGTCAACAGTATCAAACTGAATCAGTTTTGAAGGGGAGCTGAGTACAAGACTGTATATAAGGAGAAAGGGAAATGCCAGCACAAACTGGGAGGAGGACAAGGAGCATTGAAGGTTTCAAAAAAGTTAGCAACATAAAAGAAGAGAATTCAATCCATTATTCCTGAGGTGGGATAATGTGAAATTAACTCTACTGCCCAGTGTTTCCATTGTCTCCTTGAGATAAAGGCCGCATGTATTTTTAAGTGTGTTTGTATCTGTACATTAGTTTTTAGTGATGTGTGTAAATGTACGCCAAAACCCATTTCTCTGTTCCTCCACAGCTCAGTTTCTCGTGAAGAAAGATATCCTGATTTTTCATGGATCCAAATAGACAATTTCACACTTCCCAACACTGAACCCCATCTGATATAATTTTGCCCCTTTGTAATGCATTACTCCCAGCTATAAAGTAGTTCTACATTGTGTCCCCTAAATTATTTTACTTGAAAACTTGGATATATGATTTGGATATATTGCTTTATCTGGTGAAAAGCCTAGGCCTAAGTACAGATCCATAGGGAACTGCACTTTTAATACAAGTATATTTTCTTTGTCGTTATTCTCTATTTCATTCTCTCGTCATTAATCAACAAACCAACATGCATTGTGAAGAAAATTTGAATATTTACTGTCAGGAGGTACTCCAACCAAAGTGGCAACAAGCCTATAAAATCTTTTCCCTTTTCTCGCCCCAGGAATGCTGAGGTGTCAGTATCCCAAATCCCAACCCCTTACTACTCCAGCACCTCCCACCCTCCTGGCAGGTATTGTGATTAATCCTAAGAAGCGAGAACACTCCTCACTTTAATGAGAAACAGGAAAACTCCTCCTGGCCCTATACACTCTGGAAGGGTCAGAGAAGGAGTTTCTTGGCAGGCCAATCTAGACCCTTATCTTAAGGATCAAAGGTCCATGGACTTTCCAGGCCATAATCCCTCTTATTTCGAGGCTGTAATGAAAACCCTTCCCATTCCATAATTATTTCCACATGGATTCTATCTTAATGTAGCCCTCTGAAGCATCCATATATTTTTACTATGATAACATCCTTTACTAAAATTGGCACAGCACCTTCATATTTCCTTTTTATCTCTCCTGATAATGTTATACAAGGACTATGAATTTTGTGGTTCTGTTCAATTCTAAGCCAGAATCTTGTTATAGTTGCTATCTCACACCTCATCATAATCATTAATACTTCAAACTCTCCAATTTTATTGAGAGTACATCGTGTATTCAGATACATACCATTCAATCTTGACTTCAATTTTTTGGCAACTTTACATTTTTTTTAGTCTCGTAATTTTTTGGTATTCTGTTTCTCTCTTTCCTACATCACACTTGCCCATTTTGCTTTCCTTTCTGCTTTATCATCTTATTTTTCCCTTCCTCCTACACCCACTGTAATAGTTTTGCTAGCACTCCTTAATGCCACACTCAGTCAAAGGCTATCTTGATATCATGGGAAGATCCTCTCAACTCATCTTTTGAGTTCAACTCTGGTCCATGCTTGGGTCAAGTAATGATGTAGTACGGTCAGGGGCTGAGTGGCTCTGGTAGAGCCCAAACTGAGCATCAGTGAGCAGATTATTGGTGAGAAAGTGTCCCTTGATAGCACTGGTGACGATTCATTCCATCAATTTGCTGATGATCGTGAGTAAGCTGATGGGGCTGTAATTGATCGGGTTGGATTTGGCCTGTTTTTCTTAATCTCTTTCAGCTTCTTGAGCATTCATTATCAGCTAGTAGTCTACATTGTGAAAGCCTCATGTTCTTTCCTCTATTAAAGGTCTATTGGTTTGAGTAGCAACCCATTCTAAGGCTCTCTTCTCCTCTATCAGATAGATTCTTGATCAACAAAGGACTGAAAGGTTATTGGGAATAGGTGGTAATGTGGGATTGAAGTTACAATCAAATCAGCCATAATCTTATTGAATGGTGGAGCAGGCTCGAGGGGCAGAGTGGCCCACTCCTGCACTTGATTCATATTTTTGTATCACATAGCAAGAAGAAGCAGATGAAAATGTTTGTTTACCAGGCCTCTCCACCTCAGGCCCTGCCTCCAATGCACTACATAGACTGGTATTTGCTTTCCCATTGCAAAACACTACATCCACCCACGGATTAGTAGACTGAGCCAGAGATGAATGCACGGATGATGCATGAGTGGTAGTAGGAAAGGGAACATAGCAAGCAAAAACAGTTGACTGGAGAGTCAGGGGATTTCAGTACTTGGCTGAAGAGCTTCAGTATAGGTCCTGTTTTTAGAAAGACATTTGCAAAGCATTGCGCTCTTGTGTGCAATCACTGGAATGATCTTCCTGAATCTTCTGTTAATGATTGGTCAATTGGAGGAGTTCATTACCCATCTCTCTGGCACCATAATGAATGGGTTTGCAATGCTGTGCACACCTTGAAAGCTTGAAACATAAGTTCACTCCATGCAGACATTCAACAGATGCTCTATTACTATGGCTTGTTAGGATAGTCTAAGATTCTGACCTGGATGATTCCATAAACATCTGGAATACCAGGCTGGAGCGTGCTGCCACTTCTGGATTCCAACCAGGGCTTCACTGATTTGCTTGGTGCCATTAAGTCTACTTTCCTGCAAATCAGTGACAGAGCCTCTGCCAGTGCCCAGTTGTAATGGAAGGAATGTTGGACATGCTGCTGTAACTCAGGACAGTAGAACGTTTGCCCTCCCACCAGTTCACCTTGGAGGCATACATTTGTGGCAGACAGCTGGCACCCTTTCCATGGAGACACTATTTTTGGTGCAAGATTTGGAAATGTCTTAGAAGAAGTGACATGTAAAAGAACTTTGCTGAGGTGAGGTATACAGAGAAGGATTTGTACATGTTGGCAGATTTATTGTAGGAATGAGTTATCGCCAAAACTGTTCATGCACTGGGAAGATGTGGAAATCACAGGACGCCTTCTGAATCAGATTTATCTTCTTTATACAGACATGAATAACATCTAACATCATCATTAAGTCAGCACTGATAGAAAACATGATGAATTGTGTAATTGTGTCATTATTCTTCATTTAAACACAGCTCCCATTGTTGGTCGGCATTTTTGTGTCGTTTAACATTAAGATGAAAATGGATCCAACAGAGAGGGCTCCCTATCCATTTTATGGGCCCACTCCACTGTGCTTGAAAATTGGCCAGCATGGAGGGGAAATTCTACCTTATAAAGTTCTCTGACATAAAAACATTTAAAACACTTCCAAATGTTCATATATCAGCAACACATTTCTTGAGAATTACCACATCACTACTTGATCCAAACATGGGCCATGGAAGTATTCTAGTAATTGACAAGGCACTATTCATTATTATGATTAAATTTATATTATCAGTTGGATTGCATTTTCAGTGGCACCTTACTCAAGCTGTCCTTCCCTCTTCCCCCAACTTTTATGAACATTATGCTCTTCCTGAATCCACAATTAAAGGGCAGGGCATTGCCAATCACCTCTTGCCTTCCCTCTCAATCTCCCGTCCTCCTCCACTCCCCTGCTCCCACCCAGATTCACTACAGGTTCAGAGTTGATACCTTCTCACTGCACTGGTCACATCCTGGTGATGTAAGAGGTCCAATCTCACACAAAAGTCAAATAAGACTGTTGTGGACGTGGTATTATGTAATAAACATGCTACAACCATTGTATTGTAATTACTTTAGTTAATCCTCTATAATTAAAGTGCAATACACAACCATTTATCATAAGCAGATTTAAGACATTTAATAATGAAAGGGGAGGAGATAAAGGATCACCTCAGGAGGATTAGTAAACTAATACCAATTAGTAGACCTGCTCCCCCATGTTCTAGTCATGGAACAGGGCATTTTAGGAATTGGAAAACGCAATAATATCCAAGAAACCTACCGACTTTCATTGATGTTTATTCCATCTATCCACTTTCTTTTACTGTTCTTCAAACTCTTTTCTCTTTAAAAAATGATTTTTGAATTGATGTGAACTGTCCAGTTCAATGGCCTTCCCAGGTAATTTACAGCAAAAGTCTGCTGTGTTTAGATGGAAAACTTCTGACCCGGGTTTGATTCCTGACATGGGTCACTGTGCGGAATCTGCACGTTCACCCTGAGTCTGCATGGGTTTCCTCCGGGTGCTCCGGTTTCCTCCCACAGTCTGAAAGACGTGCTGGTTAGGTGCATTGGCCATGCTAAATTCTCCCTCAGTGTACCCGAACAGGCGTCGGAGTGTGGCGACTAGGGGACTTTCACAGTAACTTCATTGCAGTGTTAATGTAAGCCTATTTGTGACACTAATAAATAAACTTAAACTTCTGATTGTGTTTTGTTATTATTCCTAATTTTAATATTATCCTTTGATATTCAAATCTTTACCACGGCAAGTGTGTTTTACTCTGCATTTTTTAAACATGAATCAGTGTTTGGATGGCATCAGAGACTAGCTGCAAATGAAAACAGAAGTGATAACATTCATAAGCCAAAAGAAAGGTTACCTCAAGAAAAATTATTGCCAGATAATTACTTTCAGAAGTTTAAGAGTGTAGGGTGTAACCATTTTGCTAGAAACTCAAGTGCAACAACCAGAGATCAAGGGACTAAATGCCTACGCAGGCAGGAAAACAGAAGTGTTTCCCGCTGGCACTGGCAGGGTCTGTCAGATGGGATTCGCCCACCTGAAAGATGTTAATCAGCTCATTTTGAGCAACCTGCCAGCCAGATCTGCTGCTCAGAGACTAGGGCGCCATTTTTAAAAGGCACCCGAATCTCCATGTTCGGAGACAGGCCCCCCTCCCCACAAAAAGTGAAATGGAGCTCCACACACTGACCAGTGGAGCACCACCAATCCCTCACCAAAGAGGGGCATCTTCCCCTCCCACCCACAAATAATGGGTAATGGCCCCCTCCATACCACACAGGCATGAAGGTGACCCAACCTGTCCCCTCCCCACTCAGGCTACCTCTTCAGCCCCACGTCCCCCTCAGATTCCCCACTCAGTCCCTCCCCCACAGCCCCTCCACTTTCTGATACAGCATTTTATCCAGGACCAGCCCCCACCCTATCCCCATCATCCCACATATTTACCCCGCTAATCCATAGAATCTCTACAGTGCAGGAGGCGGCCACAGAACAGTATGGTAGGATTACATGTAGCATGACATGAACCCGAGCTCACGTTTAAGGCCATCCTCATGCATGCGGAACTTGGCTATCAGTTTCTGCTTGGTGATTCTGCGTTGTCATGCATCTCGAGGCAGCCTTGGAGAAGGCTTACTCGAAGATCGGAGGCTGAATGTCCTTGACTGCTGAAGTGTTCCCTGACTGGAAAGGAACACTCCTACCTAGCGATTGTTGCGCGGTGTCTGTTCATCAGTTGTCGTTGTGTCTGCATGGTCTCGCTGATGTGCCATGCCCCGGGACATCCTTTCACCTTCCATGAGGGGCCCGTCCCTTGGCACAAATTGGCACTGCCAGGTTGGCACTGTCAGATTGTCATGGGCATGATGCCACCCTTGCGGTGCCAGGGGGCATTGCCAAGAAACTGCCTGGCCATGTTCCTCTCCCCCTGGGGGCTATACTTACCTTTATGTCTCTGGGGAGTTCCCCATGACAGGTTCACGTCTAGGTCAGCGCAGTGTCAACATAGAGCGGGGATCAATATCTGGCGAGGGGGATGAGTTAATTATATTAAAATCTATTCAAATCCACATAAAGCCTTCCACGTCAGGCCTTCCAATCTTGCATCACATCAATGGGAAATCACACTGCCATCAAACCTGTTTGAAAAAGAGTGACATGCACAAGGCTAATCTCAGTTTACTTGAGACTTCAAGGTAAGTGCAACATACATTGCCGACCTGCCATAGCATAACAGTGCTCCTGTTGCACTGGATGCCACTCTTCTGGGGCAGACCAGTTCATGCCCACCAGCTCCATGCCGAGCTGGTCTTTCCAGACAGTACTGTGCTGTGGGACTCATGGATCCTTTACTCAATGGTCCAAAGTTTGACCGGGGCAGAGTGCAGGGTGAGGGGCATTGCTGGCAAAGGCAAGGGGGGTAATGCAAAAGGAGTGCTGTGCAAGGGGAAGGGGCGTTGGAAGGGTGAGGGAACACAATGATAGGCAGAGGCAAAAGGAAGACTGAGGCGAGGGAGACTGATACAAGGCTGCATGAAAAGCTCACAAACAAATGGATTAAAAGGATACCACCTTGTTTGTTGGAAGGGGTATATGCAGACTCCAAATGGATTGGGTAGAGATCCATGTGGGGCATGAGCACCTCAAGGGCATGGGCTCGTGGGGTGGCGGGCGGGTTTGATTTGTGGTACAGACTTCTTCTTGAGGCTGGTAGCCTTCGTCTCTTGGTTCCAGACATCCTGCACTGGGGACAGGTGAGCTGGAGAAAGTGATAGGAGTGTACTGGACTGGTGTTTAAATATGGTGCTGTGACCTTTGAACTGCTGGCTGAAGGCAGTCGGAGCAATTAGCTGCTGCCCATCAGTTGATATGGAGGGAAACTCACCTGAGAATGATTAATGAGCTCCCAAGTGCCTAATCTGGTCTAGGGCCCCATTATTCTAGCCAGAGGGAAAGGGTTAAAGTTTATTTATTATTAGTTTCACAAGTAGGCTTAGATTAACACTACGATGAAGTTACTGTGAAAATCCCTTCGTCACCATATACTGAGGGAGAATTTAACATGGACAATGCACCTAACCAGCACATCTTTCAGACTGTGGGAGGAAACCGGAGCACCCGGAGGAAACCCACACAGACAAGGGGAGAATGGGCAGAATTCGCACAGACACTGATCCAAGCCGGGAATCGAACACAGGTCCTTGGCGCTGTGAGTGCTGTGAGGCAACATTGCTAACCACTGTGTCACCATGCCACCGAAGCCACCCTCCACTGCATTCAAAAATGGAAAAATGCGCTCATGTTAGTTCATGTTTGGTTATACAATGTAATACAATAGTTCTATGATGCACTACCACTGTTAACATTATATTTACAGTATACAGTTTGCAGGTAATGAGACTTGTGTTGACAGCGTTCAAAACACAATCAGCAGGGTAGAGAACCACAAGGTCACAAGAGATATGACCCGAGTAACAACCACACTATGAGGGGAGTGCTGTAATTCTGACTCTTATTTAGTTTACTGTAAGTATATCTGACAGATAGTAGACATTAAATAGGTTATCTGGCAACCATGTTGCAGATTATTCATTGTGATAAATTACAGCTCATTAACAGAAAATAGTAGTTCATGTCGATGACGAATGGAATCTGATTTTTGTTAAGATTGTCCAATTGATATTTTTCCCCCATGTTTCAGATCTTTCTAGATATAAGTACTAAGTTCTTCCTTCCCTGGATCACAGTTTAACAGGATGATCTTGCAATATTTCCAGTAACAGTGACACATCGCGATCATCCATTCAAGCTATTAAATTCAATTATTTTCTGTCAATGAATTCTTTTGTCAATGCTATGTCAGCTGATTGTTTATTTAGGAATCAGTAAATTTCTTTAAATTTATTAATAAAACTTATTAGTTCAGGTCTATAGTTTTGATACCCAAGGATATTGGATCACATACTCAACAACATATGCTAGAATTCTCCAGCCGTCATGCCCTGCTGCCGCTGCCAGCGAGAATATAGAATTTGGTGCACAGCCAAATCTCCGTTTACTGCAGCGGAACTGGAGAATCCTAGCTGCCGGTGAGGTCGGAAAATCCGGCTTATAATCAGCTTTGCTTCTGACTATAATACATAGAAACACACATAGAAAATAGATGTAGGAGTAGGCCATTCGGCCCTTCGAGCTTGCTCTGCCTTTCATTATGATCATGGCTGATCATCAAATTCTTGATCCCACTTTCCCCCCCTGATATCTCTTGATTCCTTTAGCCCCAAGAGCTATCTCTAATTCCTTCTTGAAATCACACATGGTTTTGGCCTCAACTACTTTGTGGCAGTGAATTCCACACATTCACCACTCTCTGGGTGAAGAAATTTCTCCTCACCTCAGTCCTAAAAGGTTTCCCCATTATCCTCAAACTATGACCACTAGTTCTGGACTCGGGAACAGTCTTTCTAAATCTACCCTATCTAATCCTGTTAGAATTTTATTAGTTTCTATGAGATCCTCTTTCACTGGGTGGCACGGTAGCACAGTGGTTAGCACTGCTGCTTCACAGCTCCAGGGACCTGGGTTCGATTCCCGGCTTGGGTCACTGTCTGTGTGGAGTTTGCACATTCTCCTCGTGTCTGCGTGGGTTTCCTCCGGGTGCTCCGGTTTCCTCCCACAGTCCAAAGATGTGCGGGTTAGGTTGATTGGCCATGCTAAAATTGCCCCTTAGTGTCCTGAGATGCGTAGGTTAGAGGTATTAGTGGGTAAAATATGTAGGGATATGGGGGTAGGGCCTGGGTGGGATTGTGGTCGGTGCAGACTCGATGGGCCGAATGGCCTCTTTCTGTACTGTAGGGCTTCTAGGATTCTTCTAAACTGTAATGAATGTAATCCTAACCAACTTAGTCTCTCCTCATATTACAGACCAGCCATTCTAGGAATCAGCCTGGTAAATCTTCACTGCACTCCCTATATAGCAAGAATTCCTTCCTCAGATAAGGACACCAGGACTGCACACAATATTCTAGGTGTGGCCTCACCACGCTCTGTACAATTGCAGTTAAACATCCCTATTCCTATTCTCTTTCTAATGAAGGCCAACATACCATTTGCCTGCTGTACCTGCGCGCTTACTTTCAGCGACAGATGCACGAGGACACCAAGATCTCACTGAGTATCCCGCTCTCTCAATTTGCATCCATTCAAATAATAATCTGCCTTTCTATTTTTTACTACCAAAGTGGATAACCTCACATTTATCCACATTATATTGCATCTGCCGTGCATATGCCCACTCACTCAGCCTGTCTAAATCACACTGAAGCATCTCTGCATGAGTACAAGAAGACTAATGGAAGTTCACAGCTTTAAATGTGGCAACATTAAGGCCTGATTTTACCAAAACTTCGCGCCCGCAGTAAAGTTGGGCGTCGGGCCTATACCGCGATCTGCACCCGATTCCGAGCAGATCATGGCTTTAACGACACCCGATTCGGGCGTGGGTCCGGTGCGCGCCCGAATCGGGCAGCCTGGCGATTTAAATGCATTTGCATGCATTTAAATCGACTTAATGAACTGCGCACCCAACTCTACCGCCAAATCCCACTTTACCGTCTTCTGGCCCGATCCGCGCTGTTACCGACCTGCAAAATAAAAGTCTGAAGTCGCCGCTGCAGCCTCCGAAGAGCGGGGTCAGAGACTACAATGGCTCTCTGACCCAGGTCATCCTCTGGTCGGGGCAGGGGAGGGTGGTGGGAGGAGGAGAGGAGGTGTGACGTCTCATCCCCTGGGTGGGGTGGGAGGGGAGGGGGTACAACGTCTCATCCTCTGGGGGGGGGGGGGGGGGGGGGGGGTGGAGAGGGGGTGTGACCGATCATCCCCTGTGAGGGGGAGGAGAGGGGGTGTGACGACTCATCCTCCGGTCGGGGGGGTTCCGCTGCGTGTCTGCGGCCAGCCCTCCTGGCACCATCACTGGTACACTACCAGCCACAGATTACTCTTCCCTGCAGGTGCGAGAGAGCGGGAGAGATGGCTGTGGCTGGTAGTGTACCAGTGATGGTGCCAGGAGGGATCGGCCGCAGACAGGCAGCGGAACCCCCCCGACCAGAGGATGAGACGTCACACCCCCTCTCCTCCCCCTCACAGGGGATGATCGGTCACACCCCCCTCTCCTCCCCCCCCCCCCAACAAGGGGATGATATGTCACACCCCCTCTCCACCCACCCCCCACAGGGGATGATCGGTCACCGCCCCCAGAGGATGAATGTCAGAGAGCCGCTCTCTCCGTTTTCTGCTTTTATTTTTGCGCCCGGGCGCGCGGTCAGATTTTTTTCGAACCGCACATGCGCAGTTCAGAACTCCGATCGGCACTAAGCCCCGCCCACAGCACGGATCGGGCCGGAGCCGGCAAAACGCGTATGGGGGCGCTGGAAAGAGGATTCCAGGCGTGGATCTATTTGACTCCCAGATCCAGCACTTGGACTCAAAAGGGTAAAATTCCCCCCTAAGTGTTCTGTCCAATTCTGCCTTCTGACAAGTCAAAATAAAATCACAAAGAAACTGCATGTCCAAGCAGTAAAACAGGAAGCAGCTATTTCCTATTCTGATGTTCAATGCCAAAGTCTTCCAGTTGACTCCAACAGCTGCCAAATTTTGCAATTGGCATTGAATAGCCAACCAAACCACAATTCGTGCCCACTGATTTATGATGACAATTGAGTTTAGGAACTGTGAAATACTAGAACATCAAGAATCCTATAAGCTGCTAGTTTCCCTTGACTTGTTACTGTTTAAAATAATTTATTGGACTGAATTTAGTTTAGTTTATTTATTAGTGTCACAAATAGGCTTATATTAACACCGCAATGAAGTTACTGTGAAAATGCCCGAGTCGCCACACTCCGGCACCTGTTCGGGTATGCTGGGTGGGAATTTAACATGGCCAATGCACTTAACCAGGCCATCTTTCAGACTGAGAGAGGAAACCAGAGCACCCGGAGGAAACCCACGCAGAGACAGGAAGAACGTGTAGATTCTGTACAGACAGTGACCTAAGCCAAGAATCGAACCCGGGTCCCTGGCATTGTGAGGCAGCTGTGCTAACCACTGTGCCACCATGCAAATTTAATACCAGCTGCAGTGATACCAACGGCAGGCTGGACAGATGGCAGCAACCCCACTGAATATGTTTGCAGGAGGCCCAGGGTGCTGAAAGAAATGTCAGAGGTAATAGCGGATGCGTTAGTGTTTATCTATCAAAATTCGTTGGATTCTGGGGTAGTGCCGGCGGATTGGAAAACGGCTAATGTTACGCCGCTGTTTAAAAAAGGAAATAGACAAAAGGCGGGTAACTACAGGCCGGTTAGCTTAACGTCTGTAGTTGGGAAAATGCTGGAATCCATCATTAAAGAAGAAATAGCAGGCCATCTGGATAAGAATGGTTTGATTAAGCAGACGCAGCATGGATTCATGAGGGGAAAGTCGTGCTTGACGAACTTGTTGGATTCTTATGAAGATGTGACTAGTGCAGTTGACGGAGGGGAACCGGTGGATGCGGTGTTTTTGGATTTCCAAAAGGCGTTTGATAAGGTGCCTTACAAAAGGTTGCTGAAGAAGATTGGGTCACACGGAGTTGGAGGTAGGGTATTAGCGTGGATTGGGGATTGGCTATCCGACAGGAAGCAGAGAGTCGGAATAAATGGGTGCTTTTCTGGTTGGCAGATGGTAACTAGTGGCGTGCCACAGGGATCGGTACTGGGGCCTCAACTATTTACCATTTATATAGACGATCTGGAGGAGGGGACTGAGTGTAGGGTAACAAAGTTTGCAGACGACACAAAGATAAGTGGAAAAGTGAATCGTGTGGAGGGCGTAGAAGGTCTGCAGAGAGATTTGGACAGGCTGAGTGAGTGGGCGAGGATCTGGCAGATGGAGTATAACATTGACAAATGCGAGGTTATTCACTTTGGAGGAAATAATAACAAATTGGATTATTATTTAAATGGAAAAAAATTATAACATGCTACTGTGCAAAGGGACCTGGGGGCCCTTGTGCATGAGACGCAAAAACCCAGTCTGCAGGTGCAACAGGTGATCAAGAAGACAAATGGGATGTTGGCCTATATCGCAAGGGGGATAGAATATAAAAGCAGAGATGTCTTGCTGCATCTGTACAGGGCATTGGTGAGGCCGCAGCTGGAATACTGTGTGCAGTATTGGTCCCCTTATTTGCGGAAGGATATATTGGCCTTGGAGGGAGTGCAGAGAAAGTTCACCAGGTTGATACCAGAGATGAGGGGTGTTGATTATGAGGAGAGACTGAGCAGATTGGGTTTGTACTCGTTGGAATTTAGAAGGCTGAGGGGGGATCTTATAGAGACCTATAAGATAATGAAGGGGCTGGATAGGGTAGAGGTGGAGAGATTCTTTCCACTTAGAAAGGAAGCTAGAACTAGAGGGCACAGCCTCAAAATAAAGGGGGGTCAGTTTAGGACAGAGTTGAGGAGGAACTTCGTCTCTCAGAGGGTGGTGAATCTCTGGAATTCTCTGCCCACTGAAGTGGTGGAGGCTACCTCGTTGAATATGTTTAAATCACAGATAGATGGATTCCTGATCGGTAAGGGAATTAGGGGTTATAGGGATCAGGCGGGTAAGTGGAACTGATCCACTTCAGATCAGCCATGATCTTACTGAATGGCGGGGCAGGCTCGAGGGGCTGGATGGCCTACTCCTGCTCCTATTTCTTATGTTCTTATGTTCTAAGGCGATTCAATGCCCAGCAGGACTAGGTGCTCCTGTCCCTGCGGGAACAGCAATCCTCGAAGAGCTGCTGGCAGATTGGATGGCCAGCAGCCCTTCAGTACCAGAAGCATCACCAGAATGATGGCTACTGCTGGGACTGTATCAGCAAGGTGGAGCAGGCTCCAAATAATAGATTGGTGGGGTGAGCTCAGACAGGCTGTCGGTTTTGTGTTTTGTGGCAGTGGCCAGCCACGGGCTGGCGGCAGGATCTTCTGGTCCCGCTGCCGCTCTCAGTTGGGGTTTCATGTTGTACAGTGGAAATTCTGCTGTAGGGTTCGCTGTTGGCGGGAAAATTCCAGCCATTATGTTGGGGCAGCAGCACATGTACCAACATTAGCTGGACATTGTTGAAGAATCCAACTTGTAGTATAATCGGGCAGTTTCAGCAGCAAGAAAACTGGACTGTACAAAGAATTTGAATATAAGTCGCTCTGTAATATGAATGGAATGCTACTGAAGGAATGCTAAGTAATGCAAATGTTTTACTTTCCCACAACATCTAAAACAAGGTAAAGCATAAACTCAAATTATTTCTGAGATAACAACAAACAAGAATGTACATACTGAACCCAAATTGACCTATCTCTGACTACAGTTAGAAAGAAAAAGTTGCATTTATATAGTGCTTTTCAGGGCTCAGGACATTCCAAAGTACTTCACAACCAATGCAGTACTTTTGAACTAAGGACTGTTGTAGTGTAGGGGACAAGGCAGCAAGCTCCCAAAGACAGTACTGTGATAATGACCAGGTAATCAGCTTTCGTGATCTTGATTGAGGGATAAATATTGGTCAGAACACTGTGGAAAACCCCTTGCTCTTCTTCAAATAGGACTATGGGATCTGTTACATCCACCCGAGCGGACAGACAGGGCCTCAGTTTAACATCTCATTCAAAAGATGGCACCTTTGACATTGCAGCATGTCATCAATATTGCACTGAAGAGCCAACTGACTTTTTTTTGTGCTCAGGTCCTGGAGTGGGACTTGAATGGGAATGGGAAACCACACACAGATAAAGCTGAGGATGAAAGGCATGGGGCTTTGCATCTTCTGATTTCTTCAGTGCATTTCCTTTTCTTGCATTGGATCTCCAAAATGTAATTTTTTAGTCACATGTTTAGAAAGGCACGAATATTATTTAAGTTTGCAGGCAGGTTCCATAAAAAAGTCCTGATATTAAACATGTACATTTAGCATTTCAATCCTACTAAATACTGTTGCGGCTAATAGAACAGTACAGCACAGAACAGGCCCTTCGGCCCACGATGTTGTGCCTGTAATGGTACAGGAAAATGCCAATTAGCTTGAAATATTATATGTTTTCTGGAATTCACAGTGAAAGCCAACACCTGATACAGTCTAGGTAAACAGACGCTTCTCCATGTTACATGGTGCATTTACTAATGTGGTTCTGGTATTTATTTATTTACGTACAACAGCATTGAAAATCCATGACCTAAAATGGACCTGGCCCTTGATTCATCTCTGGCAAAACAGTCGAAGAGAGGAGGGTGGGTGTAAATTGCGGGAAACCATGTCCCACTGGTTAGCACTGCTGCCTCACAGCGCCAGGGACCAGGGTTCAATGCCAACCTTGGGTCACAGCCTGTGTGGAGTTTGCACATTCTCCCCATGTCCGCGTGGGTTTCCTCCAGGTGCTCCAGTTTTCTCCCACACTCCAAAGATGTGTGGGTTAGGTTGATTGGCCATGCTAAATTAACCTTAGTTCAGGGGAATTAGCAGGGTAAAAATGAGGGGTTACGGTAAGAGGGCCTGGGGATGAATGTGGTTGGTACAGACTCAATGGGCCGAATGCCTTCTTCTGCATTGTAGGGATTCTATGATTCTAATGGAATTCTGTCTTCTGAAGAGGAAGCCAAGAAATATCAGGGGGTAGTGTTGGGATGAGGAGAGAGATGGATGATATCTGGCTTCCACAGGGAATTCCAATTTGGAGACACCAGATATGCCCAGCAGGACCCATATACATTGAGAGCAGGAATAGGTTCCATCATGAATCTTCCAATGGTTCAAAAATGGCTGCAGAAAAGAATGATCAACCCTGATGGGTTCAATCACCTAGCAAAAATGGCCTGACAGCTCCTCTTGAAATAAGAAAGATGGGCAGACAGCTGTGTCACAACTGCCCTGACATTCTGGATCTTTCAAATGCTGGTTGATATATCCCCAGAGGTAGAATATGCCTGTCCTGAACATACTAAGTTGCAGGGCTTCCTTGTTACTCTTCCAGCAAAGGTGGAAGCTTGAAATTTCAGCCGATGTATTTATTTTCCAGGATCCAATGGAAAAGGTTGCACTGAATCTAGGGAAATCTCTTTCCAGGTTTTTCAATGGAAATGAGCTCCCGGCTTCCAGTTCTACAATCCTGCATCCTCTTCCGTTTCAAGAGTGTAATATTTTACAGTAGTTAAATGAGGTGTGTGTGTTAGAAATGGGGATATATTCCAATATATCCGAACACACAAATGTTAGGATTTTGGGCCCAATATGCTGAATGAAAAGGCTGTCTAGAATTACCATGCAAACTAGAAACTACTGTTTGCATTATTGACAGAGGAACACAGGTGTTCACCTAACTGTTACTCAACTTGCTATTTTAGTGACAAAATTACCTTGTTTGGATTAATACTCATGTTAAAATATCAAATGACTGTTGCATGACTGCCTTAGATGTCCTTCTGCTATCATTAGCAATGCTAATTTCTAGCTTTATATTTTCTAAGGTTATCCATATTATGCATTAGCTAGAGAATGCACAAGTGCAAGGATATAAAGGGGAGGCATTGGTGTAGTGGTATTGTCACTGACCTACTAATTCAGAGATCCAGGATAATGTTCCAAAGAGATGGGTTCAAATCCCACCATGGTAGATGGTGAAATTTGAATTCAATAAAAAATTGGAATTAAAGGTCTAATGATGACCATGAAACCATTGTTGATTGTGATAAAAACTCATCTGGTTCACTAGTGTACCTTAAGCAAGGAAATCTGCCATCCTTACTCTATCTGGTCTACATGTGACTCCTGACCCATAGCAATGTGGTTGACTCTTTCCTGTCTTAGGAAGCCATTCAGTTAAAGGGCAATTTGGGATGGACAATAACGGGCGGCCCAGCCAGCAGCATCCACAATCCATGTAAGAATTTTAAAAAATAACTTCACATACAAATCACCTTCCAATATATGACAGAAACATTTCTCGAGAGATTCTTGGTGTTGCATCATTTGTGCAGTCGAATAGATAAGACCAGTTAACAAATTGGAGCTCATAGAATAGCAGGGTGAGCGTCAGCTTGGATAAAAAAAACTGGCTTAAAGACAGAAAACAGCAAGTCATGGTAAATGGTTGTTTTTCACTCAGGAGAATAGCAGAGAGTAGTGTTCCCTAATTGTTAGAAAGACTACTTTTATATATATATATGTAAACAACTTCAATATTGGAGAATAAAATGGGTGATGATATCAAATTTGAAGAAGTTACAAACAGTGAGGATGATACCAATCGACTCCAACAGGATATAGAGAGGCTAGCAAGTGGCAGATGGAATTTACTACAGAATAATGAGTGCTGATACATTTTGGCAGGAGGGACAGGGGGAGGCAATGCAGAATTAATGGCATGGTAAACAGTGTGCAGGATTAGAGAGACCTGGCGTTCATACATACAGATCTTTGCAGGATCATTGAGAGAGTAATTAGCAACGTGTTATGACTGGGCTGGAAGGAGTGTGTGTGTTGTACTCTGCAAGTCATACTATTATTTTAAAAGTCGAATTCATTCACAACAATGGCTAATTGTTTAACATCTCTACTGGTACCCAGAATAAGTGCCAGTTTGAGTGGCTCCCATATCTCCTAATATAATTCTAGTTTTAACTGCTCCATGTGAAGGATAAGGGGTTATTTTTCCTTTAGACACAAACTCTTCATAACTCCCATCTATCGTATTCACCTCTCCTGCACTCACAGCACTGAGTAATTAGCAAAGCATATGGGATCTTGAGCTTCATAGAGGAATTGAATACATAAGTCGAGAAGCTACACTGAACCTCTTTAAAGTTCAGATTCATCCATAACTGATACCTTGCATCCAATTCTGGTCCCCACACTTCAGGAAGGATAGGAGTGTCCTTGAGAGGGTGCAGAAGTTATTTATCAGAATGGTTCCAGGAAGAGGGATTTTAGAACCACAGAACCATAAAATACCTACAGTGCAGAATGAGGCTGTTCAGGCATCAAGTCTTGGACAGATCTAGTGGGAACTGCATGGGGGTGGAAACAAATTTATTTGTGGTGGTGGGGGATTGGATGTGGGAGCTGGGGATGCTGGCATTGAGTGTTTGACTGTTCAGGGGTGAGGTTTGCCGGGGGCATGGGGGGGATATGGGGAAATGCTGGCTCTGATGGTGGGGGAGGGGGTAGCCCTGAGACCTCCAGGGTGGGGTGAGGGGGTGGTATTTTTCACTCTAATCTCAGTGCAGCCAGGCTTTGCCCGTGTGTTTAGGCCTTGCCCTGCAACGTGATGGCATGAGGAACGCCCACCTATTTTTGGGGGGGCAAATAAATTGTCAGAAGATATGGAGAGAAAACCGGCCCTTTTCTCTGGGTTGGTTTTCAGTCAGACCCTGACATTTTGCCATTTGTAAGATTCCACCCTCTGGTGGAATCCACCCTCTGGTGAGATTCCACCCTCTGACTCTACAAATGATGAAGCAGACATGCTTTGGTGAGTCAGCCTGTTCTGGAAATGTGTTCATTTCCTATCACTGGTAGCACTGCAATAGCTGTGTGTCAGATGTATCACATGCAATTTTCTGTCCCCTTCAGCTCTGTACAATGTTCTGCCATATTTAACATTCTGGAAAGATCTAGGAAAATCTATCCTTTAATAAATGAACATTTAAGAAAAATCATTTAAGGGCTGAATTTGCTTTCATTCTGTGTGTTCTTTACAGTGTTGTAATCATTGCCAACCTACAAAAACACCAAAGCTGATATATAATCTGTGATTCAATGAAATGAAATGTGCTGGGGTAGTTTATCATTCACTGTCTACATGGTAATCTGGCAGGACAGAACTCCCACCATGTGGAACCTGTACAATTTACATTCCATTCAAATTAAAAGTCAACCAGGCTCTATAACACATTGTGTGTAATTTGGAGGGGAGCTGGAGGTGCGCCAAGCTGTCTGTTGCCCATGTCCCTCTAGGTGGTAGAAGTCATGGGTTTGGAAGTTGTTGTAGCATGTGTATTGTAGATAGTTGCTGTCACTGGGCAACATTGGAGGAGGAAGTGAACGCTTAACATTTGTGGAGGGAGTGCCAATTAAGCAGGTTGTTTTGTTCTAAATGACGTTGAGCTTCCTGAGTGTTGTTGGAGTTATATTCATGTAGGCATGTGGAGGGTATTCCATCACACTTTTGATTTGTGTCTTGTAGATGGTGGACAGGCTTCTGGAAGTCAGGAGGTGACTTACTCACAGCAGAATTCCCAGCCTCTGTCCTGCTCTTGTAGCCACAGTATTTGATATGGCTATTCCAGTTACGCTTCTGGTCTATCATGGCCCCAGGATGTTGATGGTGGGGGATTTGACAATGTTAAAGGCGTTGAAAGTCAAGAAGAGGTGATTAAGCTGTCTCTCATTGCAGACCATTTTTGCCAAAGAGTTGTATGGTCTGAATGTTGCCACTGATCAGTTCAAATCAGAATGTCGTCCAGATATTGCTGCATGTGCATCATTATTTGAGGAGTTGTGAATGAGACTGATCACTGTAATCATGAGCAAATATCCCCACTTTTGACTTAATGGTGAAGGGAATGTCATTAGCGAAGCAGCTGAAGGCAGTTGGACCAAGGACATTGAGGAGTTCCTGCAGTGACATTCTGCAGTTGAGATGATTGGCTTCCAAAGCATAAAACCATGTTCCTTTTGCTGGGTATGATTCCAGCCAAAAGAGAGTTTTATGCCAGATTCCCATTAACTTCAATTTTACTAGGGATACTTGGGACCACACTTAGTCAAATGCTATTTTGATGTTTAGGATAGACATCCCTGGAATTCAACTTCTTTGTCCATGCTTGGACAATGGATTAGTGCTGTAACGAGGACTTGAGCTGAGTGGTCCTAGTAGAATCCAACCATCAGTGAGCTGGTATGGTTAAGGAATGGTACCATAATGGTTATGCAACTGGACTAAGGGTCCTGAAGCCTGAACTACTAATTAGGGCCATGAGTTCAAATCCCATTTTGGCAGCTGATGAATTTAAATTTAGTTAATTAAATAAGTCTGGAATAAAAAGCCAGTATAAGTAATGGCAACCATAAAACTATAAAACTAACCTAAAATCCTTGGTTCCCAAATGTCCTTTTGGAAAGAAAATATACTGTCCTGACCTATAAGTGACACCAAACCTACAGCAGTGTAGTTAACTGGTCTCTGAAATGGTTTAGCAAGCTACTCACTTCATAGAATCATAGAAACCCTACAGTGCAGAAAGAGGCCATTTGGCCCATCAAGTCTGCACCGGCCACAATCCCACCCAGGCCCTACCCCCATATCCCTACATATTTTACCCGCTAATCCTTCTAACCTACGCATCTCAGGACACGAAGGGGCAATGTTAGCATGGCCAATCAACCTAACCCGCACATCTTTGGACTGTGGGAGGAAACCGGAGCACCCGGAGGAAACCCACGCAGACACGAGGAGAATGTGTAAACTCCACACAGACAGTGACCCAAGCCGGGAATCGAACCCAGGTTCCTGGAGCTGTGAAGCAGCAGTGTTAACCACCATGCTACCGTGCCGCCCACTTGTCACTTGCATGATAACCACCACAATTTTTACCACATTGACGACAGCAGCTCAAAGAGCATTGCCTTTAGGGCGGCACAGTGGCACAGCTGCCTCACATCGCCAGTGACCCGGGCTCGATTCCCAGCTTGGGTCACTGTCTGTGTGCAGTCTGCACGTTCTCCCCATGTCTGCATGGGTTTCCTCCAGGTGCTCCGGTTTCCTCCCACAGTCCGAAGGATGTGCTGGTTATGTGCATTGGCCATGCTAAATTCTCCCTCAGTGTACCCGAACAGGCGCCGAAGTGTGGCGACTAGGGGATTTTTACAGTAACTTCATTGCAGTGTCAATTTAAGCCAACTTTTGACACTGATGAATAAACTTAAAACTTAAAAACCTTTGTGAAGGCAATTAGAGATAAATAATGCGGGCTGTTCTTGCCAGTGATATCCACATCCATTAATTTATAAAAAAACTATTTGTGGGCAGGTGCCACTTAATAACCCTTTCCATCACTTTGTTAATGACCGCAAGTAGGCTGAAGGGGCACTAATTGGCTGGATTGGATTAATCCTCTTTTTTGTGGACATAACATACCTGGACACTTTTCCAGTTTGTTTGCTCCACGTCAGTTTTGTAACTGTTTTGGAATAGTGTGGAGAGCACATCCTCAGAACTGTAATATCGGGGCACAGAGATCTTTCTGTATCCAGTGTGCTCAGCCGTTTCCTGACATCATTTGGAGTGAGTCAGATTGGCTGAAGACTGGTTTCTGTGATGATGAGAACTTCAGAAAGAACGCAGACATGAGGAGAATGTGCAAACTCCACACAGACAGTGACCCAAGCTGGGAATCGAACCCAGGTTCCTGGAGCTGTGAAGCGAGATGGATCATCCCCTCAATGTTTCCAGCTGAAGATAGTTGCAAATGCTTCAACCTTGTTTATCGTACTTACATGCTGGGCTCCAGCATCAATGTGGATGGGGAAGCTTATGTAGCCTCCACCTTTCGTTACTTGTTTAATTTGTCCACCATTTTTCACCACTGAGTAGAATCAGAATTCTCATTGCAGATAGAGGTCCACTTTTGCTACTTATGGTGTAGGATTCATTTCTGCTCAGTTGTGGGAGGAACGACAGGTCTGGGACAAATGGAGTGAGGGGAGTGCAGCTGTTGGGTTGGGGCAGGGCAGTGAGCTTCGATCCTTGTTTCACCAAAAGCCTGCCAAATTCACTACTTATTCATGGTTTCCGTATCTAACATAAACACAGACTACTTGGAACCATTGTCTTTCAGACATTGTAGATATTAGGGAAGAGATTGAGAAGGGTGGCTTACTGTGGCTAGTTTTTTGCTCTGTCCATATTGGACTTGATTTATTTCATATCTGAATGAAAATGGGTACCACTGACTTATTCAGGATTATCGCTGATTCAAATTTCCTTAAGGCACCATTTGGGTTGTCATGTAATGTGAAGTGGACTCAGTGTTTTACATTTGTGACATAATGATATGTTGCTCGAAGTTCCTCCAGGTGCAGTGCCTAAGGAATGAGACCATGGGCAGTTTTTCATTTGGCATAGATAAGTTTCTTACTTCAAGTGTAAATATTTGCAATTTCCATAACCACGCAACTGATCTCGGGTATAAAAACCAAACACGCTCATTTGCATCTTCTCCAACCTCAAGGGCAGCACGATGGCACAATGGTTAGCACTGCTGCCTCACAGCGCCAGGGACCTGGATTCAATTCCGGCCTCGGGTCACTGTCTGTGTGGAGTTTGCACGTTCTCCCCGTGCCTGTGTGGGTTTCCTCCAGGTACTCCGGTTTCCTCCCACAGTCCAAAGATGTGCAGGTTAAATTGACTGGCCGTGCTAAAATTACCCCTTGTCAGGGGGATTAGCAGGGTGAAATACTTGGGGTTAGGGGGATGGGACCTGGGTGGAATTGTTGTCGGTGCAGGCTCGATGGGACAAATGGCCTCCTCCTGCACTGTAAGGAATTCTAGAATTCTACGATTCTATATCACTTCTGTTGCATAGCAACCAAAAGGATACATCAGGCTGCAGGTAAGGCAGGGCCAGTACTCTGCACAAACCACCTGGAACCTGCTCTTTATCCATCTGGGTATGTACCTCTGAATTACTTTCTTAAAGTTCTGAGACACCACAATAATGGTTTCAGGGATGCTTTTTTTATTCTCTCTCTGGATATGAGCATTGCTACATGGCCAGCTTTACTGCCTACCCCGAGGTGGCCTTCGGAAGGTGGTGGTGAATCTTCTCTTCTTGAACTGTTACAGTCCACGTGGTATAGGCAGACCCAGGATACTGCAGAGTTACAGGACTTTGACCCAGTAATGATGAAAGAATGGCACAATATATGATTTCATCATCTACTGCCTGTCCTTGATGGCTGTGCAGCTTACACCGAGTACATGGATGGTTCTTAGCTTGTGTAATCTTTGATAAGAAGGTCATACACATTTTATAATTCTTTGAAGATTTCTTCAATGTTTAAATAACAAATTGGTGTTCATGCACATTGATCTTTATGGTACCGGAGGGGGAGAAATAAGAAAATCTTTTCCCCTTAAAAGATTTTCATAATTTAAGTCCAACTTTTAGGTAACCTGTGTTGAGACTAAGTGCAATGGTGGGCGGCACCATTCCCATTGTCCACAATAGTATGATCCTGCGTCAGATTCAGTACTTGGAAGCTGATTAGTGATGCACAACCGAGTTCCCCCCACTGACTCTCCTGGCAGGCCAGCAGCTGATTCATCCGTCCACCCATAGCTGACGGTTTCGAAGTCCTTGTGCCACATTTAAATGCTAACCCAGAACACTCATATTTCTCTGTCTGGCCCATCTATATTCATGATGTGGAGATGCCGGCGTTGGACTGGGGTAAACACAGTAAGAAGTTTAACAACACCAGGTTAAAGTCCAACAGGTTTATTTGGTAGCAAAAGCCACACAAGCTTTCGGAGTTCCAAGCCCCTTCTTCAGGTGAGTGGGAATTCTGTTCACAAACAGGGCATATAAAGACACAAACTCAATTTACATGAATAATGGTTGGAATGCGAATACTTACAGCTAATCAAGTCTTTAAGAAACAAAACAACGTGAGTGGAGAGCTCATCAAGACAGGCTAAAAAGATGTGTATTGTCTCCAGACAAGACAGCCAGTGAAACTCTGCAGGTCCAGGCAACTGTGGGTGTTACAGATAGTGTGATATGTCTGGATAGTGTGTGATAGTGTGATATGTCTGGAGACAATACACATCTTTTTAGCCTGTCTTGATGCTCTCTCCACTCACGTTGTTTTGTTTCTTAAAGACTTGATTAGTTGTAAGTATTCGCATTCCAACCATTATTCATGTAAATTGAGTCTGTGTCTTTATATGCCCTGTTTGTGAACAGAATTCCCACTCACCTGAAGAAGGGGCTTGGAGCTCCGAAAGCTTGTGTGGCTTTTGCTACCAAATAAACCTGTTGGACTTTAACCTGGTGTTATTAAACTTCTTACCATCTATATTCACCAGACCGTGCAAGATGTCAGCAACCCAGGCAGATAAGGCTAACACCCTCAAGAAGAAATATGTTCCTTGACTCAACTGCCTTCTCCTGAGCCCATGCCCCATTTGGACCTCTACCCACCACATCTGCAGTGTTGTTGCATCCCCTTCCAGTAAACAATGTGGTCTTCCTTTGACCCATTGGTTGTGAGCTTTTCATGCAGCTTTGTCAGGGTCCAGCTTCCCTCTGCCTTCCATTGTTCATTTTCTTTCCACCTTCTTGCCCCTCTGCCTGCCATCATGAGCACTCACACTTCCCCACTCCTTGCGCGTCCCTCCTTCCACATTGCTCCTCTTTGTCTTCTTTCGGGCACACATCCCTCACCTCCCCGGCTTGACTTCACACTTGGTGCAGCGCTCACGTCCCTACCTCTCAACCAGAAACTCTGGTTTCATGTTCCCATTTGGGACTGAATGGCCACAGAAGGTTTGTTTATAATGTAGCCATACAGGTTGATTATCGGCCTGTAAATCCTTCCAACATGCCTGATGGCAGGCGACAAGACTGGGAGAGTTTACTGATCAGCCACAGTGCAGAAGATAAGAGCAAACCACTACAGCATGTTGCAAAACATAATCATAGACCAATACAGTGGAAGTCCATAGTTGTCAATGCCTTCTTAGGGCATGGTACCTAAAGAAGGAGGAGGGTTTCTGAAACAGAAGGAACATAGCAATTGTTTGTTTCAAAGACAGCATCCTTTAGTATATTTTCAAAGTAAACTCAAATACACAACTTGAAATGTTTGGGGTGATTTTGAGCGCTCACTCTCCGCCTGCGGAAATGGCAGCGTGTGCTCAAAATCTGGAGAGTGTTATTCGCGCCGACGGGTTTCTGAGTTCCGATCTTACCGGCCCATTGCCAGTGGAGTGGCGTGAAACACACCCCAGAACCACAGAAAGCTCATTTTAATACATTAGTATGTCATTAGCTGGCGTCATGTACAACAGCTTTACATAAGCGTGAACCTGGCGTCTTCACTTCCGAGGGGGATTTCAGAGGTGAGCGTTCAGGCAGCCAGCACCCTCCGCGGTGTGCTGCTCAGGGGGCACCAGAGAGGACTCAGGGAACACAGATAAGTTTAACTAGGGGCCAGGATCCCAGAATCGCCATTTCGGGGAGTGGGGTTGGGAGGGGTTACCTGAATTTGAAGAATTATATGGCAATGTCTTCAGGGATAATTGGGCACAGTGCAGAGAAATTATTTTGTGGTGAAGTTGATCTTGGGAATTAGCACAGAATGGCTGATAGTGAATATGTGACTAATTTTACAACCCTGCCAATTCTTTATGTTTGTGTGGTATCAGGCAGCCTGTAAAGTGGGCTGCCAACTCATTTTCAGCTGTTTCCCACTTCAGTCCATGATGAACTTTATACCCACTTGGAGAACCAGGAGATAAGAGTGCATATAAATAAAAGACTTGGCAAACTTAAAGAGAAACTATTTGACGCAAGTTTTGACTCATGGTATAGATTGTCACTAGCATAATGAATGTGGATTCCTCAAATGGTGGATAAAAGGAAATTCCTGATTCAGCTGGGAGTAGAGACAGACACAGGCTTTTTACTAAAGTAGGAGGGTGGTTAAAAAGTGTCGCTGCAAACCATTAGGACCACCTCAGGATATATTGAGCTAGATAAAGTGGAAATGTATATGGGATAACACAAAGTCAGATCGCTGAGTGGGCAGGATTTTCAAAGGTTGGAATAACAGCTTCTTTGGTGGTGTGGAACTTTGCCATCAGTGAACATGGCACAGTGTTTCAAGCATACAAGCAAGCTCCAAGAAAAATAATAGTAAATAGTAATAATACTAAACAATGGTAAAATAATAATAGATAATAGTAGGGGACTTTAACTTTCCCAACATTGACTGGGGCTTGGATGGAGAAAAATTTGTTGAGTGTATTCAAGAGGGATTTCTCATTTAGTATGTGGATGGCCGGACTAGAGAGGGGGCAAAACCTGACCTCCTCTTGGGAAATAAGGAAGGGCAGGTGACAGAAGTGTTAGTGAGGGGTCACTTTGGGACCAGTGACCTTAATTCCATTAGTTTTAAGATAGCTATGGAGAATAATAGATCTGGCCCAAAAGTTAAAATTCTAAATTGGGGCAAGGACAATTTTGATGGTATTAGACAGGAACTTTCAAAAGCTAATTGGGAGGAGTCTGTTAGCAGGCAAAGGGACGTCTGGTAAGTGGGAGGCTTTCAAAAGTGTGTCAACCAGGTTCAGGGTAAGCACATTCCTTTTAGAGTGAAGGGCAATGCTGGTAGAATTAGGGAACTCTTTTTGACTCGAGATATTGAGGCTCTGATCAAGAAGAAGGAGGCGGCATATTACATTCATAGGCAGCTGGGATCAAGTGGATCCCTTGAAGAGTATAGAGGGTGTATGAGTAGAGTTAAGACAGAAATCAGGAGGGCAAAAAGGAGACACGAGATTGCTTTGGCAGATAAGGCAAAGGAGAATCCAAAGAGCTTCTACAACTACATAAAGGGCTAAAGAGTAACTAGAGAGAGAGTAGGGCCTCTTAAGGATCAACAAGATCATCTATGTGCGTGCGGATCCACAAGAGATGGGTGAGATCCTAAATGAATATTTCTCATTAGTATTTACTGTTGAGAAAGGCATGGATGTTAGGGAACTTGGGGAAATAAGCAGTGATGTCTTGAGGAGTGTACATATTGCTGAGGAGGTGGTGCTGGAAGTCTTAAAGCGCATCAAGGTAGATAAATCCCCGGGACATGATTAAGTGTCCAGGACGTTGAGAGAGGCTAGGGAGGAAAATTACGGGTCCCCTAGCAGAGGTATTTGAATCTTCGACAGCCACAGGTGAGGTGCCTGAAGATTGGAGGGTGGCAAATGTTGTGTCTTTGATTAAGAAGGGTTGCAGGGAAAAGCCTGGGAACTACAGGTCGGTGAGCCCAACATTTGTAGTGGGTAAGTTGTTGGAAGGTATTCTGAGAGACAGAATCTACAGGCGTTTAGAGAGACAAGGATTGATTAGGGACAGTCAGCATGACTTTGTGAGCGGAAAATCACGTCTCACAAATTTGAATGAGTTTTTTGAAGGGGTAGCCAAGAAGGTAGATGAGGGCAGTGCAGTCGACGTTGTCTACATGGACTATAGCAAGGTTTTTGACAAGGTACTGCATGATAGGTTGTTGCATAAGTTAAATCTCATAGGATCCAGGGTGAAGTAGCCAATTGGATACAAAATTGGCTTGATGACAGAAGCCAGAGGATGGTTGTAGAGGGTTGTTATTCAAACTGGAGGCCTGTGATCAATGGTGTGCCTCAGGGATCAGTGCTGGGTCCACTGTTATTTGTCATTTATATCAATGATTTGGATGAGAATTTAGGAGGCATGGTTAGTAGGTTTGCAGAATACACCAAGATTGGTGGCATTGTGGACAGTGAAGAAGGTTATCTAGGATTGCAATGGGGTCTTGATCAATTGGGCCAGTGGGCTGATGAATGGCAGATGGGAGTTTAATTTAGATAAATGCGAGGTGATGCATTTTGGTAGATCAAACCAGGGCAGAACTTACTCAGTTAATGGTAAGGCACTGGGGAGAGCTATAGAACAAAGAGATCTAGGGGTATAGGTTCATAGCTCTTTGAAAGTGGAATCACAGGTGGACAGAATGGTGAAGAAGGCATTTGGCATGCTTGGTTTCATTGGTCAGAACATTGAATACAGGAGTTGGGACTTCTTGTTGAAGTTGTACAAGACATTGGTAAGGCCACACTTAGAATACTGCGTACAGTTTTGGTCACCCTATTACAGAAAGAATATTATTAAACTAAAAAGAGTGTAGAAAAGATTTATTAGGATGCTACCGGAACTTGATAGTTTAAGTTATAAGGAGAGGTTGGATAGACTGGGACTTTTTTCCCTGGAGTGTAGGAGACTCAGGGGTGATCTAATAGAGGTCTATAAAATAATGAGGGGCATTGATCGGCTATATAGTCACTATCTTTTCCCAAAGGTAGGGGAGTCTAACACTAGAGGGCATAGGTTTAAGGTGAGAGGGGAGAGATACAAAAGGGTCCAAAGGGACAGTTTTTCACAGAGGGTGGGGAGTGTCTGGAACAAGCTGCCAGAGGTAGTAGCAGAGATGGGTATAATTTTGTCTTTGAAAAAGCATTTAGACAGTTCCATGGGTAAGATGGGCATAGATGGATATGGGCCAAACGCAGGCCATTGGGACTAGCTTAATGGTTAAAAAAAAGGGCGGCATGGACAAGTTGGGCTTGTCTCCATGCTGTAAACCTCTATGACTCTCATACACCAAAACCACTGTGCCAGTGGGTTTTTATTTCATAATGCTTTACTTCATTATAATATGATCAGCAGTGTTATACCTCTGTAAACAATATCATTTTACATTATACTAGGCACACTTCAATTGCTTCATGGTCTTGCCCCTCTCCATTTCCATAACTTTGTCTATCCCTATTAACCTTCTGAGAACTCTATGTTCCTCTGACTCTGGCCTCTTGTGGCCCATCAATTTCTCCCACCATTGAGGACTGTGCCTTGTGTGTAAACTGTGTAATTCTCTCTCTAACCCTTTCCACCTTTCTACCTTCCTTTATTCTTTTGAGAATATCCTTAAGACCTACCTCTTTGATCAAACGTCTAGTCTGTTTGGGTTTTGAAAATGTAATCTTACTTAATGTACTACTTAGCTTGCCATATTCATGTGACTCTGCCATGAGGCAAACGTTGTAGGCTGACATTTCTATTCAGTTCAATAAAGCCTCTCACAGAGGTATGAAGACTGCTGCTCTTATACATGAAACATAGCCACAACTGCTGATGCCTTTTGGCTAGGTATTGATCTTTGTCTGATTATGTTTTTGTGAAGGGCATTGGAAAGTTTTTCGATGGCAAAGGCAGAATATAAATGCACTTTTTGTCAATAGTAAGCCTTGATTTTTATCTTGCAATATGTATCTTACATGTCATCCAGAAACACTGAGTGTGTCACATTTGTGGCATGCTCTCAACTATCTCAAATTCATTAGATCATAGGGTGATAATAATCAAAAGTAGCAGGAAAACACACTTTTCAAATTGCCCTTGATTTTCTGTTAAGGGAGTGGTGACAGATAGGCTAACTTTATAACAATAACAATTATTGTTTACGAATGAACAGGACAGTGCTGTTGATTTTGACTATTTTCCTGATTTCAGCAATTGTATCATGGCTTCTTTCCAGTTTATGTTATCAATCATTAGCCATGTGATCACAAACCCAGTGCCTCCATATACCTGCCACTCGTTTTTGCAGGATGTTACTGAGCAAATTGTTGGAGATTTTTTCAGAGAAGCAATACATTTTCCTCATCTTCACCATTAAGATTTTGATTGCATTGTTAGATTAAAGTACACAAATATAGAGAGAATACAGTACAGAATCACCGTAGCTCAGCTGTGTCTATATTAATTGCAAGTTTTCTTTGCAATTGAATTAAGCTAACTCTTTGAGTACTGACTATCACTATGCCCTTTAATTCAGCATTGCTAGGACAAATATCCTTTATCATTAGCAAATGGGCAAAGGGTATAGATTTGATTTAATTTGATTTATTATTGTCACATGTATTAGTATATAGTGAAAAGTATTGTTTCTTGCATGCTATACAGACAAAGCATACCATTCATAGAGAAGGAAACGAGAGAATGCAGAATGCTGTGTTACAGTCATAGCTCGGGTGTAGAGAAAGATCAACTTAGTGCGCGATAGGTCCATTCAAAAGTCTGATGGCAGCAGGGAAGAAGCTGTTCTTGAGTCGGTTAGTATGTGACTTCAGACTTTACATCTTTTTCTTGACGGAAGAAGGTGGAAGAGAGTATGTCCAGTGTGCGTGGGGTCCTTAATTATGCTGGCTGCTTTTCTGAGGCATTGGGACGTGTAGGCAGAGTCAACGGATGGGAGGCTGATTTGCGTGATGGATTGGGCTACATTCATTTTGTAGTTTCTTGCGGTCTTGGGCAAAGCAAGAGCCATACCAAAATGTGATATAACCAGAAAGAATGCTTTCTATGGTGCATCTGTAAAAGTTGATGAGAGTCATGGCTGACATGCCAAATTTCCTTAGTCTTTTGAAAAAGTAGAGGTGTTGGTGGGCTTTCTTAACAATAGTAATATAGTAATGCATTTTGGAAGGTCTAATAAAGATAGGAAATATACAGTAAATGGCAGAACCCTTAAGAGTATTGATAGGCAGAGGGATCTGGGTGTACAGGTACACAGGTCACTGAAAGTGGCAACACAGGTGGAGAAGGTAGTCAAGAAGGCATACGGCATGCTTGCCTTCATCGGCCGGGGCATTGAGTTTAAAAATTGGCAAGTCATGTTGCAGCTTTATAGAACCTTAGTTAGGCCGTACTTGGAATATAGTGTTCAATTCTGGTCGCCACACTACCAGAAGGATGTGGAGACTTTGGGGAGGATATAGAAAAGATTTACCAGGATGTTGCCTGGTATGGAGGGCATTAGCTATGAGGAGAGGTTGGAGAAACTTGGTTTGTTCTTACTGGAACGACGGAGATTGAGGGGCGACCTGATAGAAGTCTACAAGATTATGAGGGGCATGGACAGAGTGGATAGTCAGAAGCTTTTTCCCAGGGTGGAAGAGTCAATTACGAGGGAGCATAGGTTTAAGGTGCGAGGGGAAAGGTTTTAAGGATATGTACGAGGCAAGTTTTTTTCACAGAGGGTGCCTGGAACTCTCTGCCAGGGAGGTAGTGGAAGCAGATATGATAGTGAGTTTTAAGGGGCGTCTGGACAAATACATGAATAGAATGGGAATAGTGGGATATGGTCCCCAAAAGGGTAGGGGGTTTTAGTTCAGTCGGGTAGCATGGTCGGTGCAGGTTTGGAGGGCCGAAGGGCCTGTTCCTGTGCTGTAATTTGTTTTGTTCTTTGTTCTATAGTGTCGGTGTGGAGGGACCAGGACAGGTTGTTGGTGATCTGGATACCCAAAGACTTTAAGCTCTTGACTATTTCTACTTCGTCCCCGTTGATGTAGACAGGGGCATGTTCTCCTCTACACTTCCTGAAGTCGATGATAATCTCCTTTGTTTTGTTGACACTGAGGGAGAGATTATTGCCATCGCACTAGTTCATCAGATTCACTATTTCGTTCTTGTACTCTGACTCGTCATTATTTGAGATGTGCCAACACTGGAAATCATAGAATCTTACAAAATAGAATGAGACCATTCAGCCTATCACATGTCAACTGTAGATTAATTAAGTATTTTATTGTACTCAGCTGGTGGGCATTAACTGGAGATTCACTTGGGCTCCTATAGATAGGAGCAATGTCCACCGATACACTTCAGGCCTTCCGTGACCGCTGGAAGCCACAGGGACTGGGGTGTATCATGAGTAAGAAGTTTAACAACACCAGGTTAAAAGTTCAACAGGTTTATTTGGTAGCAAAAGCCACAAGCTTTCGGAGCCTTAAGCCCCTTTTTCAGGTGAGTGGGAATTCTGTTCACAAACAGGGCATATAAAGACACAAACTCAATTTACAGAATAATGGTTGGAATGCGAATACTTACAGCTAATCAAGTCTTTAAGGTACAAACAATGTGAGTGGAGAGAACATTAAGACAGGTTAAAAAGATGTGTATTGTCTCCAGACAGGACAGCCAGTGAGACTCCGCAGGTCCAGGCAGGCTGTGGGGATTACAGATAGTGTGACATGAACCCAATACCCCGGTTGAGGCCGTCATGTGTGCGGAACTTGGCTATCAGTTTCTGCTCAGTGATTCTGCGCCGTCGTGTGTCGTGAAGGCCGCCTTGAAGAATGCTTACCCGAATATCGGAGGCCGAATGCCCGTGACCGCTGAAGTGCTCCCCAACAGGAAGAGAACAGTCTTGCCTGGTGATTGACGAGCGGTGTTTATTCATCCGTTGTCGCAGCGTCTGCATGGTTTCCCCAATGTACCATGCCTCGGGACATCCTTTCCTACAGCGTATCAGGTTAACAACATTGGCCGAGTTGCAAGAGTATGTACCGTGTACCTGGTGGATGGTGTTCTCACGCGAGATGATGGCATCTGTGTCGATGATCCGGCACGTCTTGCAGAGGTTGCTGTGGCAGGGTTGTGTAGTGTCGTGGTCACTGTTAACGCACTGTTAGTGCATTCTCCAAGGCGGCCTTCACGACACACGACGGCGCAGAGTCACTGAGCAGAAACTGATAGCCAAGTTCCGCACACATGAGGACGGCCTCAACCGGGATATTGGGTTCATGTCACACTATCTGTAATCCCCACAGCTTGCCTGGACCTGCAGAGTCTCACTGGTTGTCCTGTCTGGAGACAATACACATCTTTTTAACCTGTCTTAATGCTCTCTCCACTCACATTGTTTGTACCTTAAAGACTTGATTAGCTGTAAGTATTCGCATTCCAACCATTATTCTGTAAATTGAGTTTGTGTCTTTATAAGCCCTGTTTGTGAACAGAATTCCCACTCACCTGAAGAAGGGGCTTAAGGCTCCGAAAGCTTGTGGCTTTTGCTACCAAATAAACCTGTTGGACTTTAACCTGGTGTTATTAAATTTCTTACTGTGTTTACCCCAGTCCAACGCCGGCATCTCCACATCATAGAAATCATAGAAACCCTACAGTACAGAAAGAGGCCATTCGGCCCATCGAGTCTGCACCGACCACAAACCCACCCAGGCCCTACCCCCATATCCCTACATATTTACCCACTAATCCCTCTAACCTACGCATCTCATGACACTAAGGGGCAATTTCTAGCATGGCCAATCAACCTAACCCGCACATCTTTGGACTGTGTACCATCATGTGTAGCATCAGCCCAGGGAATTATATTTTGGTTTAGTTAAGTTTCTTTGACATTGTGTTTTAATTACAGTTATCAGGGGCTGTCACCACCACCCACCTTCCCCCCCGTCTCATTTTTGTTTAATTTATTGATCATCTTGTTTTATTGAAATGAGTATATCGGAGCAGACTGAAACAGTGTTGGTTGGGTTATGAGGTACATGTTTTTGAGGTGTAAAAAGCTTAGGAGTGTGTAAAAATTAGGCTCCAGTTCTATCCATTACCATTTGGCTATATGGATTACAATGTCATGCCTATTTCAGCTCTCTAAAAGAGCATTTCAATCATTCCTGCTCCCCGGCTCTTTCCCCATAGCCCTGCAATTTTTTTTATTTTTCCTATGTCCAAAGCAAAGCAGGAAAGAATGAGGGACAGCTGTCCCCTTTGCCACCTAAACTGCTTCGTTCCCCTCTTTGCTAAGCTCCCCAGAGATCCTCCCTGCCCTTTGACTTCTCCATCCTTTGACTTTCCAAGATTCTTTAGCCATGCAAGCTCTCCCTCAGTGAAAAATGTCAAAACCTATCTCTTAAACCTCCTATCACCTCACAGCTCTGCCTGAACTCCTAGCTTGACTTCCTGGAAAACCGTGCGACATTCCACAATGTTGGAGTGGAATTGCAAGTTATGTTGAGTATTCTGAGTACAGCTCATGTTTCAATGGCAAAATAGTTGCTCTTTGCTGCCATCTAATGTATTTATATGATGTTACAACTTGCCTTGATTGTATCTATTGCTCTGTCATAGAATCCCATAGAATCCTAGAATCCCTACAGTGCAGGAGGCCATTTAGCCCATCGAGCCTGCACCAACAACAATCGCACCTCAGCCTTTTCCCCATAACCCCATGTATTTACCTTACTAATTCCGTGACACTAAGGGACAATTTAGCATGGCTAATCCACCTAATCCGCACATCTTTGGACTGTAGTAGGAAACTAGAGCATCCGGGGAAAACTCATGCAGACACAGAGAGAATGTGCAAACTCCACACAGTCACCCAAGGCAGGAATTGAACCCGGGTCCCTGGTGCTGAGAGGCTGCAGTGCTAACCACTGTGCCACCGTGCCACCCTATTTTGAGTCTGAAATATAAGCAAAATGAGTTAGAAATAAGAAGCAGAACACTCAGCATCTAGAAAGAGAAAATACATATATGTCCACTATTAACCTTTATTAGACTGAAGAATAAGAAATAAGCAGGCATTCCAGTAGATTGGGAAAATAGGGAAAAATGAGAAGCAAAAAACTTATTAATTGCAAAGTAAAGTCAAAACTCTGGAAAACTAGTTGATATGAAAGATCAATAAGATAATGCAGCATGATAAAGAGAACAAAAGAAGGTGCAAATGGCATGGGGATACAGATTCAGTCAAACTGAAAACAAAACAGAAAATGCAAGCAAAGATCAGTAGGTCAGCTAATCATCGCCATGCTCCAATGAAAGGACCCTGACCCATTTCCCCTTCTCCCAGACATGTTCAGCTCCTCTCTCACAGCCCCAGCACTTACTGCTCTGAGGGAAATGTTATGAAAGCTAAACCACAACCTGGAGGAAATGTCACTAAAGACCAGAGGGCTGCAGTGGGTTCAGCAGAACGATGAGATACTGATCTTGTGTTTCAGTCAAACAATGAACCATGGATGTCCCTGACGTAGTGTAGACCAGGGGTGTCACTGGAGCAATGTGTGGTATGCCAGTGACCAGTGGCGTACCACAGGGATCTGTGCTGGGCCCCCTGTTGTTCGTCATTTATATAAATGACATAGATGACTATGTAGGGGGTAGGATCAGTAAGTTTGCCGATGACACAAAGATTGGCTGGGTGGTTAACAGTGAGGTTGAGTGTCTTGGTTTACAAGAAGATATCGACGAGATGGTCAAATGGGCAGATAAGTGGCAGATGGAATTTAACCCTGAAAGGTGTGAGGTTATACACTTTGGAAGGAGTAATTTCACAAGGAAGTATACTATGAAAGGTCGGACACTAGGAAGTTCCGAAGAACAAAGGGACCTTGGCGTGTTTGTCCATAGATCTCTGGAGGCAGAAAGGCAGGTTAATAGGGTGGTGAAAAAGGCATATGGCACACTTGCCTTTATCAATCGGGGTATAGATTACAAAAACAGAGAGGTCATGATGGTATTGGATAGAACTTTGGTGAGGCCACTGCATTTCTGGTCGCCAAATTGTGGAAGGATGGGGGTGCAGAGAAGATTTACCAGGATGCTGCCTGGGATGGAACATTTAAGTTAAAAAGAGAGGTTGGATAGGCTTGGGATGTGTTCTCTGGAGCAGAGAAGATTGAGGAGCGACTTGATTGAGGTGTTCAAGATTATGAAGGGCATGGACAGGGTGGATAGGGAGCAGCTGTTCCCCTTAGTTGAAGGGTCAGTTACGAGGGGACACAAGTTGAAAGTGAGGGGTGGGAGGTTTAGGGGGGATGTGAGGAAAATCATTTTTACTCAGAGGGTGGTGACGGTCTGGAATGCACTGCCTGGGAGGGGGTGGAGACGGATGCCTCACATCTTTTAAAAAGTACCTGGATGAGGTATATTTATATTTACTCCTTCCAAAGTGTATCACCTCACACTGATCAGGTTTAAATTCCATCTGCCACTTATCCACCCATTTGACCATCTCGTCTATATCTTCCTGTAACCCAAGACTCAACCTCACTGTTAACCATCCGGCCAATCTTTGTGTCATCGGCAAACTTACTGATCCTACCCCCCACATAGTTATCTATGTCATTTATATAAATGACGAACAATGGGGGGGGGCCCAGCACGGATCCCTTTGGAACGCTACTCGTCACTGGCCTCCAGTCACTAAAGCAGCCGTCTGTCATCACCCTCTGTCTCTTACCGCTAAGCCAATTATGAATCCACCTTATCAGATTACATGTGCATTTGCCTTCATAATAAGTCTCCCATGTGGGACTTTGTCAAAGGCTTTGCTGAAATCCATGTAAACTACATCTACCGCTACCCTCATTCACACACTTGGTTACGTGCTCAAAAATTCAATCAAATTTGTTAGGCATGACCTCCCTCTGACAAAAACATGCTGACTAACCCTGATCAAACCTTGTCTCTCCAAATGGAAACAGATTTTCTCCTTCAGAATCTTCTCCAGTAGTTTTCCAACCACAGATGTGAGAGTCACGGGTCTGTCGGTCCCTGGCTTGTCTCTACAACCTTTCTTAAATAGTGGGACTACATTAGCTGTTCTCTAGTCCTCTGGCACCTCCTCGGTGGCCAGAGAGGAATTATAAGTTTGGGTCAGAGCCCCTGCAATTTCTTCCCTTGCCCCCTACAACAGTGTGGGACATCATTAATCCGGACCTGGAGATTTGTCCGCTTTTAAGCCCGCCAATACCTTGTCACTCCCTTTGATAATTTTCTTTAGAGCCTCATATCAATAGGGATGAAGTAGAAATGGTCGAGAGCTTCAAGCGTTTAGGTGTCCAGATCACCAACAACCTGTCCTGGTCCCTCAATGACGACGCTATAGTTAAGAAAGTTCACCAATGTCTCTACTTTCTCAGAAACCTGGAAATTTGGCATGTCTGCTATGACTCTCACCAACTTTTACTGATGCACCATAGAAAGCATTCTTTATGGTTGTATCACAGCTTGGTATGGTCCCTGCGTTGTCCAAGACTGCAAGAAACTACAAAGGGTCATGAACAAAGCCCCAATCCATCACTCAAACCAGCTCCAAACCATTGACACTGTCTACACTTCATGCTGCCTCAGAAAAGCGGCCAGCATAACTAAGGACCCCACGCACCCTGAACATACTTCTTTCCATCTTCTTCCATCGGGAAAAAGACACAAAGGTCTAAGGACATGTCCTAACTGACTCAAGAACAGCTTCTTCCCTGCTGCCAACAGACTTTTGAATAGACCTACCTCGCATTAAGTTGATCTTTCTCTACACCCTAGCTATGACTGTAACACTACATTCTGCACTCTCCTTTCCTTCTCTATGAACGGTATGCTTTGTCTGTGTAGCGCGCAAGAAACAATACTTTTCACTGCATACTAATACCTGTGACAATAATAAATCAAATCAAATAATTCCCCACTTACATTGCTACTAGTGAATAACCACTGAAGAAATTTAAATGTGATCGGCTCCTATTTTTCCCCTATTCAGAAATTGCTCCTTTTAATATCTGTGTGTCCTTTCCAATGTAGATTAACTCTAGTGTCTACCTGTACTCAACAGGAAATATTTATTTAAGAGCTTCATGATACAACTGGATTGTCCCTCTTCGGCTTCTGACCCCTCCTCCCTCTCTCGTCTCTTGCTCTGCCCCTCGCTTTTCTCTTCTTCTTCCTATTAAATCTCTGGTTCCCATTTTCTCCCAACCTTTTCTCTTCCTGTATTCCCATTCCCTCTATCCTTTCCTCTCTGTTTTCCCTCTATCCGCCTCACGTTTCCTCTCCCACTTGCCTGTTCCTTCAATCCCTTCTTGCTCCTCCCTTCATTCTTCTCTCCTCTCGTCTCCCCTTCAAATCTTTTCCTATTCAGTCTTCCCCTTAATTTTCTCCTCCCTTTTCCCATTTCTCCTTTTCTTCTCTTACTCTCTCTAACTCTCTTCCTTATCTTCCCACTCCTCCACCTGCCTTCCACATGGTCTCCCTCTCTTCCCATATATTTTCCCCTGAAGTCTCTCCCTTTGTTCCTTCACTTCCTATTCCCCCCTCTTGTTTCATCACCTGTTCCCTCCTCTCCCACTTCCTTATTTTCCCCACCCTATTATCCCATCCGTTTCCTCTTCATTTCTGATCCACTTCAATCATTAACCCAGCTTCTAACCCTGCTTGACTTGACTTGGTCTTGACTCTTCAAATGAAACACCAAAAATGTATCATCTATATTTATCTAGTCCATATCTACCATGGTTTAACACATTCACTAAGACACAGTTCAATATAATTAGTTACGGGTCTTACACTACGAACAAATTAATTATTTAAAGTGATGGTGGACCAAAGTCACACACAGCAGAATATCAATTAGGCACAGCGATTCTCCAACATGAAAAAAGTGCAACAGATAAACATGACTTTTTATGCTGTTTCTCCAAGTTTTGCATGCTCTTCTTCCAAAGTTACAGCAAGAGATTGCGAGGATTCAACTGAAATTCTCTCCCCTTGACTGTTGCTGTATTTAGTGTTCTCCATATGTAAAATAATTGTTGGGATTGCAAAGTTGAAACAATGTTCACGGCATATTTTCACATGTCCTCTTCCCTCCTTCAATTTACTTTTTTATTGCTTTTTGTATGAAATAAGTGGACTTTCTAAAACAATGCTTTTCTGTTCAATAGCAATGCATGGAAAATTCATGAAGCAGTAAGCGTTCCTTGACCTGCTCTCATATCCTTTCTAGCAACCAAACAGCTTCTCCACCCTGCTTTCTGTAATGCATTGCCAAAAATCAGATATAAGAGGAAAAAAAGAGGGAAGTAAAAAGATGTCTTCTTAAAAAGAGATCATAAGGCCATTTTTTTCATTTCATCTGATTATCGATTCACTGGATGGTCCTTGCTATGAACATACTGTGTGTGGTAAATCACTGTTAGCTTATTGCCCGTGTGTGTGACATGCCTGGACACGTCCCTGCCGGCCCTGCCCGGGACTCCTCCCTCCCCTGGTCCAGGTATAAAGGCGACTGCTCCCCACCCCCCTGCCTCAGTCTGGACCAGTTCATCGGCATGTGTGTGCTCCAAGTCTTTTGCTAATAAAAGCCTATTTGTTCTTGCATACAAACTAGTCTTTGCTCGATTGATGGTGCATCACTGTGGGATGTAATCAAGAAGTTAAAAGTCACTTCAGAACAAATAGTAAGATCTGTAGTTTGCAACAGAAAATCATCTCAGCTCAGGAGTTTCAACACAATGGCAAAATAGAATGGAGGCAAACTTCAAATTAAAAAGTACTCTTCTAACTTTAAGACTTACCCTTATAGTTTGAAGTTAAAGTTATTTATTCGTGTCACAAGTAGGCTTGCGTTAACACTGCAATGAAGTTACTGTGAAAATCCCCTAGTCGCCACATCCTGGTGCCTGTTCGGATACACAGGGAGAATTTAGCTTGGCCAATGCACCTAACCAGTACATCTTTCAGGCTGTGGGAGGAAACTAGAGCACCTGGAGGAAACCCACATAGACACGGGGAGAACGCACAGACAGTGACCCAAGCTGGGAATCGGACCTGGGTCTCTGGTGCTGTGAGGCAGCAGTGCTAACCACTGTGCCACATTTTTGGAGACAGCAATCAACAAAACACAAAGTTCAGAATTTCAAGCAGCATGCCCAGTCTTTCATGCAGAACTGGATTTTATCTCCCACTGCTGGTATGCTTGAAGACATGGTACGTGTAAAATCCAGCAACAGATTACCCGCTGCCTATCCACTTGCCCCTGATCTATCTGCTGGTCCTCTAGAGGTCCAGAGAGGCTCACGCCACTTCCAGATTTTGAGGCCCCTAGCCATAATAAAAAAATGAAGATACATGAAAAGAAAATAGGACAACAAAAACAAGTGAGAAATAATTTGATCTTTTTTAAATTAACAAATGCTTTTCCAGCCTTTATTTGTGCAAATGCACTAAGTAGCTTTTGAGCAATGTACAGTTGATATTAGGCATGGTGAGACCATTCAATGCTCCAGTCCCATAGTTGAATGGTGATAGTTCTTTATCTGCTGCAACATGTTGAAAGTGCATTCACCTGAAACCACTCTGATCAGGCAAACTGACAAAAATACACAATGTAATTACAATATTAGGAAATACCCGAGATGTTTGAATATTTCTTGAAGCAGTTCCTCTGGCTTGCAATCCAGAGAGGTGTGTTTTCATTCTTAAAACTTTATGTTGAGAAACTATCCATTATTAAGAGATACTGCCAACGATTAGTATGACAACTTCAACCGTGTCGTAGCTTTGCTGCCATAGCATATACATAAGAACATAAGAACTAGGAGCAGGAGTAGGCCATCTGGCCCCTCGAGCCTGCTCCACCATTCAATAAGATCATGGCTGATCTTTTTGTCGACTCAGCTCCACTTACCTGCCCGCCTTAAAAACATTCAATGAGGTAGCCTCAACTGCTTCACTGGGCAGGGAATTCCACAGATTCACAACCCTTTGTGTGAAGAAGTTCTTCCTCAACTCAGTCCTAAATCTGCTCCCCCTTATTTTGAGGCCATGCCCCCTAGTTCTAGTTTCACCCGCCAGTGGATACAACTTCCCTGCTTCTGTCTTATCTATTCCCTTCATAATCTTATATGTTTCTATAAGATCTTCCCTCATTCTTCTGAATACCAATGAGTATAGCCCCAGTCTACTCAGTCTCTCCTCATAAGCCAACCCTCTCAACTCCAGAATCAACCTAATGAATCTCCTCTGCACCTCTTCCAGTGCCAGTATATCCTTTCTCAAGTAAGGAGACCAAAACTGTACACAGTACTCCAGGTGTGGCCTCACCAGCACCTTATATAGCTGCAACATAACCTTGCTGTTTTTAAACTCCATCCCTCTAGCAATAAAGGACAAAATTCCATTTGCCTTCTTAATTACCTGCTGCAACTGCAAACCAACTTTTTGTGATTTATGCACAAGGATACCCAGGTCCCTCTGCACAGCAGCATGCTGCAATTTTTTACCATTTAAATAATCCATTTTGTTGTTATTCCTACCAAAATGAGTGACTTGACATTTACCAACATTGTACTCCATCTGCCAGACCCTTGCCCACTCACTTAGATTATCTATATCCCTTTGCAGACTTTCAGCGTCCTCTACACTTTGCTCTGCCATTCATTTTAGTGTCATCTGCGAATTTTGACACACTATACTTGGTCCCCAACTCCAAATCATCTATGTAAATCGTAAACAATTGCAGTCCCAACACTGACCCCTGAGGCACACCATTAGTCACTAATCGCCAACCAGAAAAACACCCATTTACCCCCACCCTTTGCTTTCTGTTAGTTAACCAATCCTCTATCCATGCTAATATATTATCCGTAACACTGTGCACCTTTATCTTATGCAGCAGCCTTTGGTGCGGCACCTTGTCAAATGCCTACTGGAAATCCAGATACACCACATCCATAGGTTCCCCATTGTCCACTGTGCATGTAATGTTCTCATAGAATTCCACCAGATTAGTCAAACATGACCTTCCCTTCATGAACCCATGCTGCGTCTTCCCAATGGGACAATTTATATCCAGATGTCTCGCTAGTTCTTCCTTGATAATAGATTCAAGCATTTTCCTTGAAACAGAAGTTAAGCTAACCCGCCTTTTGTCTACCTCCCTTTTTAAACAAAGGCGTCACATTTGCTGTTTTCCAATCTGTGGGAACTACCCCAGAGTCCAGCGAATTTTGGTAAATTACCACTAGTGCATTTGCTATTTCCCCTGCCATCTCTTTTAGTACCGTGGGATGCATTCCACCAGGGCCAGGAGGTTTGTCTACGTTTCGCCCCATTAGCTTGCCCAATACTACTTCTTTCGTGATAATGATAGTTTCTTGGTCTTCACCTGCCATAGCCTTCTTGTCATCAATTTTTGGCATGTTATTTGTGTCTTCCGACACAAAATACCTGTTCAATGCCTCAGCCATTTCCTCATTTCCAGTTATTACATCCCCCTCCTCATCCTCTAAAGGACCAATGTTTACTTTAGCCTCTCTTTTTCATTTTATATATTTGTAGAAACGTTTACTATCTGTTTTCATATTCTGAGCTAGTTCACTCTCATAATCCATCTTACTTTTCTTTACAGCTTTTTTCGTGACTTTTTGTTGACCTTTAAAGATTTCCCAATTCTCTGGTTTCCCATTAATCTTTGCCACTTTGTATGCATTTTCTTTCAATTTGATACCCTCCTTTATTTCCTTAGATATCCATGGCTGATTATCCCTTTTTCTACAGTCCTTCCTTATCACTGATGTATACTTTTGCGGAGTATTTGTACATATGCATGTACCTACACCCTCCTTCATTCACCAGGGTGATAGGCTGCGCAGACACTGTCTGATGGACAATATGGAACAGCAAAACTTACTTTCTTTTCCTATATTATTTCTTTATGCACATAAAAATGAGTTGCGAAATTTATCAAATGCCTAAAAATTAATGTGTCTAAATTTGAGGTCATCTTTGAGCTCGAGGGCCCAGGCCAAATGCCCCTCCTGCTCCCCCCCCCCCCTCTGAGTGCCCTTGCCTATCTGAAATGTTATGATGGGAGCGGGAGGCAACAAGCAGTCTGCCTGCCTTTGGGTCTAATAAGGCTGGTAAGTGGCCAATTAAGGGCCTCATTCCATTGCCATTGGTATTTTCCCCATAGTGGGGGGGGGAGTGGCCCACACCATGCAGGAAAGCTGGCAGCTTTGGCTGATGTTGGGCATGGAAGGGGGATTTCTTTTGGGGCTCCTGAGCCCATCAGAGGCACCTTCTCTCAAAGTCATTGACCACTTAATTCTTCTCTCTGGTTCCTTGAACTTATCCTCCGACACCTCCTGCACCCTTGCCAAGACTCCCCAACCGTGGACTTACCCATCAGTATGGTTTCCTCAGCATTAGAGGCTGCTTGTAGATTCAGCAATAACCACCACTTCCAGCTGGCACTGCTGGGACAGCATTGCAGAAAATCAGATTGGCCGGCAGCTCACTAAGACAAGACTTCCTCCTTACATGGGAGAGTAAGTCTTGTCTTAAAACAATTAATACTGCTTCCAGTATAAAATAGGACAGCTGTCAGGATCATGGGCAACCACCTCCCCACCAATCTTTTAGCTAGAGGGGTTTACTCTTTATTCTTTCCTGGGACATGGCCACCTCCGGCTGGGCCAGCATTTATTGCCCATCCCTAGTTGCCCTTGAAACTGAGTGTCTCACTCGGCCAGTTCAGAGTGCAGTTGAGAGTCAACCACATTGCTGTGGCTCTGGAGTCACATGGAGACCAGACCAGGTAAGGACGGCAGATTTCCTTCCCTAAAGGACATTAGTCAACCAGATGGGTTTTTCCGACAATCAACAGTAGTTTTGTGGTCATCAGTAGACTCTTAATTCAAGATTTGAAAAAAAATTGAATTCAAATTCCACCACCTGCCATGGCGGGATTCAAACCCGGATCCTCAGAACACTGGCCGAGTTTTTGGATTAATAGTCTAGCGATAATACCACTAGGCCATCACCTCCCCATCTAAAATGTTATGGTGGGAGCGGAAGGCAACAAGCAGTCTGCCTGCCTTTGGATCTAATAAGGCTGGTATGTGGCCAAATTAAGAGCTTCATTCCATTGCTTGGGGGGGGGGGGGGGGGGTGGCCCACACCATGCAGGAAACCTGGCAGCTTTGGCTGTGTGGGGCCTGTGTTCAGGGACCCTCGCTGCTCGCTAAATTCAGCCTAAAGTTTTAAAAGGAAAATATCAGGAAAACGCTGGAAGATACTTTTATGAGCTAAATTAATTTCATTTGAACATAAATAAAATTGCATATTCCCAAATTGTTGCATTAAGATTAAAAATAATTCATCATATATACTATTTATGTAGATTGACCTGATTCTGCTGCTTAGATGTGTATCTAGACATAGGTACACATGAAGCACATCCTCAAGATAAAGCAGACAGAAAATGGGTATAATACAGCTAGAGATAATCACTTGCAGATTGCATGACTTTGTACTCTTTTTGTTAAGTATGTTTTTTTTTTAATGTCTTCAGTACGCCTACTGAGGATGATTTTTCTTACTAAACATGTCATCATAAACTCTGTGCCTGTCTCACCTCTGGGCTGAACTGTGGGAACTGAATTCCAGCACACCTGTGCACACCTATGAGCACAAATAACCCAAGCACAATCTCAATCAGCTGCACTTCCACATTTGTCATTTTCATTATTATAAAACAAAGTTATACACATGAAAAGGCCCATCTGTGTTGTCTCTCAGTGTTTCTCTTCCATCCAATAAATTCAGTTTAAAGAGACACCAATTGGCAAGACCCTTTAGAAATAAAGTTAGCTATATTTTCTTCCAATGTCAGAAACAATTTATTTCCATCAAGTGAAAATTCTCCCTCCATGTTCAACAGCCCCACCTCAGGTTGCATATAAAATGTTTGTTTGCCCAACAACTATGATGATGTATCTTCACAAAAAATTCACATGAACATAAAACAACTTTCTACAGAACTTTAAAGATTCGCGGGGAGACAGTAATGCAGTCGGATTAGTTTTGGATATTTTAGCAGAGATAACATAGATAAAATGGGTCAAATGGACTCCTCATATGTTTCAAACCTCTTTGGGTTCCAACCTGAATTTGCATTTAAAAAATAATTAGTTCAGTTGTGTCAACAGAGTGAATTTCATATTTTGTTTTGCTAACGTCCACCTCGTAGTTCTTATTTTCCTGTTCTTCTTCAGGTTTGCCTGTGACATGTGCTGTTCGACAATTGAGTGGACGCAAATGACCAGTTCTCAAGTTTCTGGATATTCTAGCAGAGATAGCACAGGCTCAATAATCAGACACAAAAATCTGTACAAAAAGCATGCTTCCTTACTTTCAAGTTACCTACTTTTCTCAGAATGCGAGAAGACAAACTGTTGTTTGGCCTCTCACAATAACATTTTAATCCACCAGCACACAACATGTCAGAAGTATTTGTCTCTAATTTCCTGGCTGATTAAGCCAGGCAACAGTTCGAGAATTTCAGGCATGGACCTACATCCTACCAGACTGAACTGCAGATGATGCTACACAAAACGTGGCACTTGGTATAAGTCACACTGAAGACATTTGTATGAAGAGGTGAAGAATCACTCACCTGTAAAACTTGGCTTATTCATGGGTGGCTGGTTACACATTGGTGAGCGCCTGAATCATTAAAATAAATGCAGAAAGTTAGAAAATTAGCAACATCTTTTATTCACTCACAAGTTCAGTGGTGGAGACAAACTTCTGCAAAGTGGTAAAAAAAATGGTGCCAAAAGAGTCAGATACCACCAATTCATGTGTCTAATGATGACCACACTTGTCAATCTTTACCTTTAAAAAAAACTTCAGCTCCAAAAACATGAAGACTATTTCATGCATTTTAATGAATTGTCACTATATATAGTTAAACAATAAATGATATATTTTTGGAGGAATGGAAGTGACTAAAAATGGGAACAGCACACTTCTTTAATTTTCTTTGCTCTGCACTGCTAAAAGTTAATAGGACAGCAGGAACATGCCAGCTGAGTGCAAGATATTTTTTATTCAAATATTTGCATTTTCTTGAACTAATTTCTTCTACCAAATGCAAAATGGCCAGAAAACCCTATTTCATGCACTTAAGGGTGGTACAATAGAAAGCTAACAGTTCTAATGTTGATGACCCATTTACTTCTGTAGAATAGAATTGCTGCAACAGATCTATCTGTTGTCTCCAGAAACTCAAAATGTTGTTCCAGCATTTTGTACCAGCAGAGGTCGCTGTGCTCTGGTGACAATACGTCCACAGTAACAACCACAATACTGTGAAGTGTTCCAAAAGAGTATTTTCTACATTTAATTTTACGTCATATATTTATTTCTGAACGATAGCTCAACAATTCAGTTAAGATAACAGCACCGATGTGAGAGATGTGAAAGATCTTATTAATGTGAATGGCATGGAAATATGGATGTGAACCAAAAATAAAAATATTTACTGAATCCGTGTTGCTACTCTGATAAACTCAACTCCATTTGGGAAAATCAGGCAGAGCAAGGGTAACATTTGGGAACAAAGGGGGTAACTTTGACTTCACGTGATGGTACAAAATGGGTACTATCGGGGCAGCACGGTAGCGCAGTGGTTAGCACTGCTGCTTCACAGCTCCAGGGACCTGGGTTCGATTCCCGGCTTGGGTCACTGTCTGTGTGGAGTTTGCACATTCTCCTCGTGTCTGCGTGGGTTTCCTCCGGGTGCTCCAATTTCCTCCCACAGTCCAAAGATGTGCAGGTTAGGTTGATTGGCCATGCTAAAATTGCCCCTTAGTGTCCCTGAGATACATAGGTTAGAGGGATTAGTAGGTAAAATATGTAGGGATATGGGGGTAGGGTCTAGGTGGGATTGTGGTCGGTGCAGACTCGATGGGCCGAATGGCCTCTTTCTGTACTGTAGGGTTTCTATGATCTAACAGGTTCTGAATGGAGGGCTGTGACAAGTGGTGGTTCCTCAGGGATCAGTGCTGGGACCTTTGCTGTTTGTAATATAAATAAATGATTTGGAGAAAAGTGTAACTGGTTTGATTAGTAAGTTTGCGGGCAACACAAAAGTTGGTGGATTTGCGGATAGCGATGAGGACCATCAGAGGATACAGCAGGATATAGATCGGTTGGAGACTTGGGCGGAGAGATGGCAGATGAAGTTTAATCCAGACAAATGTGAGGTAATGCATTTTGGAAGGTCTAATACAGATAGGAAATATATAGTAAATGGCAGAACCGTTAAGAGTATTGATAGGCAAAGGAATCTGGGTGTACACAGGTCACTGAAAGTGGCATTGCAGGTGGAGAAGGTAGTCAAGAAGGCATACGGCATGCTTGCCTTCATCAGTTGGGGCATTGAGTTTAAAAATTGGCAAATCATGTTGCAGCTTTATAGAACCTTTGTTAGGCTGCACTTGGAATATAGTCTTCTATTCTGGTCGCCACACTACCAGAAGGATGTGGAGACTTTGGAGAGGGTACAAAAAAGATTTACCAGGATGTTGCCTGGTATTAGCTATGAGGAGAGATTGGAGAAACTTGGTTTGTTCTCACTGGAATGAAGGAGGTTGAGGGGTGACCTGATAGATGTCTACAAGATTATGAGGGGCATGGACAGAGTGGATAGTCAGAAGCTTTTTCCCAGGGTGGAAGAGTCAATTACTTCGGGGCATAGGTTTAAGGGGCAAGGTTTAAAGGAGACATACGAGGCAAATGTTTTACACAGAGAATGGCGGGTGCTTGGAACTCGCTGTCGGGGGAGGTGGTGGAAGAAAATACAGTAGTGACTTCTAAGGGGCATCTTGACAAATACATGAATAGGATGAGAATGGAGGGATATGGTCCCTGGAAGGGTATGGGGTTTTAGTTCAGTCGGGCAGCATGGTCAGTGCAAGTTTGGAGGGCCGAAGGGCCTGTTCCTGTGCTGTAATTTTCTTTGTTCTTTGGGTGCTAGTGAATCAACAGACTATTTTGCATCTCTCTCAATTTGTTATTTCCAGTAACTTCAAGTAAAATAAAAAGAAGGAAACTTGTAAAATGAGCTGTAGCTTTGCTCTCACCAGTTTTACATCACCTCACTGATTGAAATACAAGAAAGGAAAATTCAAAATATGGCTACTTGACTGAAAAAAGCAAACTGTGACAAAGAGAGATCTTGCAAGAGAAAAAAACAATTTACAGATGAAACTATGATAAATATTTTAACAGGGGTAAAAAGAATAATAGAGTCAATCTACTCCAGTTGGGAAAAATGCAAGATGTTAAAGGTTTGGGGTGAATAGGGAGATTAAGTCAAATCTGAAAGGAAAATAGGTAGATATTATCCAATAGAGCAGATAAGAAATAAAGAAAGCCAGAAAAATGCTATAATGAATATAGGAAAGCTACAAAATAGAGGATTTGAAGAGCTCAGAAGGAACATGAGAGAAAATTAACAAAAAGGCAAGCCAGGGCACAGTGCAGGTATTAATTAAAGTATAGTCACAGTAGGCATTGAGCTACCCTTTCTTGAAAAAAACTGATCTAGAACTTATTATCCATGGTAACAAATCAAAGTTGGATTTTTTTCTAGCTGATAAGTGGGCCTCATGGGAAATGTAGTCATGGGAAATGGTGAGAGTGAAGATACAGCTCAGTTTACAAGTTTCCTTCTTTTTATTTTACTTGAAGTTATTGGAAATAACAAATTGAGAGAGATGCAAAATGGTCTGTTGATTTACTAGCACCCAAAGAACAAAGAAAATTACAGCACTGGAACGGGTCCTTCGGGCGGCACGGTAGCACAGTGGTTAGCACCGCTGCTTCACAGCTCCAGGGACCTGGGTTCGATTCCCGGCTCGGGTCACTGTCTGTGGGGAGTTTGCACCTTCTCCTCGTGTCTGTGTGGGTTTCCTCCGGGTGCTCCGGTTTCCTCCCACAGTCCAAAGATGTGCGGGTTAGGTTGATTGGCCATGCTAAAATTGCCCCTTAGTGTCCTGAGGCGTGTAGGTTAGAGGGGTTAGTGGGTAAATGTGTAGGGATATGGGGTTAGGGCCTGGGTGGGATTGTGGTCGGTGCAGACTCGATGGGCCAAATGGCCTCTTTCTGCACTGTAGGGTTTCTACGTTTCTATGTTTAGTCAATCCTATTTGGAATTGACTATCTTCGCAAGCAAAGAGTTGGATCCTTTTATTGGGCCCACAAAAGAACTCAGGCTACACCTCAGTGTCTCTCGTATTTTTTCAAGGAGACAGATTGGGTCGCTGTTAAATGTCCTATTTGAAAAATGATACTATCAGTAATGCAGAGTTCCCTCAGAACTGCACTGGGTTAAGGGGAGGGGGGGGGGAGGGCTTTCAAGATCACAGTGGTATTATCATCGGACTAGTAATCCAGAGAAAGAGGTGGAATTTGAATTCTATAAGAAACACAATCTGGAATTGAAAGTCTAATGATGACTGTGAAACAATTGTTGATTGACTTTTGTACTCAAGTCCTGGAGTGGAACTTGAATCCAGAACCTTGTGACTCAGGGGCGAGAGCCACAGCTGAATACAGTGGAGCAGAAAATATGGTGGAAACACTTAGAAGGAAACAGGGAGGCTACAAAAGAAAGTTCCTGCCTGAAACAGGGTTAAACAGTGCAATCTGGAGCACTTATTTCAAGATCACGGTGACAGTTCCCTTCCGAGGCAAACCATCAGGGGACTGCAAGGCTTTAATCTACCAGAAAACTCAACTGGCACCATAGTAGGAAGTAATCTCAAAACTTTTATGGGATACTTATGGTCCCAGTATGTTAGTAGGTATGCAGGGATCCTCTGGGAGTGTGGCACACACAAATAGGCCACCTCAGCCTGCTGCAGCTGACAACCATCAAGCACAGGCTGATGGGCCAAATGGCCTGTTTCTATACCGTAACATTCTATAATATCAGATCTCAAAGTCGGCACACCGTTGTGACTTACTTGCTGCTGGATGCTCGATCTTGCAAGTTGGTTAGAGTAGCAAAATTGTTCCTTACAGTGCGCAGGCTTGCTAATACCTATAGAGATACAAATGGGGATGTTTGTACCAAGGAAAGAAAGGCAGCACATATAATACTTTTTGCCTTAACCAAACTTTGAAATTATTTAGCTCTAGTCTAAATAAGCATCCACTGAACCCAAAAAGGACCATGACTGAACTATTAACTATGAAAGTTGGCAAGGGGATGGATGTCTTAGTCCTGATTTGCTAGTTGTAATTTACTTGACTTTCTCTTACACTTATTTATTTATTCGTTATGTACAGAATGAGTGGGACAGTACCATCTGATGCCTGTGCAAGAAAGAAAGGTGTCTCTTACAAGTTCTGGTAAGTGTTTGAAAATTTTGTGTGACATGGCTAGAGATTAAATTGGAAGTGAACAACTGATATCTCGTTAACCAAGACCTTAGGCTCCAATCTACATGCATTGATTTTCTCACTATCCACGGCTTCTGTCCAAATGGTGCTTCCAAATCTCTGTACATGTCTCACTGAGCACTACATGGGGACAACCTTGTTCTTTTTCATATTATCTCCACTTTAGACTGTCAACCTACATCTTAGCTATGTAACAATTAATGTTTGACATATACATAGAGTAATAAACCTACATAATATTGTAATTTACATATAAAGTAATCATCAAGGGTTTAGTACTTTTAACTATCCAAATAAGATCTGAAATGCAGTAAACTTTCCTACGATAAACTAAAGCCTCAAATGAGAAATATTGTCCATTGCCCCACAATAGAAAATTCATATAAAAAATATTCCCTGTAATACACACCACTCACTGAGGGTGCTTTTTCATTAGCTCCTAAAGACAGCTTTATAAAGTGAATCAACTCATTAACTTGAACCCATGTGAAACATGATGCACGTTACCTGTGCAAAGGGGGTCACTATCAGGTCATCTCCATGGCTGAAAAATATGAATAGATTAATCATTATAATTTATATTTTATCAAAACATATTCCAGCTGTTAAATAAAATTTATGTTAAGCATAATCCCAAGGAACAGTTATTCATTTTAAACATTTTTGTTTCTCCACAAAAAATTGTTACGTGAAATGTAAATTAATACAATACACCTGGCATCTAAACAACAGTCACCAATTTTGAATAGCTTTGCTTGGAGGCACCATGAAATTTGTTGAACGGCTGATGTGTTCATATCTTATTTTCAGTACAATAAATCTTCAGAAACACTCCAAAGATACTTCACAGAGGAAGGTGCAATGCTGGGATCACAATGTCCAGAGGTCAACATTTATAAACATTGGTATTCTGTTCATTTTAGTGCATGTCTAGATGCCGATATGAAAACAGCATTAAAAAGATTTGGCTTGCAGAAAATGAATAAGCCTCAACTTGCCAGAATAATCAATGTGGCAACTCATACCACTTTATTCTACAATTGATGACTTGCAAGATTTCTATTGCAGCAACATTATCCTTTAAAGTTGATCACAGTATTACTCGATTTTTTTTCTTTTATGAATATTTTGTTTGTGTGAATCTTTGCTTAATAAAAAACTTAGGAGTTAAACGAATTTGCTTGAAACCTGAACATTAGAGGAAGAAAAGTAAGCATCAACTTCAATGCTTAAAATAGGAGAGATAGTGATGTAGTGGTAATGCCACAATGCTACTGATCTAGAGACCAAGGCTAATGACTTGGGCTCAAATCTCACCATAGCAGTTGGTAGAACTTAAATTCAATGAATAAGATCTGGAATTCAAAAGTTAGTAATGGTGATCATAAAGCTATCGAGATTGTTGTTAAAAACCCATCTAGTTCACTCATGTCCTTTAGGAAATGGAATCTGCCTTCTGAAATGGCCAAGCATGCCACTCGGTTCAATGCAATTAGAGATGGGCAACAAATCCTGTCTGTGCACTCAGAGAGGTTCCATGGCCCCTGGCTCGATGAGATTCCTCATTAATGACTTAGAGGAGGGGGCTGAAGGGTGGATCAGTAAATTTGCTGATGACACCAAGATTGGTGGAGTAGTGGATGAGGTGGAGGGCTGTTGTAGGCTGCAAAGAGACATAGATAGGATGCAAAGCTGGGCTGAAAAATGGCAAATGGAGTTTAACCCTGATAAATGTGAGGTGATTCATTTTGGTAGGACTAATTTAAATGTGGATTACAGGGTCAAAGGTAGGGTTCTGAAGACTGTGGAGGAACAGAGAGATCTTGGGGTCCATATCCACAGATCTCTAAAGGTTGCCACTCAAGTGGATAGAGCTGTGAAGAAGGCCTATAGTGTGTTAGCTTTTATTAACAGGGGGTTGGAGTTTAAGAGCCGTGGGGTTATGCTGCAACTGTACAGGACCTTAGTGAGACCACATTTGGAATATTGTGTGCAGTTCTGGTCACCTCACTATAAGAAGGATGTGGAAGCGCTGGAAAGAGTGCAGAGGAGATTTACCAGGATGCTGCCTGGTTTGGAGGGTAGGTCTTATGAGGAAAGGTTGAGGGAGCTGGGGCTGTTCTCTCTGGAGCGGAGGAGGCTGAGGGGAGACTTAATAGAGGTTTATAAAATGATGAAGGGGATAGATAGAGTGAACGTTCAAAGACTATTTCCTCGGGTGGATGGAGCTATTACAAGGGGGCATAACTATAGGGTTCATGGTGGGAGATATAGGAACGATATCAGAGGTAGGTTCTTTACGCAGAGAGTGGTTGGGGTGTGGAATGGACTGCCTGCAGTGATAGTGGAGTCAGACACTTTAGGAACATTTAAGCGGTTATTGGATAGGCACATGGAGCACACCAGGATGATAGGGAGTGGGATAGCTTGATCTTGGTTTCAGATAAAGCTCGGCACAACATCGTGGGCCGAAGGGCCTGTTCTGTGCTGTACTGTTCTATGTTCTATGTAAATACTGACTTTGTCAGCAATGCCCACATTCCATGAAAGAATAAAGAAAAAATGTCAGTTCTTTTTTGTATAATGAAATCATTTTGTAGGTGTTTGTTGTCTATGTTTTTTTAATGGTGGAGCTGGTGGCCAGAAAGAGCTCAGCAATCTCCATTTCTTCAATATGAAACATTCACAAATGCTACACGACACCCTGTTCTAGGTCACAACCTTGTTTCAATGTTGAATGTTCTTTCCTTTAGAAGTTCTATCCAAAACAATGTGTGAAGGATCCTGAGAACCAATTAAGGTATAACAAACCACAGCTGCCACTTTTAAAGAACACAATGGTATTTTTTAGTTTAAAAGATCCTGATTTTTAGATGAGTGAGTAACGTGACTGAAATAGGATGAATCATCAAACCATGTTGGAAAGTTGGCATCAATGAAGAAGTACCTATTTTTCTTTCAAGCATTAACTATTTATATAGGTACATCCTGTACAAATCAACTTATTCAAAAGGTTTTTAATTGCACGCATTTCAATTTTTGGACATGCTTCTTAAATAATATTTAGCATATTAATACTAAAAGGGTTAGTTGTAGTAAGATGGAACAAGGCTCATATGGAACCTAAACATTATGTCAGATAGGCCTGTTTCTGTCCTCTAAATTCAATGCAATGCCATGGCCTGGAATTAATGGCTGGTGCAGACACTGCTTTGCTTAAAGAAAGCTGCCTACAAAGATCTAGCAATCACTGTGCCGCGAATTTCATTTTTCCAGCAATAGCTTGAACCTGATGCTAAATTGAGAGGCTCTCCAGCAATTGTGATGTCATCAAGCAGGATAAACAGCCAATCATATTGAAGTATTCTCACACAGACTAAACTAGGAAGTAAGCGGCACTGAATTTTTCACTTTGAACTAAGTTTTTATAATGGGTGAAATCAACGATTGAGACACACACATGGGATTAAGGTAGAAGCTGAAAAGTCACAAACTGAAAATAAATTTAAAATGTGATCTTTTAAAATCACAATCTGGGGAAATTTCACTTTCCCAAATAGTTTTTTTCAATGACTGAGAGTCTGTTTGGCAGTTGCTATGAACATTGCACGGCATTGAAAACCCCGTTAAACCTCATTAAACAAGGTACAACTTTTCAATGATTTTTACAATGAGTGTACAAGGAAAGGTTTTTGTCAGCTCAATGGTTTCTATTTGATTGCAGTCTGAGGGACTGTGTCCTGTGGTGCAGCAGACAATCACTGAGGGTAACTTCTGGATTGCTGCTTTTAATTGCTCACACGCAGACTCCGGAGGTTGCTGTCAGTTTCAGAGGCATAACAATGATGAACACTGACAGTTTCATTGTCATTTCAACCACAAGATGCAGGCCAATGTAATGCATATAACACTTTCACAATGGTTTTCTTCCAGATGGCTCTTCAACAGAACATCGCATTCATGCCACCTGTATGTTATCAAGGGACAACCTTGACCTTTGATATTAAACTACAGCATTTCACTTCTGTTCTCAAAATACCGGGGGACTCAAGCTGGACCAACTCACTTTGACATTTTGCTAACAGACTGTGTAGTAACCTCCTGCATAGAATAAAGTATGCACTGATACAAAGCCTCCATAATCACAGTGAACCACACTGTGCATGATATCAGGTTTCAACAACAGATATGCCTCCTGCATTAGTTTCAAATCCCAGCTGAATGACTGCTCTATGTATTTTAACACCTGCACTATCTCCAGCAGGCTTGCCAGAACTGCCATTCTACTCTGCCTGATAATTCAGCCATGCTCAGGGTAGGTAAGGAGTTGAAAATTGGAGCTGTATTATCTTAAAGTCTCAAAGGCAACAAACAATAAACTGGCACATTGCACATGGCATCTTTGCCTCGTCAGAGATGCCACAGAGGTTTTTTTTGCTCTACTCTGAAAATTGATAGATGGCAGCATCACAAGTGCATATGATGACTCCAGTGAAGAGGAATGTCATCCAAACAAGACTTATTCTAAACATAGTCTGGGCCAAAGAGGCATTGTGACTTTGAGTAATGGTTATTACTGTTTCAGTAACTTGAGAAGGAAAAATTATCAAAACATGTAACCCAGAAAATTACACTTCCACTCATCAACTTCAGAAACACATCTTCATGAATACTGTTCACATTTTGAATTTTCAAATGCAAAAACTAGAAGAGAAAGTTAGTTATTGTTGCTATCTATTTTCAAAACAATGATGATTGTTACATGTACCGTGCAAATCTTAATTAAAGGGACATTGTTTTCAATGAAAACATATACAACAAAAAAAAAGACATTTTCTGTGTTGTGATGGCATGAATCCTATTACGCATGGTGCCTTGAACAAAAACGCAGCCCTGTAAAAATAACATTGTTAAAGTTTATATTCCAGGCAATATTACATCAGCTGCAAGACAAACAATTTTTAAGCAGCTACCCAACACACACTGAGGGGGGGTGTGTTGGATCCAATGCTTCCATATTTCAACCCTTATTGAATGTTATTGAACAGTGCAGCAGGTTAACTCCTCCTACTTCTTATGTTCAAGATATGTATTGACTTATTAGTCTGAAGTCAGTTGTGGATAATTCTGGGAATCCATAATTTGAATAAATTAGTGAGCATTTAAAATTATAATGGTTAATAAAAGATAGCCAGCTATAAGTCTGCTACCATGAAGAATAATGAAACTGAATTTAATACATGAATTCTAATAACAGATCTTATAACTCGTGGAATGACCATGAAAGCCGTCTACCTAATTGGTTCATTAATGGGTGGAATTTTCCCATGCCCCTGCCGGCAGATTCAATGATAGGCAAGGGGAGGAGAATTCAGGAGGAGTTCAAGAATCGGTTTTACGCCAGTGTGAATTTCCCACGGAATCTTCCGTTGGTGCCCACCGTCGTGGATTGGGAAAGCTGCTGGTGGCGTGTAACTGATTTTCATCACGCTACTGTGATGCGGATGAAGGCCCAACTGGAATATCTCTCCCACTCTGGGTTTTCTGTGATGCCAGCGGGAAAACACACCAGTCCAGAAAACGTCTGGAACAATGCCTGAGGCATTCATCCAGATGAGGAGGAGAGTTCGGGATAGAGGCTGCCAGATACCCTGGAACACCACAGCAGGTGGATCTTCCAGCTTCAGTGTCATCGAGGAGGTCCAGTTTCTAGCCTCAGAGTGTTCCTAGAGATCCATTTTCCTTTATCAACAGTGGGTCAGCGATGTTGAGCATCTTTTAAATGTGGCACCCTGTTATGGTGGCAGAATGTGTGCCATTATGTCCACTCCACCATGGAAACAGTGCTAACCCCCAAATGCATAATTAATGAGGTCATGCCAGGGGGCTCGCAGGTCCCCCGGTGGTCAGGAACATGACTGGGCAGTGCCCATCTGACAGTGCCCACTTGACAGTTCCAACCTGCACCCTGGCAGTAGCAGTTGGGCATTGTTAATGCACCAGGCAGTCAAGGGGGTGGGACCTGAGAAGGGGTATAACAGGAAGGCTATGCTGGCGGGGCTATGCAGGGGGAGCAATGATGAAGGGGTTATGCAGGGAGTGCTATGTCAGTAGGGCTATGATGGGTAGGGCATGAAGGGGGCATGTTGGGGGTCATGAATGGGGGGAATGTCAGAGGTCATGAAATGGGGGCATGTCAGGGGTCAGGAAGGGGGAGCATGTTGGTGGACATGAAGGGGGATCCACTGGGAAGGCCCCAATGCCCCGATGCTGGCGAATCATGTCAAGAGAGTCGGTGAGGAAGCAAGCCTCTGATGAGGAAAGGATGTCCAAGGGGTAAGGGAGGGGGCCTCCCAGTGAACTGTGAGATTGGGACACCCTTTCAAAATGGCGCCCAATTGCTTTGCAGCCGGGCTCACCAGTGTATTTATGCCCCGTCCCTCCCAGAATTGGCACGCAACTCGGCCATGCTCCCAAAAAATGACTTGCGTGTGGGACAATTGTGATCCAATCTGCACTGAACAGACCGGCATGGATCGCTCCAGTTTTCTCATCGATATGACACTTAGGCCAGAATTCTCTGGCCGTTCACGCCCTGCTGCCGCTGCCAGATAGGATGGAGAATTTGGCGCTCAGCTAAATCTCTATTCACTGCAGTGGGACACGAGAATCCTGCTGACGTGAACGGCAAGAGAATCCCGCCCTTAATCATTTTTTGGAAATAGTCCGCCCACTGTTTATTCAGAACTATTTTCTGAATATCTTTCTTCAGCACCCATATACAGTTAGATAAAATTTGAAATTCGCTACTTCCGCACATGAAACCTCCACAGACCAGCTGATTAATCTTTTTTTTATTCATTCTTGGGACATGGGCATTGTTGGCTGGCCAGCATTTATTGCCCATCCCTCGTTGCCCTTGAACTTGGTGGGCCATTTCAGAGGACAGTTGAGAGGCAACCACATTGCTGTGGCTCTGATGTCACGTGTAGAGCGGGTAAGGACAGCAGATTTCCTTCCCTCAAGGACATTAGTGAACCAGTTAGGTTTTTCTGACAATCAACAATCATGGTCATCAGTAGATCCTTAATTCCAGATATTTTTTATTGAATTCAAAAATTCCACCATCTGCCGTGGTGGGATTTGAACCCGGGTCCCCAGAACATTCGCTGAGTTTCTGGATTAATAGCCTCGCGCTAATACCACTAGGCCATTGTCTCCCCTAATCTAGTTGGGGATGGTTGCTGAAAATCCCCTAATGAGATGATGAATGGGTTAAGCTCTCATCATTTTATAACCTTTTGAAATATCTACTTCATCGGAACAGCTAATTGATCACTCTTTGCGATTTTATTGTTTTCCTTATATTTTTCTTGTTAAAATAGTGGGGAGGGGAAATAATAACTTTAGGATGTTACACAGTACATCAAGCACAATCATAGAGTTTGGATCAGGCATGGTCCAATCAGCTTAAAGAGAAAACTTTAAAAAGCAGAAAGCAGTTCCTCAAACAACATCACTGTATTTCACTGTCAGTGTGCAGGGCTTCTTACTTAACACTTACTCCTTCTCATCTTTTCAGGACTGAGTGAATTAAGTCGGCTTTTAGAATGCATACCTTTTATATCACATTTAACTCCAGTGATGGTTCTCTATACAACTGTATAGGTTTCTGGCTGTCTCAGTTTTACAAAATCATGGATAGCTTCCACGTTCATTGAAGTCAATGTTTTTTTTTAATTTGGGTGCTGAAATGTTGCTGTTGTCATCCCAAACATGAAGGTGATGCAGTGATGAGTTGATGATAATCACACCATGTAGCCCTCCCCGATCACACTTTTACTTGTAAAGAAATGTATCTGTCAGTATTACCTCCTGTACTGTACTAAATGTTCACATCCTGAAGCCAGTATGTCACAGACCGGATCACACATCTGTTGATTATGACATACCTTCCACCAGCATAAAGTGCCTCCTTTCACATAGCTGGTAGGACTCAATTAATGTTTCACACACTGCAATATACGAATAAATGTCTGTTTATATAAGAGTAATGGATTAATGCAACTTAACGTAAATAAATGATTTCTATTCACAATTCAGATGAAAACAGATGACTCTAGATAACTGAACTTCTCAAGGTTATTATTTTCTCCTGCTTATCGCAAGGGGGGACATGACATTGTGGACCCTGAGAATCCAGGGGAGCACCATCAAACCCTCAGAAAAGAGCGGTATCCTCCCCCTCCCCCCACTACTTAAATCACAGGACACCCTACCCCTGCTACACAGGCATGAGGGTGACCTGACTCAACACCCTCTCAAACCCTCCTCACTCCTCAAAGCCCTCTACAAGCCCACTTGGTACCACTCTCCCTCAGACCCCTCTCAGGCCTCCTTCCCAGAAGAAGTTAAACTACTTATTCCTTTTGAAGAAACCACAGGCTGTCTGTCAATCAGACCTAGAATCTTTGCAAGCATTCTGGTTAGGAGCAATGGTCGCATTCAAAGGTCAATAAATGCAGCTGTGAATAGAGACCTCTCTCACAGCACTGAACTTTGAAATTGACAGAGCAAGGCTTTCTAGCAGAATAGAGAGGGTTTCAAAGGTTTCAGCTTACTAGGAAGCCTCAGAAACTTCAAATCAAAGATGTGTGCTCAGTGCACAGCTGTGCAGAATGGAACCCCCAATCCCCAGGTGAAATTGACATGTCCTCTCCGTCAGAGGACTTTAAAGGCATCTGCTCACACCTGCAGCTTCTGACAGGGCTAAAGGAAAATGTCTGCTGGAGAATGGAGTGCTGCAGTGACTTAAAAGCCTGACAGGTGACCAGAAGGCATGGAGATTAAAGTTACCTAGCCACTTCAGATTGTTCACAGCTGATAGGCAGGACTGCAAACATTGATCACAGGGCTGCCTGAAAAACCATGCCAGGGGTAATCTTCGGATCTGCCAAGGCTAGAAGGAGCAGTCTAACCATGACATCGCTATCCCCAGGGAGAGTGGCGAGGTCAACCTCTTGCCCCAGCCTGAGCCCACTCAACCCCAGGACCATTGCGAGATCGTACCTCTACAGCCTGGCAGCAGAGAGGGACAAAAGGCCACTGGACCAACCTCCTTGACCCCTCTCAGCCCCAGAGTGTCAGTGCCAGGATATCAGGAGAGAGTGCACCATTGGCACTGCCAAGGTGTGTGGTGTGAATGGGAGGTCTGAGGGTGGCTGTGGGTGATTTGACGGGGGGAAGAACGCTGAGTGGAGGGTCGGCGGTCAGGTCACCCTCATGCCTGCATGGCGGGTGGGGTGTATTTGTGGATGGGGAAGGATGCCCTACTTTGGTGAAGGGTTTGTGGTGTTCCTTTGATCAGTGCGGCAGGGGGGCACCATACCAAGTTTTTTGTGGGGGAAGGGGCCTGTCTCTGAGCATGGAGATAGGGGTACCCTTTAGTGGGGCTGGCCAATGTGTTTCATGAAATGACCTCATTAACATCTTTCATGTGGATGAATCTGACCTGACAGACCTGCCAGCACCACCGGGAAACACACCCCTTTTCCTGCCAGCACGGGCACTTAGTCTGAAAATGGGAGAATTCTGCTCTAGACTGGGAGGGGGGGGGCAGGAAAGTTGGCGTGATCCTTGCTCGGCAGCAGGGCAGGTAACATTCCATTTTTCAGCTTATTGCTTATACTTCCACAAAGAGCTTGGTGAATCCCGGTGGCGGGAGCAGGCAGGAAATAATCTGTTTCACTGATATCTCATGGGGGCAAAGGTCCTGGCACCATTTTTAAAGGGGATTCACATATTCACTTATTGCAGGCTGGGAGCTCCACATTTATTCCGACAGAGTCCTTGCAGCTGTAGCTCATATTGGAGAAGCTGGCAGATGTGAGCAACCGTATGCCAGGACACAAGAGAGTGCCGCTGGCATTTGCTTTTCACTTATCTTTAGGCATTGTGACGCAGTGGTAACATCCCCACCACTGGACCAGAAGCTCCGGGTTTGAGTCCAACGCTAGGACTTGTTGGCCATGGAAGCAGCATTCGACATGGTTCAACTGGCTGAAAATCAGCTCGGAAATCTCTCCACCACTTTCTCTGCTATTCCCCAAAGGGTAAAATACAATGCAGAATTTTCCCGTCCTGCTTGCCACGGGAATCATAGCGAACGGGACATGGACCATGCCAAGGTCCGTTCACCTTGGGTGGGATTTTCCAGTCTTGAGGTGAGCAGGGTGTAAAATCCCATCCTGTGGATGTGAAGATACCCTAACAACAACAACATCCCTAGATAAGAATCACCCATGTTAGGCCAATGCTCATTGTAGCAATGCTCCACGTTTACCAATCTCTTGAACTTACAGAGGACCCACAGCCTCTTGATGCCCAGGGTCTTGCTCCTTCTGGTCATGAGCCAACCTGTGATCTCAGATGCACTTCACCCAGAACAGGCTGGGGAGTCTTTCCCTCAAGTGGGGGGTGATACAGTGGCACAGTAGTTAGCACTGCTGTCTCTCAGTGCCAGGGACCTGGGTTCGATTCCCGGCTTGTATGAAGTCTGCATGATCTCCCCTTGTCTGCTTGGTTTCCTCCGGGTGCTCCAGTTTCCACCCACAGTCTGAAAGATGTGCTGGTTAGGTGCATTGGCCATGCTAAATTCTTCCTCAGTGTACCCAAGCAGGTGTGGTGACTAGGGGATTTTCACAGTAACTTAATAAGACTGTTAATGTAAGCCTACTTGCGACACTAATAAATAAAATAACTCTCCCGCCCCAGGTTTAGAATTTAAGATGTTTCTATTTCCCACACTGATTGATCTGACACCAGCCAATCTACAAATTGAGGCTGGCTGGGAAAAGCCATGTAAGGGCCTTAATTGGGGCCTTCTGCACTGTTGGGATTCTATGATTCTAAGTGCAGGCTTCCCATCAGAGGCCCTGCCCGTCCCACTGTAAAATCTCAACCAGGTCAGAGCTAGTGGTAATCGAGGGAAACTCGTCCATGCAATTCCACGCCCCCTGCGCCCCATAACTCCCCAGAGGGAGCAGAAAATTCAGGCCCTGGTTTCAGGATTGTTGAAAATGGGATATTTCATTAGCGTGTTATTATCAGGCCCTGTGCCGGAATCATTCCCTTCCCTTTCGGAAAATCCATCCATGTTGGCATGACGGCAAAATGGAGACTGGCAAGAAACCTGACTGGTCGCCCGAGGCATGCACCAGGTGAGCAGATCTCCCAACGGAGCTTGGGTGAGTGCAGCGCACAGTGATGAGAGGGTCATGCTTGGGCACTGCCTGGACATTACCCACAGCGCAGCAACTATAGTTCAGGATTTGAAAAAGAAACATCAAGGGTCAAATCTCATGACATTTCATTGACACGTTGGCCCCGCCCTGGATCGGGGTGCTATTTTTAAACATTATCCTAGAGCAATGGAGTTCAGCCTGGAACCTCCCCAGCTCCCCTCCAGCATTGCCCCCTGGCACTGCCCTACCACTGCCCCCTGACATTGCCCGGGCACTGCCCTCTGCTTAGCATCAATCTGGCTGGAAGATTTGTGACTTCATGTTAAGTTGCCCTCCACAAAGATACTCTGTCCCTTAACTTTAGAGCAGAGTGCAATATGGGATATATGGGGGTATGGGGACAGGGCCAAAGGATGCTCCGACCCTACTTTTAATTTCTTCGCACTATAGTATCAGCTTGGCTTCTCAACAGAGACAACATTCTAAAGAAATGTTAATTTTATTTTAATAATGAAATAACTCAGTGACGTATCGGGAGCTAGCAGACCTGGATTTGGTGATACTGATACCTGCAAATAGTTTTCTCCTAAAATTGCAACCTTACCAAAGGTTGCAGTGTATGAAACGTCTTGACAATGACTTAAGCTTATATCCTCCAGTTCTGTGTGGGCAACAAGACTCCACCACAGCACCAGCTCGTTGCCAGCTCTTTCCCTCCAGCCCAGATAATGTTCTGACTCTTGGTCCTTACATGTACTTGGCCAGGTCTTCTTTGACTGGCCCCATCTTCTTCTTCTGTCTAGTGACGTCTACTTTACTGCCACTCTGGCTGGATGTGTGTCGGGGAGGAAAAGGACATGTCCCACCAGCATCAGACATCAGTCCGTCATGATGTCCTTCTGGCACCTCTGACTAATCCACTGTAGCATTTCCTCGTTGGTGACACTGTCTTTCCAACTGATGCCCAGGATCTTGCATAGCCATCACTGGTGAAATACGTTCACCTTACGTGACACCTTGGCTGTTCACTTCCCAAGATAGAGAAAATTGCTTGAGGGCTACATAAGTTAATTCAATACATGGCTGGCATGGCCGTAGCTCTGAAAATGTCTGCAATCACCTGCATGCTTTATTTCAAGTAGTTATTGAGGAAGAGGCGATAATAAAAGGGAATGAGGTATTTCTAAAAGGAAAAGTATATATTTATAGAGGGAAAATGGGCCTACAGTAGATAGTTCTATTCAGAGATCTAGCACAGGGAGAGACATGATAAAATAAAATCTGTGATTTTGTGTCCATGCAACTTCACAGGGATGAAAACCAGGAACATTTTAGAAACAAGTTTTATTGAAATAAATATCAAAGCATGGTTTTAATGTTATTCCAAAAATATTTCTCTGGTGACTTGAAAACAAAGTAAAATAACATTCCTGCTGTTTCCAATGTAAAGTAAAAGCACTCGTAAATATTCAAACTAGAATCAGTAATGATAACCTTTGCTGAGACATTCATACACATTGCCTGCAAGGCAGATAATGAATTTCACAGGTCTAAACTCATTAAAGCCACATGATTAATTCTTTCTATTTGAGATTTATTCTTTGTGGAATATCTGAAACATCAATAATTTGGCAACAAGGGAAGTGAGAGGGCAGGGTGATCTCAACTGTCTACTTAGACGCCTCCTCACTTCCCTGCAAAATGCTTGGGTAAACCGATTAGATAAAGGTGACAGTCATGGGTTAGGGGAGTTGCTAAGGATTTAGTCATTAGTATTTGGTAAGGAACAACAGCTACGTTCACTTACTTTCCTACCGCCAATGTAAGTACTGGTTCTGATCTCCGTGAAACCAAACTGGGTCTCTGATGGCGATTAATCCTATCAACAGGGACAAAGTCATCAAAACAAAATCTCAAGCAGACAAATGTTATGCTCATCTCATTGGACACTAAAGGGGAAATGAGTGCAAAATTCTCGCAATGTAACGGAACTTAGCTTTTGATGTTTTAAGTATTTCAACAGGGCTGCTCTCACCATTTATCCTTTTAAACAAATCTTAAAAGCTTCAAAGTAATATCCTTTTGCATTATATAGTCCAGACTGCCTATTTGTCCTTTTAAAATTATTGCAACTCATCTTAAGTTTTGCCTTTACTTTGCCTTGCATATCTTTCACTGTACTACCTTAGAAGATTAACTTTTTTTTTAACCTGTTTTTAAATATCAGTAAAGCATGCTCATTCTTTCTGAAAACTATTGAATAGGAGGCTATAAATTACCATAGGCAAAAGTATCGTACAGACACTTAACTTGCATATCTGGCAGCTCTCTGTACATTACGTTACCTTACAGAGGAATCTCATGAGAATGCATGAATCAATGGATCACTTTCAACAAGAATTGCTTGTTTATCATTTATGAATAATCTGTAGCATCATTTCTATCATGTTACTTTTTTCTTCATGAAATTTTTGTTGAAATCGTGAATGCTTGATGAACCCGAGAATTTGAAGATCTAATTTAAAGCACAGTCTTGAAATCGAACCACAAGGTGGGGAGAAGTTAACAAAGATTGTGAATTTCTACTGCTTGTCTTAAGTAATTACTGTACAGCAGTGCTATGGATAACATCAATGCACTTGCAATTTAAACAAAGAAATTCAGGAAAAACCACCAATAAATAATGTTCCATTCTTTGTGATGATTTGGATTTCAAAAAGAACACTAAGGGTGCTTTTTTTAATCCAACTTTAGAATTGTTGGGATAACATTGCAAGCAATGAACACATACTAAAAGGCATCACTGCAGTAACACTACAAAAAGAAATCACAACATTTAGTAAAATAGATTTGTAGGTGGAGTACAGCATTATGCCGGCAAGCATAGCCATTTTTGCCATGCATGTACTGAGTTAATAATTAAGGGGTTTAAGGAGCAGATCAGGGAGTTCTTTAGCCTTGTGAGTACTGTATGCGGCTATGTTTCTCTTCCGTTGAGGTTCATCTGGAGGATTTTGCCTGCACATATATAAATTCCCTGTATTCCAAGTACTCAGAAGGTTAATAGCCAAATCATGCACATTAATAAAACGTGCGACTCAATGTATTACAGCAGAAATCCAGTTGACCAAACTCCCATTGTCAAGACTGCAGATTGGGAAACATTGAAGGTCCCTTTGTTTATGCTTTGAAATGTATTAGCCATTACTTGGAAAGAAATACACACAAAAATAACCTTTCCATTCTACTGTATGATTACAGCAAACTTGGGTGAGGTATCTTGGATGTTTTTGTTGCCCAGGTACCATTAGTCACAATAGTATTATACAAGACAAAGAAAATGCATTTCTTATTTCAATGTGCTTTTGTAACTATCTGTACTTTTAGAAACTTCTAGTGAGGTAAACAGGTTTCCACTAAAACAAACAGCTTACCTTTCCCAAAGATATAATCTAAACAACGGTAATATAAAGGTCCAGATAACTCCTGGTTTAGTTAAAGATTAATGCATACAATGCCTTCTTGTACTAACACTGATTGAATGAAATGCTGGGGAATGAGGTGGGCCAAGTAGACCAAGTCTCTCTAGGGAACAATTGGGTAAGTGAGATCTCCTTTAATAATCTAAAAATTATGTTATGATAAAGAGAAAAAATCAATCTAAAGTAGAACTTCTAAATTGGAAGAGGGATTAATTTCAATGGAATGATGCATTGTAGCCAGGGTAAATGAACCAAAGACAGACAGGAGAAAGTGTAATAGAACAACGGGTGATTTTTTTTATCAAAGAGATGATTCAGGTACAGGCTAGGTAAACTGCAACAAGGGAGAAAGCTGGGAGAACCAAAGCCAGAGTTTTTGGATTATGAGATTATGATGAAACAACAAAAGAGGGTGTATAATGCAGTCACAAGCAAGTACCAGGCCAAATACAATGGCTGCAATTCTCCTATTCCGCTGTGCTAAAACATTAGTGCAGTGGGCCAGGAGATTCTTGTGTTAAAGGATTCATGGGGTTCACGCAAGTGTTTGTGCCCCATTTGTCTCCCGATGCTAGATTTCCAGCGGCGTCTGCTCCTTGCCAGAAATCGGCAGGGAGGCACAAAGACAATTTACATGGTCATTTTAAAATAATTTAAATATAATTTGCAGGTCCAGGGCTGAAGTCTCTGGGTCCGCTAGCATCTCCCACCCCGCCAGAGTATTTTAATCCAGCGGGAATTACTGTAACTCCCCATTTTTGTGAGGGGGGGGGGTACAATTGGGGCCCACCCAGAGTTTCAGGTGGCGGGGGTTGCCCCCTGGGGATTGCCACTGTGGCACTGCCAGCCTGTGCCCCCAACACTGCCCAAGGGGTAAATGCCAATGCCCAGGGGGAACCTTGTCCCATCCAAATTTGAAAAAACCTCCCCCCATGGAACAACCTGCCCCAAAAGTAACACCACTCTATAGAACATCTGCCCCCTCATGAAGCCCTCCCTCCCCCCACCCCCACCATAGAACACTCAATTCCCACAGAACTGCTCCCCCTCCATGGAAACCCCTGGAGGGGGGAAGGGAGGGAGTGGGGGGACAAACAGAATGGGAAATCCCACCAGCATAAACCACGCTTAGGGACTTTCATGAGATTTCCTACTCTTGCCGCCAACCCTACCCCCTGAAAACAGGAGCAGAAAATCCCCCCCGTTGGATGTTGGGACACAGAATAAATTGTCAATGATTCCATACTTGGAGGTATGGCAAATGGTGAGCATGATGTCAATCGACTGCAACAAGTCAAAGATAGGTTTCGTAAAATGGACAAGTGGCAGATGGAGTTTAATACAGAGAAGTGCAAGGTGATGCACTTTGGAATAACGGAGAGGCAATATAAACTTAATGGCACAGTACAACAAGTTGCTGGCGCAGAGGGACCTGGGGGTTCATGAGCATCAATCTTTGAAGGTTGCTTTACATATTGGAGAGTAATGAGCCAAGCATATGGGGTCTAGGACTTTATTAATAAAGATGTTATAGAAAGGAAGGGAAGATATTCTGAACCTTTATGAAAGTTTAAGTAGAGTACTTTATACAGTTTTGGTCACCATACTTTCAAAAGGATGTGGCAGTTCTTGAGAGGTGCAGAAGAGGTGTGGGCAGCACAGTAGCTCACTGGTTAGCACTTCTGCCTCACAGCGCCAGGGACCTGGGTTCAATTTTGGCCTTGGGTCACTGGCTGTGTGGAGTTTGCACATTCTCCCAGTGTCTGCGTGGATTTCCTCCGGGTACTCCGGTTTCCTCCCACTGTCTAAAGATGTGCGGGTTAGGTTGATTAACCATGCTAAAAAATTGACCCTAGTGTCAAGGGATTAGCAGGGTAAATATGTGGGGTGACGGGAATAGGGCCTGGGTGGGATTGTGGCCGGTGCAGACTCGATGGGCTGAATGGTCTCCTTCTGCACTGTAGGGATTCTATGATTCTATGAAGAGATTTACTAAAGTCGTTCCCGTATAAGTGATTTTAGCCACAAGGTTAGGTTAGAGAAGCCAGAGTTGGTCCCTTTAATGCAAAAAAGGTTTGAGGGGAAATTTGACAGTGTATGATGACAGGTTTAAATAAGGTGGACAAAGATAATTTGTTCCCAATAGCTAAAGGTACAAGGACTACAGGAATACAGATTTATGATTTTGGGCAAAAGATACAGGCAGATGTGAGGAAGGAAGTTTTCTGCACAGTGAAAAGTAATGGCCACCTCACTGCCAATGAAGGTCTTGGCAATGGAGCTGATCAGTGAGTTCAAAAAGAAGTCGAGTGCTTGAGGGAAGTTAACCTGAAAGGCCTTGGCGATAGAGCGAGGGAATGGAAATGACTGGTGTGCTGTAATGACTCCATGACTAGGTTTTTGGAAATGCAAAGTCTCATAGTGCACCAACATAAACTGAAGAAGGAATAGTATGTTACTGATTCAAACTTTCTGCACAGAGCTTCCATGGTCAATTTAAGTACACTGTAAAATGCTTCACAAGGTCCCTTTTCTGGTGACCAGTATATGTTCAATTTGAAACAAAAGATGCAGCAGTCAACAAGGTTTCAAATGGGCAATCATCATAAAATTCATAAATCCATCGTGCAAAATCGGATCTTAACTAATTATTTTGAGTAAAATGATGTTTATTCAATTTGCACGCTCACTTTTCTATTAGACTTTTTAAATGTTATTTCAAAAGGCTTGAAAATTATTTAAGTTTAAATTTATTTATTAGTGTCACAAGTAGACCCACATTAACATTGCAATGAAGTGGTGGTGAAAATCCCCAAAATGTTGTTCCAAACACAATTGATAGATTGATGAGGTGCACAGGCTTAGATTAATTCTAGATTAAAACTGAAAATATCTGGAATACCGTACGGAGTTCTAGGCAGCTGCAACTCAGGAAGGACATACTGGCCTTGGAGACGGTAAAATGTAGATTCATGAAAACAATAAAAATACTAAAAGTGTTTCATTATAATTTGAGTCCAGGTGCACAGCCAGGGCTTGTATTCCTTTGAGGACGGGGGATCAATGGGTATTCCAATTGAGGTGTTTGACATAATTAAATTACTTGATACATTAAATAGGGAGAAACAATTTCCTCTGGTGGTAGAATCCAGAACAAAGTTAGAGCTAGGCCATTCAGCTGTGATTCTTCACACAGAGTTAGTGGGAAACTGGGGACATTCCCCCCTAAATGCTGCTGAGGCTAGGTTAAAAAAAAGGGGCCCAGATTTTTGCCATGGCGGAGAACCTCTCTGACTTGGTGAAAATGGTGGGTGATCCTGGAAATTCTATGTCCTGCCCCTGGACCTGGCACTTCCCATTTTTCCAGAGGCCTCACTGGAGTTGGGCCAGGGTTCACTCACTTGTGCTTTACAGAGGCAGCTGGTGATTTAATGGCCTGTTGTCTCCACTGAAATAGGATTTTGGTAGGCCAGGAGCGTGAAACCAAGAGTGTCCACATTAAACCAGGTAAGAGCTGGTCTGAAGATGGTTTGGATAACCAGGGCACCTCTTTGGAGAGCCAAAATATCCTTTGGATATGGTCCCAAAACAAAGAGGTAAGGCACCCTTTGGGACTGTGAAAAGTAAACATGATTATGCATTAAAAATACATAAAATCTTTGGAACTGAGTTGAAGCTCTCAAAGAGCTGTCAGAGCTGTCAAAGAACTCTCAATGGATATTATGTGCATTGGCAAGCAGGGGATAAGGGCAAAGAGTGATGGATGAGGGCATGAATTGGTATGAGCTAATATTGGTATTGTCATAAGGGCTATGTAGGGGCAAGGGGATGTGGGGGGCATGAGGGGCCATAGGACTGGGTAAAGGGGCATGATTTGGCATTTGGGGTATAAAGGGTCATGGGAGACGTAAGTCAAGGAGCATGGGTTAGCATAGGGAGCATGAAGGACCATGGGGTTGGGTGGGGGGGCATGAGAGGGCTCAGAGGAGTGTATGGGAGCATTGATATCCATAACTTTTAACAAGCACACAAAGCTGATTTGTATATGTAATTTAGTTTCAGTACTGGAATCTTTGAATTTTACAGGCAAGTGCCAAACGAAAGATCTACCATGTAGCTCAGGCGGATGATATAGAAGTTTATCTGTTAGCAATAAGAGTCAATCGCAAAATCGACCTGAGCATTGTCCCACAGCATGAAACTGTTTCCGATTTGATACCTGTAACTGGCTACCATAATTCTTTGGGGTGAATTTCTATCCACCACGCTCTCCACAGGTCAATGGAGACCTGGGGGAGATGCTGTCCTAAGCCTAATAAACAAAATGCTTGGCAGCAACTTTAATCAATCCAAGAGAAGATTGAATACTTCAGAAGACTTCTGTACAAAACTTTTTTTTTGAAGAAAATTATGGGGGGCGATTCTAGAGCAGCAAAGCACGCTGGGAGACATAAGTGGAGGCCATGCAGCAGGCTTCCAACTGGGCGCCATGGCCTCCACTCATCTCCGGCCGCCAGATTTCCAGCGTCGTCAGCTCCGCACCAGAAATCGGCGTGGAGCTGATTAAAATCTTTAAATTGTGATTTAAATATCATTAGCAGGCCCAGGACTGAGGTCTCCGGGTCCGCTAACCTCTTCCCACCCTGCCATGTATGTTTCACTCCAGTGAGGTTTACAACAGCTCTCCACTAATGGAGAGCTAGAGTACAGGGGAGGGAGGTTGGGGGTAAGGGGTTGCCCCTGGGCATTGCCAGCTTGGCAGTGTCAGCCTGATCCCAGGCACTGCCCAAGGTCAAAGTGGCAATGCCCACCAGACATCAGGCAGTGCCAAGGGGAAGGGTCATGGGGGGCCCTGCTGCCACTCTGCAGTTGGGAACGGTGACAGAGGAAGGGAGAGGCTGGCCATCGGGATGGAGGGGGGCAGTGGAAGTTGGCTTGTGGAGGGGGGGGGGGGTGGGGGGGGGGGTTTGGTCAGAGATCAGGGCTGCGGGGGGGGGGGGGGGGGGAGAGGAGGAAGGAGATCAAGGCAGGCTGGGGAAGTGGATGGGTCCGGGCTGGCCTGGACACGTCCAAGAGGCCAGCAATCAGGTGGTGGGGAGGGTTGCACTGCCAGCGATGGGGGGTTGCTGTGCTGGCCAGCGATGGAGCTGGTCAGCGATTGTGAGGCTGGCAGTGCAGGCAATTGCGCATGCGCCAATCTCCATTTTGACAGAGCGGCACATGCGCAATGGCCCACTCAGCACTATGCTGCCGGCCTCTCTAATGGGAATAGGCTTTTCATCGTGATTCACGGTAGGGCACTTTGTGATGCACAGAGCGTGGGAGATTCGTTTTGAAAATCCCGCTCAAAAAACCAGCAGGATTTACTCCAGTTTTTCCATGAATTCGGCACTTAGAATTTTTTTGGGAGATCTCAGCCTATAAGTCTTTGGCTTTATTAAGGCAGCATGATTTTCTTGCTGGGGGCCAGGGTCGGTGTCTCTGCTACAGCCATATAGGTATGTATTGAATGCCCTGTGATCTAGAAAAAGGATCTTCATCCTTTTATGCAGATGACTGACAATCCAGTGGTGGCACAGGAAATCTAGAAATTCAGCCATCTGAATAAGGAGGAACAAGTATAACTGCACATTTGCTTTCAAGTTACCTTGTTGATGGATTGATACTTTGTTCCTCAGTGACCATTTTCTCTGTGGTACTTGGAACAAAAATATCAATTTTAGTCCACTCAAAGTAAGTTGGTATTCCAAAGTGTATTTCATCCATGTTTTGAAATCAATAGCTTTCAGTGTTTGGGGAAAAGGGGAATAAATAAGAAAGATTTTAAAATAGACCCACAGCTTAACAAAATCTCAAAAGGCATTTTAAGCTTTTTATTGCAGTGAAGGTGACAAAAACATGAAAAAATACCACAACATTCATTCTTCTCCTAATCAAAAAAAAACATGTGGTTTAAAGCCCATTTGAATCCTTGTAAGAAAGTTCTTATGTGAACAGGTCAAGATATAAATCAGTTTGATTTTATGCATTTTACAGAACAATACGTAAATTGACCAACCAAAATGGTTATTACTACATTCACTTAAAGCTGCAAATGTAACAAAAGCTTTTTCGTAGAGAAATCATTTCAAAATAGAAGACTGGTAATATATAAATCTTCAATATTCGACTTCTGACTTTTTTATGATTTGGACTTTGGAACAGGCACAATAAAATTATGAATCATCAATGAGGTTTCTCTGTATCTTACTTGATCCTGAATAGAGTGCAGATAAAATTACCCCCGACTGAGAACTTTTAACATTCTGCAGCTTTAATTATTGGAGCAGAGGGTCTGGTCCAAAACAGTCATGTCACGTGCAGAACAAGAGATCTGTCACAAAAGTCAATAAATCTTGCAGGCACACATGAGCAGACCAAAGGAAATAAACCAGGCAGATGTTTTATTTGTATGTCACTTACAAGGGAATCAAACCAGTGGACCAACATCGTGGACTTTCGGTTGGAGGGTGCTGGGGCCCCCTGATGCATTACAACATTTCATACAAGTAAATAGAAAAGAGTTACATTTGCTTGGACAGTATAGCACTGCTACAAGATGCACATTTAACATTCTCCACTATTAAACTATCTATTTTTTCTTGACATTAAGAAATCCTTTTTCACTCGCTTCTGTTTTACTATCGTCAGAAAAGTTAAAACATATATATTAATAAACGATGATCTGTATATGATATGCGGGATGTTACAGCCTCACTCGGCCGGAAACCGTAAAATCCCATTGCGTCAACAGACCTTCCCATGCTCTGCCCCTCGCCCGCTCTGATTTCCGTGGCAGGTGGGGCGATAAAATTCCAGCCTATATATCAAAGGATTATTGAGAAAAATTATTTGTTGCAAAGTGTTGATCTAGCCATCTACAAAACAGCCATAAACAAATAACATTAATTGATATTTTGGAGGTAAATATTAAGGTGACTGAGAAATTTAGCCTGAAGATTCTGATGAACATTTGAACTCTTCTACTTTTAATAAAACAAATAAGTTATTCCCTTTTAACCTTGCTGGTTTGAGACACTAATGACATATTGGGCCAAATATGTCATTAGCATTTGGGCGGCACGGTAGCACAGTGGTTAGCACTGCTGCTTCACAGCTCCAGGGACCTGGGTTCGATTCCCGGCTTGGGTCACTGTCTGTGTGGAGTTTGCACATTCTCCCCATGTCTGCGTGGGTTTCCTCCGGGTGCTCCGGTTTCATCCCACAGTCCAAAGATGTGCGGGTTAGGTTGATTGGCCATACTAAAAAAATTGCCCCTTAGTGTCCTGAGATGCATAGGTTAGAGGGATTAGTGGGTAAATATGTAGGGATATGGGGGTAGGGCCTGGGTGGGATTGTGGTCGGTGCAGACTCGATGGGCCAAATGGCCTCTTTCTGTACTGTAGGGTTTCTATGAATTCCTTCTATGAATTCTATGAATATTTCTCAAAAGAAATGACAGTTTCTCTGAGTATATAAAGAGGAAGGGAATAGCTAAAGTAAATGTTGGTCCTTCAGAGGATAATACTGGTAAGTTATTAATGGGGAACACAGAGATAGCGGAGGCAGTAAACCAATATTTTGCCTCTGTTTTCACGGTAGAGAATAATGAAGATTTTCCAAAAACTGTCATTAATGTAGAAATCATACTGGGCAGAAGGTACTGAATAAACTAATGGGATTAAAGGCAAATAGGTCTCCAGGACCTAATGGCCTGCACCCTAAGCTATTAAAGGAGGTGGCAGCAGAGATATTGGATGCATTGGTTGTGATGGGTGGGATGTTCCAGCCACGCTCGCCCCAAAACCAGAAAGTCCCGCCCAAGGTCAACGGACCTTTCCATGGTCCGCCCCTCACCCGCTACGATTCCCCAGTATTTCAAAATTCCTTGGATTCTGGTAAGTTCTCAGTGGATTGGAAACACACCAATGTGTCGCTACATTCAAAAAAGGGGAGAGGCAAAAAGTAGGAAACTGTAGGCCGGTTAGCTTGACCTCTGTAATCGGGAAGTTGCTGGAGTCAATCATTGAGGAGGAGATGAATGAGCATTTGGAAAGACAAAGCTGAATTCACTATTGTCAGCACGGTTTTATGAAGGGTAAGTCATGCTTGACAAATTCGTTTGAGGTCTTTGAGGACATGACCAGCGAGGTGGATACTGGGAAGACTATGGATATGGTATATCTGGACTTCTAGAAAGTGTTCGACAAGGTGCCGCATAAAAGACTGATCCAGAAGGTGAGATTTCAGGGGATTATGGGTAGAGTACTAGATTGGATTGAAGATTGGCTGACTGACAGAAAGCAGAGGGTTGGGATAAATGGTCCTTCTCTGGCTGGCGAAATGTAACTAGCGAGGGGCCGCGGGGGTCAGTCATCGGACCTCAATTGATTACAATCTATATAAATGATTTGCAAGCAGGGACAGAGTGTAACTTAGCAAAATTTGTGGATGATACTAAAATAGGTGGGAAAGCAGGCAATGAAGAGGAGATAAAATTTTTACAGACGGATATAGATAGGTGAGAGAATGGACCAAAATTTGATAGATGGAGTTTAATGTGGATAAGTGTGAGGATATCCATTTTGGCAGAAAAACTAGAAAGGCAAATTATTACTTAAATAGAAAGCAGATTCAAAATGCGTCCGGGCAGAGGGATCTGGGTGTTTATGATTGTAAATTGCAGTAAGTCGGTATGGAGGTGCAGCATGTAATAATAAAAGCAAATGGGATGTTGGCATTTATTACAAAAGGATTGGAGCATAAAAGTAGAGAAGTGTTGTTGCAATTGTTTAGGGTGTTGGTGAGACCACATCTGGAGTATTGTGTCCAGTTTTGGTCTCCTTATTTGAAGAAGGATGTGGTGGCAATGGAGGCAGTTCAGAGGAGGTTCACCAGATTGATTCCAGGAATAAAAGAGTTGACAAATGAGGAGAGATTAAACAGTTTGGGCTTATACTCTCTGGAGTTTAGAAGGATGAGAGTAGATCTGATCAAGGTATATAAAATTTTAAAAGGGATTGATAAAGTAAATGTAGACCAAGAAAATGTAGACCAAATGCTTCCTCTTATGGGGCAATCTCGAACAAGAAGTCACAGGTATAGGTTGAGAGGTGGTAAATTTAAAACTGAGATGAGGAGTAACTACTTCTCATAGAGGATGGTGAATTTGTGGAATTCGGTGCCCCATAACGTGATAGAGTTTGAATCGTTGAATGGTTTCAAGAAGGAGATAGATGTATTTCTAATTTAAAAAAGGGATAAGGATATATGGGTAACAGGTGGGGAGGTAGATTTGATTCCAGGTAGAAATCAGCCTTGACCTGATTGAATGGTCTAAGGGCAAGCTCTAAGGGCTAAATTTACCTTATTCTGCTCCTAGTTCCTATGTATCTATGTTCCTATGTCCCAAAACTTACTAAAATCAATTATAGATAGCACAACAGATGGTTTTCCAACACAATGATTGCATTAAATGCACAATGATTTCAAATAATGGATACTATGGAGGCAGTTACTGTAACTGCAAGGAGCTGTCTTGAAATTTAAAACATGGGAACAAGGTCACTACAATCTTGAGTACTGCTCAACAGCATATATGTTATTCACTACAAAATAAAACTCAATGGATGCACTAACTACAATTGTAAAACCAAAACCTGTACTGCAGGCATCAAATACAAAAAAAGTGGCAAGTAGTCTGAGGGGGTCAAACAGCAGAGAACAGCTTCCACAAAGAATAGGAGGGTACAGTAGCTCTGTTTTCTACACCAGCTTAGTATGCAATCACATGTTTAATGCCAATTTTACAATTCTTATGGGTAGAATATAATCTTTCTGCTCCTGACCAGTTTTAAGTTGTGAGTTGAGGTATTTCCTTCCCAGGGAGACAGTGGCCAATCCAAGACCAACTTACATGATTCACAAGCAACCCCAACAAACCCTGTGTATATAATCTGTGACCCATGACAATTAAAACAGTTATATCTATTATAACTTATAACCATTCTTGCATCTTACACCATGTGTAACTGGCGTTATCAGCAAGTTTGTGGATGACACGAAGTTGGCTGGACTTGCGGATAGCGATGAACATTGTCGGACAATACAGCAGGATATAGACAGGCTGGAAAATTGGGCGGAGAAATGGCAGATGGAATTTAATCCAGATAAATGCGAAGTGATGCATTTTGAAAGAACTAATGTAGAGGGGAGTTATACAATAAATAGCAGAGCCATCAAGAGTATAGAAACACAGAGGGACCTAGGTGTACAAGTCCACAAATCCTTGAAGGTGGCAGCACAGTGGAGAAGGTGATGAAGAAGGCATATGGTATGCTTGCCTTTATAGGACGGGGTATTGAGTATAAAAGCTGATGTTGCAGCTGTATAGCATGCTGGTTAGGCCACATTTGGAGTACTGCGTCCAGTTCTAGTCGCCGCACTACCAGAAGGACGTGGAGCCTTTAGAGAGAGTGCAGAGAAAGTTTACCAGGATGTTGCCTGGTATGGAGGGTCTTAGCTATGAGGAGAGATTGGGTAAACTGGGGTTGTTCTCCCTGGAAAGACGGAGAATGAGGGGAGACCTAATAGAGGTGTACAAGATTATGAAGGGTATAGATAGGGTGAACAGTGGGAAGCTTTTTCTCAGGTCGGAGGTGACGATCACGAGGGGTCACGGGCTCAAGGTGAGAGGGGCGAGGTATAACTCAGATATCAGAGGGACGTTTTTTACACAGAGAGTGGTGGGGGCCTGGAATGGGCTGCCAAGTAGCGTGGTAGAGGCAGACATGCTGGCATCGTTTAAGACTTACCTGGATAGTCACATGAGCATTCTGGGAATGGAGGGATACAAACGATTGGTCTAGTTGGACCAATGAGCGGCACAGACTTGGAGGGCCGAAGGGCCTGTTTCCTGTGCTGTACTGTCCTTTGTTCTTAATTTCAATTTTATACTTGTATCTATAATTTGCCCCAATTAATTCAAACGAAAACTGCCCTCAGAGCCAAAATCCTATACGTAAATTCATTAATTGCAAATTAGAATTTAGTGTACAGTGGTTGTAATGTTGGACTCAATTGTTGATGGTTGAGTATATTTCTTTTATAGAAGTGCCAGTAGACTAGAATTGAATTTGAACCCAATATACTAGCAGGTGCGTCAATAAATAAGACACGTGGCGCTGGAAACAGAAAAATAGAATGTGACTAATTTAGAATGTCATTATGGTTTATGACACCTTTATTAGCTTTACGGAAGCAACAAGACAAAAATGACATAAAAAAGACCACAAAGAAAATACAATGCGATCAGGCCTAACTGACGTAGATCCTGAGTTAAAGTCTGGCACACTCGAGGGTAGCCGACCCTCATTTTCTCTGTCCCTTTGGGAAAATGTTTAATCTCTATTCATAATCACCACACACTGATAGCATCACCATGATTAAAAACTACTGTGTGAACCATACCTTGCCCCTCTGTGGCACAGCATTGCAATGTTTCAATTGATTGCCCAATGCCACTGACAGCATTATTTTAAAAGTTGTTGGCTTGCGCTGACCTTTGTCAGCTGGTCACGTGGTCAGTAACGAATAAGAGAGATATAACTTGTGTTTTAAAAGAAAGGCAAAAGTATATCCTGTTTTGAAGAGATTATATAGGCTGAAAATTTACTTCCAACTGCATCTTCTATAAATCCTCAAATAGACTATGGGCGGAATTTTCCAAAACATGGTAGACTGTTGTTTCCAGCGGAACACCGATATGTTTCTCTTCAGAGAAACCAGTCGGTTTTCTCTTCAGATCATGCGAACTCTGGCAAAATAATTCAAGGGGATGTGTTGCACGCCTTCATACAGGGTGGGGGGTGGGGGGGGGGGGGCAAAATCTGGCTGTTCAGAGATTGGGGCGCCATCTTTAAAGGGCACCCTGATCAGAACCTGAGTAAACCTACCCCCCCACCCCACCAGTAATCTCAGGGTCCCCCTTACCCAACCCCGATCAGAATCAGCACTTCTCCCCCCACCTCCGATCGGAGTCGGCCTCACACAGTCTGAGCTGGCACCGACCTCTGCACCCCTCCCTCAAACTGCCATCGCCAGCATCGCTAACATCCCTTGCTCCTCCATCTGCTCCCAGCCCCACCACATCGAAATGAATTTCCAACCCCCCAGCCCCTGATGAGGCTCCCACTGGGCCTGCCCCTTGGCACAGGTTGGCACTGCCAGTTTGACATGGCATTAACCTGGCAGTGCCAATCTGTGTCAAGGGGCATTACTAGGCCACTGCCTGGCCATGTCCCTCTCCCGCAGGGGCTACACATAACTTTACTACCTCGGGGAGCCCTATGACAGGTTCACGTCCTGTTGAATATTAAGTGAACAAGAACAAAGAACAAAGAAAATTGCAGCACAGGAACACCTTTATTTGCTTTACGGAAACAACAAGACAAAAATGACATAAAAAAGACCACAAAGAAAATACAATGCGATCAGGCCTAACTGACGTAGATCCTGAGTTAAAGTCTGGATAGGGGAGCCGACCCTCATTTTCTATGTCCCTTTGGGAAAATGTTTAATCTCTATTCATAATCACCACGCACTGATAGCATCACCATGATTAAAAACTACTGTGTGAACCACACCTTGCCCCTCAAGTTCAGCCCTCCAAGCCTGCACCGACCATGCTGCCTGACTGAACTAAAACCCCTTACCCTTCTGGGGACCATATCCCTCCATTCCCATCCTATTCATGTATTTGTCAAGACCCTTAAAAGTCACTACCGTATCTGCTTCCACTACCTCCCCCGGCAACGAGTTCCAGGCACCCACTACTTTCTATGGAAAAAATCTGCCTCGTACATCTTTAAACCTTGCCCCTCGCACCTTAAACCTATGCCCCCTCGTAATTGACTCTTCCACCCTGGGAAAAAGCTTCTGACTATCCACTCTGTCTATGCTTCTCATAATCTTGTAGACTTCTATCAGGTCACCCCTCAACCTCCGTCATTCCAGTGAGAAAAAAACCAAGTTTCTCCAACCTCTCCTCATCGCTAATGCCCTCCATACCAGGCAACATCCTGGTAAATCTTTTCTGTACCCTCTCCAAAGCCTCCACATCCCTCTGGTAGTGTGACAACCAGAATTGAACATTATATTCCAGGTGCGGCCTAACTAAGGTTCTATAAAGGTGCAACACGACTTGACAATTTTTAAACTCAATGCCCCGGCTGATGAAGGCAAGCATGCTGTATGCCTTCTTGACTACCTTCTCCACCTACATTACCACTTTCAGTTGACCTGTGTACCTGTACACCCAGATCCCTTTGCCTATCAATACTCTTAAGGGTTCTGCCATTTACTGCATATTTCCTATCTGTAATAGACCTTCCAAAATGCATTACCTCACATTTGTCCGGATTAAACTCCATCTGCCGTCTCTCCGGCCAAGTCTCCAACTGATTTATATCCTGCTTATCCTCTGATGGTCCTTATCGCTATCCGCAAATCTACCAACCTTTGTGTCGTCCACAAACTTACTAATCAAACCAGTTACATTTTTCTCCAAATCATTTATATATATTACCAACAGCAAAAGTCCCAGCACTGATCCCTGAGGAATGCCACTTGTCACAGCCCTCCATTCAGAAACGCATCCTTCCACTGCTACCCTCTGTCTTCTTTGATCGAGCCAGTTTTGTATCCACCTTGCCAGCTCACCTCTGATCCCATGCAAATTTAACTTTTGCACCAGTCTGCCATGAGGGACCTTGTCAAAGGCCTTACTGAAGTCCATGTAGACAACATCCACTGCCCTACCCTCAATCATGAGGGGGGGGATGTTTTTTTTTTATTCATTCATGGGACATCGGCGTCGCTGGCTGGCCAGCATTTATTGCTTATCCCTAGTTGCCGGACAGAGTGTTCGCTGATGCTATGCCAACATATTAAAAGAAGCTTTTTACGAGCCTGCAGCATGTTTCAGGACACTCCACCGGTGAGAGGCCGGTAAGCTTGGAATTCGGAAACTCACTGGCGCGAATCGTGCTCTCCAGATTTTGAGCAGCATGCCTGCAGACGGAGAGTGCAGACACAAAATCGTCCTCATCTTGCTTTATAGGATAAAGGTTGCACCCTGAATATTTGTCAGTTTTATCATCATAATTGAGGCAGTATATAATTTGGGGCTGATCTAAAAATCAGCTCTGAGTACGTAGGGATCGAAATGAAAGAGAGTTTTTAATCAACGTCAGTTATTGATGACAGATTCGGTAAATCCAAAGTCTTAGGGAATAATATAAGTAGGCTAGGGGTGAGACTTTCCTGGAAATCAGCAAAGGCCGATGGGAGGCAGGAAAAGTGGTGTTAAGCCTGTTGACGGCAATGGCAGCTTTTCCCACTGTTTAATATGGTACTTAGTGCCAAAGATTTTCAGCCAGGAGTTCCTCTGATTGGCCGCTCCGCCAGCAATACGCACCTCAGCACATGGCTAAATGTTAGGAGCGCTCTCCTTGGGCAGAGTGCCATTGCCAACTATCCAAGGGAATGTAATTGCTTTCCCAGTTGGCCAATAGTACAGGCACACCATGGCCATCAGTGATTTTGGAAGTCCCATTGATAGCACCCCATGCCACTGGGGGGCCAGTGACAGGGATGCATCTTCACGATTGGTGGTATAGTGGACAGTGAAGAAGGTTATCTATGATTGCAACGGAATGTTGATCAATTGGGCCAGTGGGCTGATGAATGGCAGATGGAGTTTAATTTAGATAAATGTGAGGGGATATGTTTTGCTCGAACGAGGGCAGGACTTACTCAATTAATGGTAGGGCGTTGGGGAGAGTTACAGAACAAAGAGATCTAGGAGTAGAGGTTCATAACTCCTTGAAAGTGGAGTCACAGGTGGACAGAGTGGTGAAGAAGACATTCGGCATGCTTGATTTCATTGGTCAGAACATTGAATACAGGAGTTGGGACGTCTTGTTGAAGTTGTACAAGACATTGGTAAGGCCACACTTGGAATACTGTGTACAGTTCTGGTCACCCTATTATAGAAAGGATATTATTAAACTAAAAAGAGTGCAGAAAAGATTTACTAGGATGCTACCAGGACTTGATGGATTGAGTTATAAGGAGAGGCAGGATAGACTGGGACTTTTTTCTCTGGAGCGTAGGAGGCTTCAGGGTGATCTTATAGAGGTCTATAAAATAATGAGGGGCATAGATCAGCTAGGTAGTCAATATCTTTTCCCAAAGATATGGGAGTCTAAAATTAGAGGGCATAGGTTTAAGGTGAGAGGGGAGAAATACAAAAGCGTCCAGAGGGGCAATTTTTTCACACAGAGTGTGGTGAGTGTCTGGGACAAGCTGCAAGCGGTAGTAGTAGAGGTGGGTACAATTTTGTCTTTTAAAAAGCATTTAGACAGTTACATGGGTAAGATGGGTATCGACGGATATGGGCCAAACATGGACAATTGGGACCGGCTTAGGGGTTAAAAAAGGGGCAGCATGGACAAGTTGGGCCGAAGGACCTGTTTCCATGCTGTAAACCTCTATGACTCTGGGACCAGAAGATCTCGCCAGCGTGAACAGCCAAAAAGTTCCAGCCTGTATCTCAGCTACTAATGTATGAATTAGTACATTCAGCTACAGTATCCCTTAATACCTTTGGGTAGCAATTCCAGCCTTAAAATCCAGGTAAATCTCAGTGCAATCGGGCAGAGTTAATATAGTTTTGTGAAAGGGAAATCATGTTTGACTAATTTACTGCAGATCTTTGAGGAAGTAGCAAACAATGTGGATTAAGAGGAATCTGTGGATATTCTCTATTTAGATTTCCAGAGAGCATTTGACAAAGTGCCACATCAAAGATTACTCACAAAATAAGAGATGTAGGGGGTAACAATTTTTAAAATTCATTCATGTGCTGTGAATATGCCAGCATTTATTGCCCATCTCTAATTGCCCTGGAGACGGTGGTGGTGACCTGCCTTCTTGAACTGCGTTGTAGATATACTTACTCACAATGATACATTTTCAAGTCAGGATGGTAAGTGGCTTGAAGGGCAACTTCCAGGTGGTGTTCCCATGGGCCCGATTTTACCATTGTGTCGCGCCCGTTTTCGGGCACGAAAATGTGTTAAAGTCGGGTGAGAGGCCATTATCGCGATCCGCGCCCGCATCCGCGCAGATAGCCACTTTACCGAAACCCGGGAATGGCAGCGATTTGATTCACGCCCAAAACGGGCGCAACGACGATTTAAATGCATTTGCATGCATTTAAATTGAATTAATGAACTGCCCACCCAACTTTATCAGCATTTCCCCCTTTACCACCGCATTTGCCAATCCGGAACTGTGCCATAATGGACCTGCTAAATAAAAGTCTGAATCGGGCACTCCAGCTGCTGAAGGGCACGTTCAGAGCTTCCAACGACTCTCTGACTCAGATCAATGGTGGGGGGGAGGAGGGAGGCGGGTCAGATCATTCTCTGGTGGAGTGGGGGGGGGGGAAGAGGAGGCGGATCAGATGTATCTGGCGGGGGGGGGGGGGAGAGGGGGAGGAGGGTAAGATGTATCTCGTGGGGGGGGCGGGGGGGGAGAAAGGCCGGATCTGCGGGTGATCAGTGGGGTGGGGCGGGGGGGCAGAGGTGGCGATCAGTCTGGGTAGTGGGGGGGTGGATAAGGGGGACAGTGATGTGTGTGGGTAGTTGGGGGGGGGTTGATAAGGAGGGCAGTAATGTGTGTGTGCACCATTGCTCCTGCTTTTCGCTCCCGGGCCACTTTCTCCGCTTTCTGACATGGGCGCGCTTTTTCAAATTTTTTTCTAACTGCGTATGCGCAGTTCAGAACTCCGATCGTTTCGGGTGCGCTAAGCCCCGCCCACATCGCGAATGGGACTGGCGATGTTTCTTTCAGGCTGAGTGCATATGGGGGCGCCTGAAAGCAGATTTCTACGTCGGATCTGCATTACGCCCAGATTCAGCACTTAGAATGAAAATGGTAAAATCGGGCCCCATGTGTCTGCTGCCCCTGTCCTTAAGATGGTAGCAGTCATGGTTTAAAAGCTGCTGTCTGAGGAGCCTTGGTAAGTTCCTGTAGTGCACCTTATAGATGGTATACACTTGCCACTGTACGCTGGTGGTGGAGGGATTGAATGTTTGTGGAAGGGGTAGCAATCAAGTAAGCTGCTTTGTCCTGGATGGTGTTGAGCTGCTAGAGTTTTGCTAGATGTGCTTTCATCCAAACAATTGCAGAGTATACCATCAAACCCATGACTTGTGCCTCGTAGATGGTGGGTAGGCTTTTGGGAGTCAGAAGATGAGTTACTCACCACAGGATTTCCAGCCTCTGACCTGCTGTTAGCCACAGTATTTATATAGCTCGTCCAGTTCAGTTTCTTGTCAATGGTAACCCCAGGATGTTGATAGTGGGGGATTCATTGATGGGCATGCCATTGAATATCAAGGGGCAATGGTTAAATTCTCTTTTGTTGGAGATATTCATTGTCAGTCACTGTGTGGCGCAAATGTTACTTGTCACCTCAAGCATTATTAGCATGGACAGAACATTGGTTAGCTGACAAGAAAGAGAGAGTGGGAATAAATAGATCATTTTCAGGTTGATAAGATGTGGTGAGTGGAGTGTGACAGGGATCAGTGCTGGAGCTGCAACTACAATATATATCAATAACTTGGATGAAGGATCAAATATATGGTTTCTAAATTTGCTACTGCCACAAAGATAGGTAAGAACGTAAGTTTTGAACGGACATTTGGAGTCTGCAAAGGGACATGGACATGTTCATTGAGTGGAGAAATATTTGGCAAAATGTGGGAAAATGTGAAATTGTCCACTTTGGCAGAAAGGATAGACAAACAGCATACTATTTAAAGTTTATTTATTAGTGTCACAGGTAGGCTCACATTAACACTGTGATGAAGTTACTGTGAAAATACCCAAGTCACCACACTCTGGCGCCTGTTCGGGTATACGGAGGGAGAATTTTATCATGGCCAATGCACCTAATCAACTCGTCTTTCGGACTGTGGGAGAAAACCGGAGCGTCCAGAGGAAACCTAAGCAGTGGCCCAAGCCAGGAATTGAATGTCAGGCAGCAGTGCTAATCGCAATGCCACCGTGCTACCCCAATGGGGAGAGATTGCATAACTCTGAAGTACAGAGGAATCTGGCTGTTCTGCTATATGAATCACAAAAAGTTAGTTAGTAAGTACAACAACAGATTATGGAGATAAATGGAATGTTGTTGTTTACTGGAAGGAGAATGGAATATAAACATAGAGATGTTTTGCTACCGCTGTACAGGGTATTGGGAGACCACATAGTATGCTTTGTTCAGTTTTGGTCTCCTATTTAAGAAAAAATGTGTTAGAAATAGGTCAGAGAAATTTCAGTCACCTGATACCTGAGATGGGGGGTGCTATCTTATGAAAAAATGTTACAGAATCAGGGCCTGTATCCTTCGAGTTTAGAAGGTTTATCTTATTGAAACGTATAAGATCCTGGGAGGACTTGGCGAGGTGGATACTGAAAAGATCTTTCTCCTTGTGGGAGAGACGAGAACTAGGGGACATAGTTTCAAAATCCAGAATGTCCCATTTAAGACAGAGATGAGAAAATAAATTCTCTCAAAGGTCTTGAATCTTTGGCACTCTCTTCCCTAGACAACGGAGGAGGGAGGGTTAATTAATATTTGTAAGGCAGAGGTAGATATATTCTTGGCCAACAATAGAATGAAAGGTTATCGGAGGTGGTGGAATGTGGAGTTGAGGCCACCATTAGATCAGCCATGATCTTATTGAGTGGCGGAGCAGGCAGAAGGGACTGAATGGCCTAATCCATATGTTAGATATCATTTTGGTGTATCTATGTTATTTTCCATGGCCAATAAATCCTTCCTAAGCTGTGGGACCTATAATTGCTGACAGTTTTCCAAGTGTGGTCTAACAAGGATGTATAACATAAATTTAATTCATTTGAGCTCTTGTCCTCTTGTGTTGTGAATACAAGCTTTAATGGATTGTTACATTGTGGGAATGTCTCTTTAAATTAGGGTAAATTATTCTGAATTCTGCCCGACAACACACTTCATGATTGTTAAAGGTTATGGCAGGCTTTTCCAGCCCTTCTCGCTGGCAGGATCTTCCGGGCCTGCCAGCTGGTTCCCCGGCAGCATGGTGGGCAAGCCAAGAGTCCGTAGACTTCAGCTGCACCCGCATCAGGAAAACCAACCATGGGAGGGGGTTGCAGGGCCAGGAAATCCCAGGAGTGGTGGGGGAGGGGGGGGAGAATGATGGGAGTGCAGGTTGTTTTACTCGGAAGAAGGAACAGATGCAAAGGAACTGAGAGAATGGGAAGGAGTCCTTACAGGATGTGGAGTGTGATGAGCTGTAGTTGAGGTAGCAGTGGGAGTCTGTGGGCTTGTAATGGATACTAGTGCACAGTCTATGGCCAGAAATGGAGACAAAGAGGTCAAGGAAGGGAAGTATCACAGATGGACCATCTGAAGGTGATAGAGGGGTGGAAATTGGAAGCAAGATTGATAAACTTTTCCAGGTCCAGACAAGACCATGAACTGACACCAAAACAGTCATTAATGTACCGATAAAAGAGTTGGCCAGAGTAGGACTGGAACAAAGAATGTTCCACATACCTACAAAGAGATAGGGAGATAGGCATAACGAGGACCCATATGGGTACGCATAGCCATACCTTTTATTTGGAGAAAGTGAGACAAGTTAAAGAAGAAATTGTTCAGTGACAGAATAAGTTCAGCCAGAGGACTGACTTCTTAGAAACCAGGACGGTAATGGATGATTTCAAACAGCAAGGAATAGTTAACGTATCGACTGATCTCTGAAAGATCAGAGAGAAAGGAACTGTCAATTGATGAGAACATACCTCAAGAATTTTTCTGCTGATCTGATCTAGACCGCATACTTTCCATGGAACTCGAATTGCTTCTCGAACTCCCATTGTTAATAGTGACACAAGATTCTTCCAGTTAATGAAATGATGCCTGCTGCAGAATCATATGTTCCACAAATTCATCACTTTCAAACTGGTTAAATGATTTGTTCAATTAATTCACAGCACCACAAAAAGGGGTCATTTCTCTTTTTTAATGTGAGGCCTGACATTTCATACATACACCTTCAATCTCTGGGATTGTCTGTCTGAAAACAGTTAAGCAACCTGACTCTGTACACAACTTTCACATTCTGAACTTGCTTCTCAACTTGATTTTTAGTTTGGTCAAATTTGTCTTGGTCCCCGACACTAAACGCAATTTGCCTTTCCTTCATTATTCTTTCAAGTCCTTTGTAATCCAGGGTTTCTCATTTGAATTGATCTTCATCATTTCCGGTTGGGCGTGATGCTGTTCACAGAAGATGATGTGCACATTTATGGTCCAGAATTTTACACTTCCCCCCTAGTGACAGGGGTGGGGGAGGGGGGTGGTGAGAGGTTGTGGGGGGAGGGTTGCACTTTGGGCAAAAGGGTAAATTGCATGGAGAGGATTCCCTCCAGGATCTCCCCCATCCTGACCAGGTTATGATTTTATGGCAGGCAAGACAGGGTCCCCATTGTGTCCCCTGCTGACTTTTTGGATAAATTATGGCCACGATATCTGTGCTCTGGGCAGTACAGTGGTTAGCACTGCTGCCTCGCAGCGCCGGGGACCTACGTTCAATTCCGGCCTCGGTCACCGTCCATGTGGAGTTTGCACATTCTCCCCATGTCTGCGTGGGTTTCCTCTGGGTGCTCTGGTTTTCTCCCACAATCCAAAGATGTGTGGGTTAGGTTGATTGGCCATGCTAAATTGACCCGAGTGTGGGGTTACGGGAATAGGGCCTGGGTGGCATTGTGGTCAGTACAGACTCGATGGACCGAATGGCCTCCTTCTGCACTGTAGGGATTCTATGATTCTCTTACTTATATCATCATCCTCCACAAAATATCCCAATTTGTGTTATCAAAGCAAATTTGCAGATCTTGAATGATTACATTATCCCAAGATTGAACCACTTTCCTGCCATGTTTTAACTGTTCTCAGTTCTGATTGATATTTACTGAGGAGATGCATTACATTATGATCCGAATCTCCAATCCCTGGTCAAATCAAAGATATGAAAGTGACAAGATTGGAGCAAAATCATTGATCCAAAATTGTTTCTCCACAAGATAGTTTGTCAACACATCTAGTATAGTTACAGAGTGGGTCCCTCAAAGCCAAGCCACAGTGATTGATATCATCTTCTGTGAATCTGGAGAAAGAACAACTTGGACTGTTTCATTATCATCTGCCACCTCCTCCACATTTGCAGTCAGTGGAATACATACCAAAATAATGCAGAATTCATGGAACTGGGAGCAGGATCTAATAGCCACAGTGGTTTATTGCTAGTTAACCAGATGTTTCTTAACCTGGAAATTCCAACAGCAGCATTTATTCACACACATACACCTGCCTCCTCTTCAGGATTTATTTGAAGCTGCAGCAGACCTATCCTGGTGCAACAGATCAATATCAATTGCAATATCTGGAATATTAGAAGTGAACCAGATTGCAGTCAAAAAGAGCATTCTTGACTTTCTGAATTCTGACAGAAATCTTGATGTAGAGATGCTGGAGTTGGACTGGGGTGGGCACAGTAAGAAGTCTCACAACACCAGGTGAAAGTCCAACAGGTTTATTTGGTATCACAAGCTTTCGGAGTGATGCCCCTTCATCAGGTGAGTCTCCTGATGAAGGAGTTGGAGAAGGACTCACCTGATGAAGGAGCAGTGCTCCAAAAGCTCATGATATAATAAACCTGTTGGACTTTAATCTGGTGTTGTGAGACTTCTTACTGGACAGAAATCTTGTGCAGGTCTGAATCTCATCAATCTTATTTCTCACTGACCTTATGTTATTCAGGCATTGGGAGTTGAAAATAGCTTTGGACTAGTTCCTGAAGAATGAAATGTCCATTGAAGCAACTGAGTATAACTATGGAAGAGGAGTTTTAGTCATTTAAAATGTTTCTTACAGATTAGAGTTTAAATAATGTTCCCTCCAGCTTGTTTGTTACAGTAAAAGACTTAATGCTTGAAATCTTATCATGTGACCCTTGACTGGAACTTCAAATGTCTTTTCAAAAGGAATTGCTCTCTACGGGGATCGTAACACGAGAAATAAAGGCCAGCATTGCATTAGCCCAGGTTTGTCCAATACGGGTCATACAGGCAGGATTGTGGCTCCCAAAGCCTTTTTATGTGTCCCCCCCCCCCCAGAGCCACTGTTCAAATTTCCGGTAAGACAGGTAAGGGAAGTTGAAGATTTTGCAAAGGGCTGCTCCTCCAATCAGGCTTCTACTCTCCTGTGTAAATGGCTGATAGGCCACCTATCAACAGCAAATGTGGGACAGACGGTGAGAGAGGTTGTGGGTCCTGGGGGAGTGAGAGAGGCTGTGGGTCCGGGGGAGTGTGAGAGGGGCTGTGGGTCCTGGGGGAATGAGAGGGGCTCTGGGGCCTGGGGGAGTGAGAGGGGCTGTGGGTCCTGGGGGAATGAGAGGGGCTCTGGGGCCTGGGGGAGTGAGAAGAGCTGCGGGGCCTGGGGGAGTGAGAGGAGCTGTGGGGCCTGGGGGAGCAAAAGGAGCTGTGGGGCCTGGGGGAGTGAGAGGAGCTGTGGGGCCTGGGGGAGTGAGAGGAGCTGTGGGGCCTGGGGGAGTGAGAGGGGGGCGCCGAGGGTCCTGGGGGAGTGAGAGAGGCTGTGGGTCCTGGGGAAATGAGAGCGGCTCTGGAGCCTGAGGTAGTGAGAGGGACAGTGGGACCTGGGGGAGCGAGAGGGGCTGTGGGACCTGGGGGAGTGAGAGGGGCTGTGGGGCCTGGGGGAGTGAGAGGGGCTGTGGGATCTACATTTACATTAACTTGCCACAGCTTTGCTCATTCACCTAATCTATTACTACCTTTGTAACAATACAGAACCAGTGTCAATTTAAAATAAATGACCTCATACTCCTGCTGAAATAGTAGAGATGTGAATTACAGGCAAAAGCATCAGTGTTTATTCATTCATGTAACAAGCCATAATGCGCTCACTGGGTTTAAAGTTTTCACCCTGAAAAGTGTCAATGTAGTACATATAATTCCAAACACAATAAAATATAAATACATTTTGCTTATTCTGAGACGTGGAGAATGTTAATCTTGTCATTGTGTTTGCCAATAAATGAAGATACTCATTTTACTTACATATCACTTGCAATGGAGGAGTTCCTTGACATGGACTTTGGAGAGAGGTCATAGTCACTGTCAGATCGGTACAGGAAGGACTCCCGCCGCTGACTGTGCACAAAGTTGGCCTGTAGAATGAGTCCTGAGCCAGGACTCGTCATTGGATCTAAGGGACTCCGTCCTGATGATGCGCCATTATCCACGTCAAAACTGAAAGGAAAAGAATATGAATGAGGAACAAATATTGTTTAACTTAACATGCGTTCAATGCTGAAAGACTATTTTAATGATTCTACCTATGAATCAATCTGTATCAGATTAGTTTTTTTTCTATATTCATTTATGCAATGTGGGCATCATTGGCTAGGCCAGCATTTATTGCCCATCCCTTGATAAGGCTTTGAGAAGGAGGTGGTGAATTGCCTTCTTGAATTTCTGCAGTCCGAGGTGTAGGTACAACCACAGGACTGTGAGGGAGAGATCTACAGAATTTTGACCCAGTGACAGTGAAGGAATATATTTCCAAGTCAGGATGGTTAGTGACTTGGAGGGTGGTGGTGTTCCCAGGTATCTGCTGCCTTTGTCCTTCTAGATGGTAGTGGTCATGGGTTTGGAAGGTGCTGCTTAAGGAATCCTGGTGAGGTCCTGTGGTGCATCTTGTAGATGGTATACACAGCTGCCACTGTTCATCGGTAGTGGAAGGATTGAATCTTTGTGGAAGGGGTAGCAATCAAGTGGGCTGCTTTGTCCTGGATGGTGGGGAGTTTCTTGAGTGTTGTTGGAGCAGCACTCATGCAGGCAAGTGGAAAGTATTCTATCACATCCCTGACTTGTGCCTTGTAGATGGTGGACAAGCTTTGGGGAGTCAGGAAGTGAGCCACTCGCCACAGGATTCTTAGTATTTGACCTGCTCTTATAGCCATAGTAGTTATATAACTACTTCAGTTCAGTTTCTGGACAGTTGTAACCCCCAGGATAAAAGCAAATTACTGCGGATGCTGGAATCTGAAACCAAAAGAGAAAATGCTGGAAAATCTTAACAGGTCTGGCAGCATCTGTAAGGAAAGAAAAGAGCTGACGTTTCGAGTTCAGAAGATCCTTTGTCAAAGTGGTCAAAGCTGCTTTGACAAAAGGTCATCTGGACTCGAAACGTCAGCTCTTTTCTCTCCTTACAGATGCTGCCAGACCGGCTGAGATTTTCCAGCATTTTCTCTTTTGGTTTGTAACCCCCAGGATGTTGATAGTACTCACATTCTGATTAGTGCTCACATTAGTAGTCACACACTGATGGAAATAATAATCAAGGAAGGCTACAAAGCAGTGTTTTCTTTTCTCTTGAGAAATGTAATCCATAACCCAACAAAAAAAACTTAGGACTGTGCTTATTGGTATCTTTAGAAAAATAACTGATTGCATTTCAAGATAGGAAGAGAGCTAACAATCACATTGGTAAGTTTTGACACAGTTTATGTAATATTTTATGAAATATGATTGTTCTTGAGCTGCTAGGGCCAAGAAATAGCATTCCACAGAAAGCAACCACATAAGGCCATAATTTGCTTTAAGAGTGTATCTAACTTTGACAAGTTGCTTAAAGTGTGCACTGATAACTGCACGGTGAGAGAAATAGGACACCTGGGAGAATAGTACAGGCAATCATATATCTCTTTAACTAATTAGTTTAAAACTTTGTAACAGTGCAATTACTGAGAAGTATAAATTACAATTAGTGAAGTACATAAAAAGAGAGGGAAGCAAGAATTAATTAAGGAAAAGAGGGAAGAGATTAAAAAAAGGAAAATGTGAAAAATTTAAAATTTGTTTACATCTCTAATAACAATGAAACTCTGAAGGAATTAAGCTCCGCACTTATTATAGTTAATTTTCAGTGCCAGAGAGGTTGACCGACAGTCATTAACATATATTGTTGAGGCTAAAACAGGCGAGATTTAACTTTCTGTGGCACATTTGATTCATTTCTAGTGAACAAATACAGCAAGTTCACACTATTCAATGCATTTAATGGTGATCCATATAACAAAGACTGAATTTTATACTCCCTGAATGGCAGATTTGATGGCAGGAGCATGTAAAAACCAGTGGATGACCTCTCCACCACCTACCACTCTCAACTTATCTGAAATGTTAAGGGGAGTAGCATAGGTGTTGGGCAACTCCCAACCTCGGCCTTTTGGCTAAGATCAAGTATAGTATCGACATCCTGCACTTGTTTGAAGTCATGAGGTTACACTAAGGCTTCATTTGAAACAATTTTTTAAAGCGGCATCTTGGCCTTTTGGCTAAGATGCAAATGAGATCAAACCTTGGAGGAGGTGCAATGCCTGCTCCAATCAGCTTGGATCATATAGATCAAGCCCAAGACAGGAAGTGAGAGGCCTGTCTTGTCAGCTTGGATCCGGAATGTCTCACTTGCCGAGACTCTGAATTGAACTTTGGATTGAATTGGATACATAAACAAAAAAAAACTCCCAACCCATGGGTCAACTGAGGTCCTAAAGTGGAAAGTTATTGGCCGCTTACGGGCCTAATCCTGTCCCTACTGTAATGTTGCCCGCAATGGGAGGGGAGTCCACGCCATGTGGCAAGCCTGGCAGCTCCAGCTACATGGGCTGGTGTTAGCCAAGGAGTAGGCAGCCCCTTTGAAGGTCTCCTCAGCACATTGGAGGCACAAGCTCCAAGGCCACCCCAATTTAGCCCTCCCACAAGCTTTAAACCCAGCCCCCTGGAACTCCACTCACCCCCACTAATCCCTTTGCTGCGGCCCCAAACCTGGACACCTGTCAGTCTGGGATCTTTAGCATTGGTGACCATCTGTAGTCACAGCAGTGGCTCCTGGTGGCACTTGTGTGACAACGGAGCTGCCAACCAATCGGATTGACTGGCAGTTCTCTAAGGTTGGACTTCCTCCCAGGAAAAGGGCGGTAATCTTGCCTTAAGGCAATTAATTCTGCTTTCCAGTGTCCAGTTGCTAAGCGGCAACCTTTTGGACCATGGGTGGTTTCCTCCCTGACACTTTTAGCTGCAGTATTGGGGGGGATTGGGGGAGGGGAAGCAGAGAAGTTGGTGGTGAACCATGGCATTCTATAAAATTCAGGCCCAAGGTACTTTTTTCAGGATGGCAGATTGCCTTTTAGCCTTAATTTATTTTCACAGAAATTTTAGCCCAATGTAAGTTATGACTAGTTATATATTTTGCAGTTACATATTTTCAAGTATTGCTTCAGTACTTGGATAGCTAGAGGAAGAATTTGTAAAACATTTGTTTAAGATGCTAAATAAGTTTGATAGAGATCATGGTACAACAAGTGTATATGGTCTGAAGGTGCACGCTAATAATGTTTTCTTATTTCACACTGTTTGCCTTCAGATGCACAATCGGTGTCGCTGATCATTTCTCATGAAAAGCAAAAAATCTGACAGGAGATTATTATTTGACTAACAGTGTTTTTTTTCACACCAGAAAAACACTGCAGGATAAAGTGCTGCAGAGAATAAAGTCATGCCAAGTACAATCCTGTTCAAATACTATGTAGTGCAGGCACAGCAAAAACAATGAGCTGGCATTTGTTTAATGTCAAAGCAGCTTAAAGTACATACATTGTGTGCATTCTATTTCTGGTATGTTCTTACTTTGTCTGAAATTTCACTTCCTGGATTCTGCATTGCTTTTCTGACCAAATAATCGTTGTAAACCCAAGTGTTCTATACTGAATTACATCTAGGAGATACAATAGATTGGCCACATTGTCTGCCCATTGCAGCCCTCGCTATGCTGCATTATGGCTTCGACTTGTCAATTTCGCTGAAACTGGGAATTAAACACATGGGAAAAATCCAGAAGTAGGCAATTAATAGGTGTCCAACATGCTGTAGCATTGTGGAACCCATATTGCCTTTTGTCTCTCTCCTTTAAAGTTATATATTCTTTCTATTCCATTTGAAAATACTATACAAAGGAGAAAGACCACCTGCTTGCATGCCTTTACCAATACCTCGCTAGGAATTGATTGAGGTTGCTTGAAATGACGTGACCATTCATTTTCTCTCTCTTCCACCCTCTTAATGAGCTGACTCACCAAATCGCTGTTTGGTTAGGGAATTGTCAACCTTCATGCTACTTCAATCAGATACACCAAGTGCAATACCAGGTTCCCAACAGATTCCTTATTTTAGATACTTTTTCTTCATGTTCCAAGAAAAATCAAAGCATTCAATATAATCTGTATCACATAAAACCTTTTTTCATGTTTTCAGTTTGCATTGGCAACGAAGACCAAATCGACACAAATTGAATTGATTAAAAACTTCTGGATTTACCAGTTAAAAACTGTATGGCCTGAACTTTGGGATCAGACATTTGACACAATTTTTATCAGTTACTGTAATCTTGCTGCAACACTCTACATTTATTGTAATCACAAGGGTTTTAAAAGCTAATGAATGAAATGTTTTTTTAAAAACTCCCTGACCAACGGCTTGAAGGGTCTAAGCTTATAACAGAGTTGTTGCAGAAAGTCTAATTGTCAAGTGATCGAGTGGATTGAGATTCAGGCTCAAGAAGGAACAATGTGACCAGAAGCTTTTTGTTTATCTTGAGGCTAAAATTAATGTGTAAAGAAATAAAACAAAGTGAGACAGGACAAATAAAAGGAGAAACAAACTGAGGAACAAAAATATGTTTAAAAGAGAGAAAAAAATGTATTGAAATAACCATTCATCTTTAATTATGTCACATCGACACTAATTTTGAATCAAGACAACTGATTCTTCAGCCCAGGCACCACTAACATCCAAAATAAATGCTGTTCTCTTAATGTAAACCAAGCATTAATTCTGCATCCTGAGAAATAAACTCCAGAGCATGCTTAAAGTAAGTCAAATATTCAATTTTGTATCACTGAGCTAAACCCAATCTATCTACGTCAGAAGTTGTGTCAGCATGAGGAATTGTGTTCTGCTCTCTGTACAAACATGACATCTGCTTATGGTTAAACTACAATTTGTTATCCTTCTCCTTATGAAAGTCTATTTTTCATGTTAAGCCCACTAAAATATTTTTTTTGCATTTGGAAATTTAGCAAATTGGAAAGGAAGTTCCAGGAGCAGTGAAGAAGTTCCTGTGAAATGGTGAACAAATTAATACACTGGATTCTTTAGTTAGTAGGTTAGGCCTTCAATGCACCACAATTCTCAGAAAGGGCAAAAGCAACTAAGTTCCTCATTAAAACAGTCAATGCATATGAGAGAAAGAAAATAGAGCAAATGAAGGAAAAGAAGCTCATTTTTAAGCTGCTGATTCATAACCAGTGGAACGTTTTGCATTAATTTGCATCACATACAAATTAATTTGTATCAAACGACAATTGTTCAGCAAAATCTCCAAATCCGGCAACCTGCAAATGACACTGCAAGATCAAAGGATTATTTAAATGAGATGTTGTTGAAGTTATACAATAGACATCTGGCAGTCAACCCTATTCTTCAGGCAATCATCTATCATTGGGACACTGTTTAAACAAAAGAAATCCAGCTTGGGCATTTTTTCAATTGGAGTTAGTTTGCTGCAACAACCTGACAGACTTAATACTGTGCTCAGACATTGCTTGAGAACTTCTTGTTCTAAACATGGCATTAAATAGGGTGAGCAAACAAACTTGTGCTCATCAGATAGAATGGATCTTTGTTGTTACATAATGCTGCTCCCAAGATAATAGTTGGGATTGTAGGCTGTTCACTGAGAATGGAAGCTCACATTTGGTGCAATGCTGAGTATAATTAAAAACTGTTCCAGTTTATTAAGGTTGGAAGAGGTGGTGAAAGGGAGCTACCAGATTTTGAATAGCATGAAAGGTAGGGGGTAAAATGCCACTGAGAGAGGAGAAAAATAACTCCTAGGTGATAGGGAGCAGGGAAGTGAGTAGCAGTGAAGGACAGGGAAATAAATGGTGTTAGAAGCAATGGAAAATAAAATGTTAAGAAGATGAAACAGAAAAAGAAAGCACACCTGGAAATTCATGCATTGAGTGGAGTAAGGGAGTGGTCCTTGGGGTGAAAGAGTTGTAAAGTTGGGAATGATGTGCTAGGTCATAGTAGAATAAAGCCCATTTAATTATTTATTTTTATGCATTAGGGCCATTTTTAAAATTAATTTACAGGGTGTGAGCGTCACTGGCTAGTCCAACATTTATTGCCCATCCCTATTTGATCTTGAGAAGCTGGTGGTGAGTTGCCTTCTTCAACTGCTGCAGTCCATCTGGTGTAGGTGCACTGTGCATTTAGGGATGGAGTCCCAGGATTTTGACCTGGCAACACTGGAGGAATGGCGATGTATTTCCAAGTTAGGATCGTGAGTGGCTTGGAGGGAAACTTGTATGTGGTGGAGTTCCATTGTCTCTGCTGCCATTATCTTTCTAGGTGGTAGAGGTTGCAGGTTTAGAAGGTGCTGTTGAAGGAGCCGTTGAAGGAGCCTTGGTGAGTTGCTGCAGTGCATTTGTAGATGGTACATGTTGCTGCCACTGTGCACCAATGGTAGAGGGAGTGGTTGTTTAAAATGGCAGGATGCTTTGCCCTGGATGGTGCAGTACTCACTAACTGGAAACTGGCGGTGGGCAGAGTAGACTTACTGGACCAATTGGTCTTTCTTTGTCTTTAATCCTATGTTTGCAGGATTATACATGGACACTAGGTACAACAGGATTGATGAGTATAATGACTCGATTCTTCATGGGGTAAATTTAACCTCATCCAACTGGCAGGAAATTACTGAGTAAAATAAAATGCGGAGTAAAACTGAAAGTCTTGTCATTTTCTTGCCATGTGCATGAGACCAAAATGGCTCCCTATTTCTTAACACGAAAAGAATCATAATATATTTTTTCTAGATGAGCTGAGTAGGTTAAAAAAATTTGAATCCTACATGCATATTATTGTGAAAAAAATGCAGCTTTAATCAGTCAGAAGGACAGCATGATTCAGAATAATTCGTTACTGGTGGAAGGCAAACTGGTCAGCCAAGTTCAATATTGGGAGTCAGCAATTCCTGGGAATAAGGTATGTAAGTTTAATAGGGCTTAACGTTGAGGAATAACAAAAGCAAATAGATTGGTGGTGGTTGCTTAACAACTTCAAAAACCTTTAAAGGTGTAATGCTGAGCACAAAGGAAAATACACGCCAAAAATCAACAAACTCAGCTTGAATAAATTTGAATCAAAATGAATTAACAAACAAATTAAAAATGACAGGAAGAGGAAATCAAACTTTAAAAAAAAATCCTGCACAGAAAAAAAAGGAGTAAATTTATTGGGATGAAGGAATTGCAGATATAAGTTAAACATGGGATTCAAACAGAGACTGAGGAAAAAATGTCACAGTAAAGGCTAAACAGATAAGATTTTTCAAGATGACGGCAGTAACAGGGCAGTTAGAAGCAGGTGGAAACCACAAAATGTGCAAACAGGAATTAAAACAGGGGATACACACAAAATGGTTAATATTCTGAGTCACTCCAAGCAAGGCATGAGCAACTTGCTCTCTCCAAAGAGGGTCAAGGTAAAATCAGTAATGATATGAATAAGGTACCATTGGGTGGTTTGATCCATATTTGGGTTTGGGCCTTATTTAAATGCCATTGAAGGTATGGGGGTGGCACGGAGCACAAACCAGCAAACACTTTTGTAGGCCTAAAGGGAAAAGTTCCTCAGTCATTTTTGAAATAGCCTCCAGAGTTCTCTGATTAGTTCACACACTGCCTGGTACAAATCAGCAGAGTATGCACA